>NC_133337.1:55329722-55663056 GCF_030506205.2 Paramisgurnus dabryanus | reverse complement strand
AATGACCTCATACATATGTATAAGCGTTAACTTCTGTCACCTCATATTTTATGAAGCAATCATGGTAAGCTTTATGGGGATTTGTGAATGTGTTTTAAAAGCTGTTACGGATGGATGCTGGTAATGCAATTCTATTGAACACAAAAGGACAACGAAACTTTGATGTAACTAACATGTTAAACACTGTTGATGTTAAACTAAAATGCATAAAGAATAAAAAAAGACAATTTAAATTAAACACACATCTGAAAAAGCTTAAACTATGTGTAGTTACTTAAACCAAACCGTATCTGAGACTGAATTTGAAGGGGTTCATTCAAAAATAAAAAATAAATAGAAATTTGAGGGATACAGTTTCTTTTTCATCATGCAATAGAAGTAAATGGTGAATATATTTGTCAGTTGCTTACATTTTTCAGTAACACTTTACTTGAAGGGGTGTTTATAAGACTGACATGACACCTTTATAATCATGACATGACGCGTGCCATGAATATAAAGGAGATTTTATGAACAGTTATGACAACTGTCATTAAGTGTCATTTGTTAATTTATTCCATTTTTAATTCAAATATCATGACAACATTGTTTTTAGATGTCTTATTATGACAATTTGACATTAACCAATACGTCATAACTTGTCATGAAAACTTGACATTAGCAAGATAAAATATCTGACCACTTTTTACCAGTGATACAAACTGAATTTGTGATTAAAATAACATTTAGTGTTATTACTATGTCATATAGTTTTATAACAGTGTCATGAATATTTTCCTTGACCTCAACTACAGTGGTACAAATATAATTTGTCATTAAAATTTCATTAAGTGTTAATACTCTTTCAAATAGTTTTATAACAGCATCATGAATATTCTTCAGTTTATAATGTTTTATTTTAAGTTCCTCCATGAGTTTAAGAAATATAATATTTTATTGCATTTGGAGACCGATTCACCCAAAATTAAATGAAAACAGTACAGTTATAAGCCATGAAGCATTAGGTCCATATTGCTGGAAAAACAGTTAATTACATTCAATTGATTAAATGTTTTGTTATTTCAGAAAATTTCAGAACCCTCTGTGTGAGGAAGAACAAGTCCTGTTAGTTGTCAGTTTTTTACGTATTGTGCACATACATAAAGTTAAATATAATCTTTTGACATTTCTATTGCATTTTGTTAAGGTATTTCAAATTATTTGACATAGTATTAACACTTAATGACATCTAAATGACAGTTTAATATAATGTTATTCCATAAAGCTAGATAGTTCTTAGGTTTGATAATTATTTTGCTATGTCATGTTTATGACAGATTTATGACAAGTTATGATGTATTGGTTTATGTCAAGTTGTCATAACCAAGACATTTTAAACAATGTCTTCCTTGCATTAAAAATGACATTATTGAACAAATGACGCTTAAAGACAGTTGTCATAAATGTGCATAAAACCTTATGTCTTATGAAACCCCTTTAAGTTAAGTGTTACCCAGTTTTCTCAACAAAACAAAGTCAGTCCCCCGATTTTGAAATAACATGAGGGGGAGTTAATAAGTGAGTGAAGGATATTTTCACTTTTGGGGGGACTATCCCTTTAAATGGTCATTTCCAAGGTTTGAGATAATGGAAGAAATGTATTATTCAAATTTGTATGTAGAAAGTAAAACAAGACTTTCTGATGCAATTATATTTTATTTTATTGTTTAGTAAAAACAACAACTGAGCATTTGTTCCCCCTGTAAATTACTTTTTAGGGAGACACAAACAACCAAATTGTTTTCATCACATGCAATTGATAATATTAGTACCCCATACACAAACCGGAATGATTCGGCTGAGTGATCATCACATCCGACCTAACATTTAAATTTTTTTCTCTGCAGCTCGACTAATAAACACCTAAGCAAATTAATATAAGCATTTTAAAAGGTTCCTCCAAGTGAATAAAATCTCAGCTCTGTTATGATTCATTATGAAGAAACAATTGGAAATGGCAAACTTCTAAATAAATATCCTTAAGAAAATGCGAACATTTATCAGAATAGATGGCTATTTGGTTTATGTGTTATTGGAATATTTAATGGCATTTCAAATACACTGTAATTTAAATATAATTGTGCTTGCACAGTATTCAGGATTCATTTGTTTAAAGAGGCCCTTCCACATAAAACCGTTTTTACTTGTATTTTTTGATATGTGTTAGGTCCATGTGTTTGTGTTGTGTCGTGAATGTGAAAATTAACTTCCACCTCCTCTGTCAGCTCTAGCCACTGAAAAGAAAGAAGCGGGAAATCAGGTCAGTTTGAAAAGCTTATCAGTGTGACGTGGAACTGATCGAGGTCATTAATATTCATGAGCTCTTCAACTTGAGACCGCGCCCGCATATTACGTGTAGTTGAGTTAGTTTTCATAACAAGTTACAGCAAGGATGGCTAAACGTTAACCGTACCGTATTCGGGCCATTGTTTTTCGTCGAGAGACAGCATTCCTATTAAACGAGGGAATCATAACAGTTGCTACATGTTTGGATGTTCAGAAGAACGCTGGATTTGAAGAGAGACTGCGATTAAAAAGCAATGCTCCTCTATCAATATTGGATCCGAACGTAATGGTGGCGCAGCTTATGTGAGTAATACCCTTTAGTACTATGTGTCACTGTGGCGGCCGGTGTTTTCTCTTCCGAGGGACGCGAATTCATGCTGCACACGCTTTGAAAGGGTTTATGATAAAAGACATGCGTGTTTGTGGGAGTAAAACACTTTAGTACTATGTGTTACTATCAGTTGCGGCCATTGAATGTGATAAAAAACACGTGTGTGTTTGTGCATTCGTTACACGCGCGTCGAAGGGTTTATGTAGGTGTGTGTGTGTGTGTGTGTGTGTGTGTGTGTGTGTGTGTGTGTGTTGCTACACGCGCATCAAAAGGGTTTACGATAAAAGACACGTGTACGTTTGTGTTTGTGTGTGTGTTTTTGTGCGTGGGTTTACGATAAAAGACACGCGTGTGTGTGTGTCAAAAGGGTTTATGATAAAATATGCGTGTGTAAGAAAGACACTGTGTCTAAAGACACTCACTTAACATTAAACTGATTACACATGAGATTAAATTGAAAGTTAGTTTGAACGAAAAACTGTTATCCAATCATAGCAGTGGGCGTTTACTTCCAAGTCGTCAATGCAGCCCGCCCATTAAAACGGATCAGTTCTCTAACCAGCCTCAAAATCAGGTTACAAAATAGCCTATTACTTATTGCTTTTGATTTTTTTGGATGTAAAAACCATGCAAACGTCATGAGTAGACCTCAGACAACAGTATAAAACAATAAAAACGCCAGAGGAAGGGCACCTTTAATTAGTTTACAATTAAATCCATGTGCATTGCATTAAGGCTATATACTGTATAGTATATTGTAAACTTTTGAAAGTTAAGTCAAGATGAACAATATAACATAACTTACATGTAACAATCTAACACTAATGTACGTCAGAAGTGGACATGCTGATGCACTCAAACAACAAACAAACAAACAAACAAACAAACAAAGCAATGTTTTGAAATCATCCGTTTTTACATCCTGTCTTGGCCTACTAAATTATGTTCCATGAACCAAATGCGAGAAGCTAAGCTTAATCCTAAGCTAATTTGTTAGGTTCCTCAGTTCAATGTAATGCCATGTGCAAACATAAAGGTGACCTGTCTAGAGAAAATGAATAAGTCAATTTTCTTTTGAAGATGAATACACTTTTCACACTGTTAGCTGAGCATGCACATATTACATTGAAAATGTAAAGCTGATCTAAAAATGAATGAAATTCCGATCTTGCATTGCTACGGTTTTACTTGTTAGTGCAAATCTATAAGTGGCCAATCATGTGGCGACACTTTAAAACAGCATACAGCAGGGTCAAGAGGTTCAGCTGATGTTAAACCAAACTTCAGAATGAAAAGGAAATGTGAGCCAAGTGATTTTAACAGCTGAATGATTGTAGGTGCCAGACGGACGGTTTAAAGAGCCTGTCACAGAAACTGTTGATCTACTGGGATCTTTTATGCCTTTGGTCTCTAGAGTTTGTGCAGAAAACAAAAACACACAATAAACTTTTTACTAAAACTGAACAGTATCTGGTTTGACATCTCAACTTTTACTAGATTGTATAGTTTTGTGGCTATGTGTATCCCTTTTTGGTCACTCTTAAAGGAGAATTTCACCCGTAGAAACATTAATCTTTATTGAAAGTGTGTCATATTTGTAGTCATATTTGCCTATTTGACCCAGAAAAGGGGTGTTTGTTGTCTCACCCCCTCAACAAACATTGGACTTCCTTCTTTCAATGATGCAAAATTATGATTTTTACATAATTGAAAGAAGGAAGTGCAACACTGAAATCTGTATTTATCCTGTCTCAGCGGAAACTGAGGAAATGATGCATGACCATTCAAAAACACAATGGGGTTCTAACTATACAAAGCAAGGGACAATAGAAGTTGTGATGAAAGTAAATATACTAGATATGTGTCTAGTTAGAGACAACACATTTTGTGTTACTTGCGTTCCCTTTTATTTTATTTAACACAAAGTCAACACAAAATGACACATAATTGGTTAAAATGATGGAGTGTATTCTACTTTCTATTCTGTCTTTTACTTTCAGCGGAACAGTGTCACAAACAATACAGTACGTCAACTCAAGCTGGTTTTAAAAAAGTGCAAATTAGTTTAGTGCATTTCAGTGGCTTCCACATCTCACTTCAATGAAACACCTTTAGGATGTGATGGTAAAGCAAATTCACATCAGAAATGTGTGATGTTGTCATATAAAATGATCAGAAAATGTAAGAAATCTTTCTAGCAACTAGTAGATTTTGTTCCATTGTAAATGCTCTGGGGCAAAGGGGGTTATAGCAAAGCGCTTTTAGGGCAGTCACGTCACTGGCCATGTTTGCAATTCCTCTGGGCATGTGGTTTTAGACATGCAAGATTAAAATCCTATCTAAAAAAAGAAAGATATTTCTAAAATTGCATGCTAATTGCATAAATAATATTTCTGACCAAAAAAATGACATCAACTATACCATAACTTTTCTTTCTTAAACTCCTGGTCAGAGCCTGACTCCACCCACTGGAAATATTTGAAACTGATCTGAACTCTGATGTTGGTTCTTGCATCGCTGCATAACATTGAGCACCCCTATTAACGCAAAACTCAGGTGAACTCTCAGGGAAGACAATATGCCGACAGATAGGCGGAGGTTCTAAGTAGCTTACCTCAAGAGGTAGCTGACACCATCCCTTTTGCTCGAGCACGTCCACAAAACACGCTTATGCGCTGAAATAGAATCTGTTTGTTGGGTGGGGTTCCTTTCTTTGAGAGGACCCCCGGAGATGCCCGATCAGCGTAGTCCTTTCTTTCCTTCAGCAGCGGTTGAAGAGAAGGCTGTTCCCCTCCACCAAAGTATACATTTCTGCTATCTCCGCTCAACATGACCCAATAGAGGGCAGGCCATTTGGCCAGCACAACCTGGTCATTAGGTTTCTTAGTGGGGCCTGGATATTAAATACACCTGGTCCGCCCTCTATACCCGCATGGGATCTGTCCATGGTGCTGAAAACTCTCAAGGGTGCTCCCTTTGAGCCTTTGCAGTCAATGTGTATCAAGTTTCTTTCAATGAAAATGCTTTCTGCACTGGCCTCAGTAAAGAGGGTAGGGGATCTACACACATTTTTGGTCGACGATTCGAGTCTACAGTTCGGGCCTGCTGACTCCAGTGTAACACAGAGACCCCAGCCCAGCTTCGTGTCCAAGGTTCCCACCACTTCTTTCAGAGATCAGGTGGTGAGCCTGCAAGCGCTGACCCTGGAGGAGGCAGACCCCGCTTCAGCTTTGTTATCTCCCATATGCGCTCTGCGACTGTACGTAGACCGAACACAAAGCTTCAGGACCTCAGACCAGCATTTTGCCTGTTACGGTGGACAGCAGAAGGGAAAAGCTGTCTCCAAGCAGAGGATAACACTGGATAGAGAACACTATTGCCCTTGCCTATCTGAAGCAAGGCACGCCGTGCTTGTTTAACCTAAAGGCGCACTCTATGAGAAGCATAGCGCCCTCTTGTGCATTGGTTTGCGGTTCCTCGCTGGCAGACATTTGTAGACCTGCAGGCTGGGCCACACCTAACACGTTTACCAGGTTTTATAGTGTTTGTGTAGAAACACTGAAAGCCCCAGCTCGTGTGTCGGCTTACAGCCTCATTATGGCGCTATATTAGTGCGCTTTACTAGTGCCATAAATCCTTTTTTAAGGACTTCCTCTAATGCCCTTGGCAGTCAGACGAAGTAAAGTGGCTGCTGTCAGCCTTTCATCAGCTTAATTCTTGAAAACCTCTTAGCACCCATATGAGCGACCCCTACAGGGGGATCCCATATGTGTAAAATCAGTGGAGTAAAAACTAAGTCCATGTTTTTCATTTAGCAAAGTTGCCTCTGTGGTCTCTGTACAGGTGTATGTAGTCTCATTAGATAGCCACCCCAGAGACCTCGATATGTGGTAAAACAATTTGTGGTTATTCCAAATTGTAATACGCCACCTATGAAACCTCTAAGAGCGTTTCCAGCTACCGCCCAGATGGGGACGCTTTCCAATGTTATTTAAGGTTACTCTAGTAGCAACAGGCCTCTCTGCATAACACCAATGTTCCGGCTAATCAAAAATAAGAGGCGAAAGGTTTATGCAGGGCACTAGGGGCAGCACCCATGGCGCTTTGCAAGAGATTCCCAATATGTCGGTCACTGACCTCAAAGTGACCGACTGAAAGGGAACGTCTCAGTTACTTATGTAACCCTTGTATAAATACGTATTGTCAGGATTCGGGACGCGGAAGAACCCAACCTTGGACATGGATAGACAACACAGGATTTATTAACAAAACGGGGTAGAAAACAGGGAAACAAAAACCCACGAGGGGGCAAACAGAACAGAGCAAACCCAATTATAACAAGACTACACTAAACACTATCACTGAAACAAAACACTTAACACAAGAAATACACTGCTAAACTTACTTGTAGACTTATTGACAACAAAGTAACACTGACGAACCCACACTGGACGACAAACACAAGGACTCTTAAATAGGGAGAAAATAAATTACAAACACCTGGAAATAATCGCAAGTAAGAGATCGGGGAAAAAGTGACGAGACCCGGGAAATGCGTGGTCAGAATAAACCAATAATAATAAAACCACGCATCTCCCACATAAAACATTGTACTGTCAGAACCCTGCCAAGATGACTAGATCTAAATACAAACAAGGATCCGGCAGGATCCTGACACGTATTACTACAATACGTATAAATACAATTAATCCTGGTGATTTAAATTGGAAACCATATCCCAATGCGTGTCATCACAGCTAAATTATACCCCAAAATATAATTTCATATCCCAATATATTAAGTTTAACCTACGGCTGGTAGAGGTGCTAATTTAGTAAACGCATCTGTTGGTCGTATTTGGGGGAAAGGACAAACGACCATAACAATCGTATGGGTTGGAGGATAGGTTAGTAAATATACTGTACATTTAGCAGATGTTTTATTAAAAGGTTAAATTCTTTATTGGAAGTATACCTGTATAGCATGTGTATTGCAAATAACGATTTATAGTAAAAAAAAAAAAACAATTTAAATAATTATCTGCTATATTGTTCAACGTAATTAATTAACATTTGCAATTTTATTGAAAGGACAGATTCAAGGAACAATGCTTCAGTCACAGTATGTGCAAGGATTGTGAAGGTTGTTACTCCTCAATGTAATATGAAGATTTACTTTTTGACAGCTAATTATCTGTGCTTTCATGGTCTCAAAGAAATCTACATAAATGAATTAAATCTGTGCTGTATTAGAGCTTTCCGACATTCGCCATATAGTGTAGAATTCTCAGTATTCATTCACAAGCCTACATTACCTCTATTCTTCAAGGTTATAATTGCACACTGATAATTAAACCCAGTCAAACATAAGTACAGCTGCTTCTTACAAAAATGCATTTTAAATTGATCTATGTTTTTATGTTTGCTTTGTTTCAGAAAATTAAAGAGGTTGTATGCATCTTTATTTTATGGTTGCTTTGACAAATCTCAACATTGTTGCCCTGTGGTGTGACAAACTGATCTAAAACATCAACAAAAAAACATTTATGCTAATCATAATTATTACACATGATGTGTTTATGACATGAAATGTGAAATATCACATTAAATATTTGTCTTATGTTGGATGGAGTAGTCACACCACTATCGCTTTAAAAATGAATGAGCGGTAACAAAAATCTCCTTTCACATCACACAGCATTTGTAAACTAAACACGTTCACATACATTCATATACTGTACATTAACCTGTGATGTTGATTAACTTTGTTATTCATGAACTATCTTTTAAAGACAAATAAATTAATCTAAATTACACAAATAACAGCAGGAATTGCCAGTTTTTACATTGTGTATTGCGGATTGGAGATTATTCTGTGTTTGATGTTATAGGGAAACAAATGGCTTTAGCCAGGATTTTAAGAGCAGAAGACCACTCGGCATTGTGTGGTAATCAAGGAGTATGTAATCACCACTGTTACCATGGCAACCTGTCAAAAAAGCATTAGAAAAAGAGCAATATCTAGATAATGGCACGAGAATGACAGGATGAAAATTGTCTCGTGTTGCTAAATATGGATGAGCGAGGAACAGATGCGAGTGTACTTGCCTGATATGAAGGTGGTCAACTTGCCTTGTGTTCATTGTGTTCCGATACAAATTAGAAGACACTTTGAAGTGTCGCTATGAATATCAAAACCATTGTCTTGTCTGTGTCTGAAATGTATCAAAGAGATTATAATAAAACATCCTTCTCATATGCACGACAGCAAGATGTTACAAGCAATTCCCTCTGGCTTTTTTAATCAAGCTATGTTTTCTGCTAATTGGAAAACCATAACTAGTTAGTGATCAAAATCTGCAAACAAGAGTGTCAAATTAATGATAATTGCTGTTCTGTGAGAATGGAGGCCATACGCGTTTTCTCTCTTTCCAACTTGAGATTAAGAATAAAGTTTTCGCATGGAACTCACCCTCCATCTTGACAAGTCATTCACACTTCCTCAAATAAACGACATCTGCAGTTATCACAGCCAAACACATCTATCATCCAATTTAAATCACTGGCAAATATGGCTTGGGATGAATTTTATGAGGAACAGCTGGACTGTAAAACACAACCTATAGAATCTATTCAATATAATTGAGGTACAGTAGTGATTTGCATTCACTATGTTTGGGTAGATCCAATATATTTGATTAAAGAGTACCTAAATTTAACAACTATGACAAACTAAAACAATAGGTAAGGTCTATCTAATATTTCTCAAAACTAATTACTTATAAAAAAAAGTAGTAACATTAACTCAATTGGTAGTAAGCAACCATTGTACTAAATTATAAATAATAATGATTAGCTATTAATAAAAATTACATATTACTGATTGACATGTCACAATTTTATTGCTTCCCACTCAGCTCCTTAGCGGTTTCAAAGTATATATGCTTAAAACATTGAACACTAACAAGAATGAGTAGTTACACATGTATATGAAGTTGAATCACTTAAAATGTAATGTAAGTACGTTCTTTAAATAGGGAAAACTGTAAAGTGTTTGGTGTTTCTAAATTCATCCCTTTTTGGATCCTAAAAAATGAATGGGGCTAGGCGAAATGCTAACACATTCACAACACCCTGTACAAAGATCAAGTGCATGAAAATTGAAAAAAGATAGCTATGTATTAATTTTAAGTTGAGATAAGAACATAGTAAAACATTGAAAACAGCGATGTTTTCCTTTAAATAAAAACGTATCTCAACAAATTGCGGTTCTCCCGCCGCGCCAATGAAATGGAAAACGATGACTCAGAGTCCCGCCTGGATGTTGACACATACGCACTTTGCAGTGCCAAAGCTAATATTTTGGGTTATATAGATGGTTTCATCGGGCGCACGTGATACACATCTGGATCCGAACCTTACTTCCGGTTTCGTTTTTTAAATGGTCTGACTAGTTGCTAAACTGATCTCTTGAACAAATGCCTCGTCGAAAATAACAAATGTTTTGGTTTCCTAGGTAATCTATGTGTTGTTTTGTTTGCTTGTTATATAAATAAACTATGTTTAAAGAATTTGTTGTTATTTATTATTAGCGGAGTTTACCGGAAGTTACGTGCGGACCGCGACAGCGGCTTGTTTATGTTGTTACCGCTGAAACGGTCTATATTACCAAATTTTTTTAGTGTTGCAGTTATATCTGTTAAAAATAGATAGTGTAAGTAGTACCCATTATTTTGTATTTTACTTGCTAGCTCATATACTCAAACTATAACTTATTTTCATGGGTTGGTTCACAGTGTAATATGAGGTTCAGGCACTGTGACTAGCCTCATACACAGTTATTGTTATTACACAGCCACCATTAACACAAAGCACAATTTGAATGCCAGCATCAAATAAATACACGGATCTGTGTAGTGGTGTAAAGCAGGGGCGTTGCTAGACATAAAGCTCTACTGGGGCACAGGCCCCCTATTTCTTTCAGACTTTTTGAAAGCCTGCTGTGTGCAACACTTGTATACAATTTTCTTTGCTTAACCCACTATTCCTACACTGCAAAAAGTACTGGGAAAGATAAACATGTAGCCCATTTAAAAATATTTTAGTATAAGCGATTTCAATCGCGTGGTGCCACCTGGACTTTTGTATGCGGCTGTGCGTGCACACATCAGTGTGGCTGTGCGTGCACACGTCAGTGCGACTGCTGTGGCGCTTTTTCCACCGTGACTAAAATAACTGCATACAAACGTCTCGGTTACGTATGTAACCCTCGTTCCCTGAAGGAAGGGAACGGAGACGTCACGTCGTGACCGACGAATTGGGAACCGCTTCGCAGGTGACCTATCTACTTCGTGAACTATAAGAAACGCCAATGAACTTGGCATGCAGGTATTTGCATAATGCCGGCGCCGCCCCGCCAGGTGCGTATATAAGGCGCAGGTGCACAATACCAAATTAGCTATATTATTGCTGAGAAGCCGAGCAGCAGTGCCCGGCCTGAAAACAACAATGGAACAGCAAACTGTGGCGACGGGACGTGACGTCTCCGTTCCCTTCCTTCAGGGAACGAGGGTTACATACGTAACCGAGACGTTCCCTTTCAGTCGGTCACTACGACGTCACGTCGTGACCGACGAATTGGGAATCCCTACCAAAACGCCACTGCAGCTGAACCCTTCCAGTGTCTGAAAAAGCCCTCCGCCCTCCACGTAAGGGGCGGAACCTAAGGCGAAATGCAGAAGGCCGGTCACTACCTGTTCCTTAACCCACGATAGTGAAGCAGCGAACTGGGGAAGCGTCTAAACTGAGCGGAGCTAGAACACTGCGGAAGCCATCCCCTAAGAAGGTTGAATGGATGACATAAATATATGAAACAACCGAAGGTTGCTCATAAAAAGTCTCTGAACAAAACATAGTATGCAGAGAAATGGCCTTCCATATTGGTGCAGATGTGTAGCACCAAAATAGAGGCTCCAAGCCGACACACGAGCCGACCCTCGGCATTCTTAACTAGTTAGTAGAAAGAACCCGAGTGGAAACCGGTTCGACACGAACACTATAGAATCTTGTGAACGTATAAGGTGTCGCCCAGCCTGCAGCTCTACAAATATCTGTTAGCGAGGAACCGCGAGCCGACGGTCTGACCACGGAGTGAAAGTGCAACGACACGCAGGTGTAATAATAACACGGTGAATGCCGCGCAGCCACGCTCTCCTCGGGACTCGATCGTGAAGCCAATGCTGAAGCGGTCGCATATGGAGCAGTCCGAGCGGAGTTACAGCTGCGGCTGCTGCCATATGCCCCAAAAGCTTCTGAAATTGTTTCAGCGGGACCGCGCTCTTGCTCTTGAATGTATTCAGGCAAGTCAGAATCGACTGTACACGCACTTCTGTTAGACGAGCTGTCAAATCGATCGAGTCCAGTTCCATACCGAGAAAAGAGATTCTCTGCACGGGGCAAAGCTTGCTCTTTTCCCAGTTGACCCGAAGACCCAAACGAGCGAGGTGTTTTAAAGTTAAATCTCTGTGATCGCACAGCGTCTGACGTGTTTGAGCTATTATTAGCCAATCGTCCAGATACGCGAGAATGCGCACACCTCTCTCTCTCAGGGGTTTTAAAGCCCCCTCCACTACTTTGGTGAATACACGGGGCGACAGAGAGAGCCCGAATGGGAGGACTTTGTACTGGTATGCTCGCCCCTCGAACGCAAAGCGGAGAAACGGCCTGTGCCGGGGGAGAATCGATACATGAAAGTACGCGTCCTTCAGGTCGATAGATGCGAACCAATCGTTTGGACGAATGCATGGAAATATGCGTTTGGGCGTCAGCATTTTGAACGGCATTCTGTGAAGTGCACGGTTCAGCGAACGCAGGTCCAGGATCGGTCGCAAGCCGCCGCTTTTCTTGGGTACAATAAAGTAAGGGCTGTAAAACCCCGACCTCATCTCGGCTGGAGGGACCGGCTGGATCGCGTCTTTCGCCAATAAGACAGCGATCTCCGCACGGAGGACGTGCGCATCGGCAGCTCTCACCGTAGTGAAACGAACGCCGGAGAATTTGGGGGGACGACGGGCAAATTGGATCGCATAGCCGAGACGAATCGTGCGTAAAAGCCAACGCGACGGGCTGGGAAGCTGTTTTCACGCCCCCAGATACCGTGCGAGGGGGACTAAAGGCACGATCGGTGTACCCGCGGCGGGCGCAACGGAGGTGATCGCCGGTGTGTGCATAACGGCCGCACCGACAGCAGTGTTGTGTGTGATAACACTCACCTGAGTCCGTTGCTGGGTGGTTGAGTAAGGGAGGATCTGCTGAAGACACCTCTCGCCACTCGATGCACCCTCTGGCGAAGGAGGAGGGAGACGATGGGTTATGAGCCCGTAGCTGTCTCCTACCGCCTGAGAAGTTGGAGAGCGCGGTGGGGTTATGAGCCCGTGCGCCGCTCTCGTTCTCCTCTGATGAGTCGGAGAACGAGGGGGGGTTATGAGCTCATCTGAAGACCTAGAGATGGAAGTGGAATTCGCTCTTTTTGTGAATTTGTGGGTGCCGACTGAAAAGTCGGCAGAACAGAAAAATGAAACAAAGGATTCCCCAACCGGCCCTCCTCCGGTGGGGGGAGTGGTGCCTTCACCATCTCCCGAAGAGCGATCCCCTCCATCTCTAGGTCGCCCGTCTCAGGGCCGCTTAGATCTTCTTTTACAACCCTTTGAAGCGGGCTGAGCGGGCGGGGCGGGCTGCTGACGACCGGTTCCTCGCTTCTTAGAAGAGCCCCGGGGAGGAACGGAGGCGGCCGCCGCAGGACGCCCTCGGCGAGGAGCAGGCTGAGGCGCCGACGTGGACGGGGCAGGCGCAGGACGCTTCCGACGTGGCATGATCTGAGCGATGGCCTCAGTCTGCTTCTTGGCCGCGGAGTAGTGTTGCTTTCGTCAACGAAAAGTATGACGAAATATAGTCGTCAACGAACCTTTTTCACGTGACGAAAACGAGACGAGACGTAACGAAAATGCTGGTCATGTGACGATGACTATAATAAAATGTATAATGCAATATTGTTGACGAATAAAAACGAGACTAAAAGTGGTTTACAAAATAAAAACTAAGCTAAAATGTCTCTTCATTTTCGTTGACCAAAACGAGACGAGACGAAATGTTATAACGTTATTTCGTCTTTTACCCATCTCAGCATCTCCGCGCCCCCACCACCTGACTGCAGATGATCACGTGTGTTGTTGGCGCTGCGTAGATCAATCAAAACATGAAAGTACCGCGAGAGTGAGTAGAAAGCATGCGGGGCAGTCTGCTCTCGCGATGCTTTGATATCATACGCCTCCATTTGCACGTTAATGGGCATTTCAAACAGTGTACGCGGCAACCGCGAGACATGCGGAAAGCGGAGAAACGGGGGCGGTTACAGAGGTGAAGCGGAGTTGGTCCACAAGCCTTGCTCGTGCACCTAAGATCCTCTCCCTTTTACGGACACGACTCTTCATGGCAGTCGCTGTTGAAGATAAACACATTTCCACTAAATGCTTCACAAAACGCTTCCACTACATGAGAAACGCTGTAGCCGCGCGGCGATTCCGACCGGGAAGATGCAGCATTCTGGCTCCAAATGTAAAAGAAAAGTCCAAAATAAATCCCGTGTATCACTTTCAGGTCAGTTCAACAAGCCTGTTAAAATCTATAGCTTTGATTGCTGACACCACCAGTATAACAATGTACAAATTTATATCATGTAACAGTTGTTTAAATGACATTGTGCTGCGTTGCGTTTTGAAACATTGTAAATATATCTATGCTAAAGACATTCGTTGTTTTGTATATGCTTAATAACTACACTTATTTATTATTTAAATAAACAAAACATACTTCGCTGAATACTTGAGTATTAAATCAATCAAACACCTGTACTGTTGAGAACATAACCATACATACCAACTTTGCTTTTCTTAATAGACATCTGATGTTTTCTTAAAGCTGACTTTTAATTTACTATTTTAAAAAACATTTAGTAATTCTCCAAAATTGCTTGAATTTATACTGACATTTAAGATCAGCTTTGTCACATTAGATTAAGCCAAAGTCCATTAGGTACACTGGTGGTAACGTACAGATGCAGAAATATAAACTATAATAATATATAATTACATATGTATGATTGTAGTTTGTGCTGCTGTCAAAATACAATTATAAATGTTAACAATAGCATATTTCTATTCTCACACATACTATAGTTGTGTGTGACCCATTTGACCTTGTGTGTGTGTGTGTGTGTGTGTGTGTGTGTGTGTGTGTGTGTGTGTGTGTGTGTGTGTGTGTGTGTTTGTTTAGACTACTTTTGTTTTGATTATGTAGACTTTTATGTAGACTCTTACGAACAGTCAAGTCACTCACTCAGAGGATAGTAAAATAAATATCTATTCAAATCAGAGCATCTTCCATGTCTGGAATGGATGTATTCTTGGGTCTATAAGGTAACAATATAACTTTTGTTTGAAATGGGTTTGGCTAAAAGAAAATATTGTTTTGTCTATAATACTATTAGGTCATTATACTATATGGGTTAAATAGAATTGCATTACTAAAAAGAGACTAAATACAATATCACTGACTAAAACTAGACTAAAATGTCATCAGTTTTCGTCGACTAAAACTAGACTAAAATAGTAATGGATAAGTCTGACTAAAATAAGACTAAAATGGCAAGAATTTTAGTCGACTAAAACTTGACTAGACTAAAAAGAGTATGACGTGACTAAAACTAATAAAAACTAAAATGACAGCTTGACACAAAGACTAGACTAAAACTAAAATGAAAACAGGCTGCCAAAAACAACACTACCGCGGAGAATTGCTGCGCAAACTCCTTGACCGTCTCGCCGAACAGGCCGGTCTGGGAAACCGGAGCATTCAGGAGCCGGGTTTTATCGGCGTCCTTCATGTCCGCCAGACACAGCCAGAGATGGCGTTCCTGGACTACCAGGGTAGACATCGCACGCCTGACGGCGCGTGCGGTGACCTTGGTCGCACGAAGCGCCAGATCCGTAGCCGCACGTAGTTCAGAGAACTCCGCCGAGTCGTGACCTCCCGCGTGCAGGTCCCTCAGAGCCTTAGCCTGGTGGACCTGCAGCAATGCCATGGCATGCAGGGCAGAGGCTGCCTCCCCACAAGCCTTGTAAGCAGCACCGGACAGCGCTGAAGACTGCTTACAGGCCCGTGAGGGGAGAGTAGGCTGGTCCCGCCAGGAGGAAGCGACACCGGCCGGACACAACTGCATCGCGACCGGCCGCTCCACTGACGGGATACCAGTGTACCCCTTGGCATCTCCACCCTCGAGAGAGGTGAGGGGTGAAGGCTGAAACGGTCGGTTCCGGGCGGAAAACGGGGTTTTCCACGACCGCGTCAGCTCTTCATGCACCTCGGGGAAGAAAGGCACCGGGGGCGAGGACTGAGAAGCCCTGGCACCCCCGAAGAACCAATTATCGAGGCGGGACGGTTCAGGTGGGGGAGGTTTAGTCCACTCCAAGCCGACTGCCTCTGCCGCCCGAGCGAGCATGGCTGCCATCTCGGGGTCGAACACAGAAGCCGCAACCTGGCCCGAAGGCGGGAGCGGATCCGGATCGACGTCCGAGGCTTACAACCCCCCTTCCGATGTTACGGTGGACATCGCGTCGGGTGGAGGCTCGACAGAGCGCGAGGACACCGTAGAACACGGGCCGCTCGTCTCCATCGGGACCTCCGCTGGCAACGGATCAGGGCGCTGGGAGCTGCTGGACGAACCAGCAGACCGACCCAGCACCGTTATACGGAGGTCATCCTTCGCAAGTCTGGTAGCTCCGCTCTTAACAGCACCAGACTTGGAAGGCGGGCGCCGTTCCCGGAGAAACGACACCCGTCTCCGCAAATCCGCCATAGTCATGCCCTCACAGATGGAGCATGAACTATCACGCAACGCTGCCTCTGCGTGCTGGAGCCCCAGACACGAAAGACAACGCTGGTGGCCATCCCGGGGGGCGATGAACACACCGCATCCAGAAACCGAACACGGACGGAAATCCATCTTTAAAAAGACGACCCCGACCGTGACACGAATGAGTGGCTGTCTTTAAAAAGACACAAAGCTCAAACGTGCTGCTCTTTTAGGGAAATCACTCTTTTGTGCAAGCTGGTGAAACACACAGGGAGAGGCAACGCACTCACTCGAACTCAAGTCCTAAATTAAAGAGACAGAGAGAGAGAGAGAAAGGGTGGAGAAAAAAACACTGCGAGCCTCCGCTGAGGTGTCTTCGCCCAACCAACTTTGGCAAGCTGAGATCTTTTTTCTTCCCACAGAACAGGATCTACGAAGATCAGTTTTTTCAGAATAGCTTCTCGTGAGCAGATGTCTGCCGGCTTCGAAGCAATAAAGCTAATTTGGTATTGTGCACCTGCGCCTTATATACGCACCTGGCGGGGCGGCGCCGGCATTATGCAAATACCTGCATGCAAAGTTCATTGGCGTTTCTTATAGTTCTCGAAGTAGATAGGTCACCTGCGAAGCGGTTCCCAATTCGTCGGTCACGACGTGACGTCGTAGTGACCGACTGAAAGGGAACACACTGCATTGTAACAAACATAACTACATTGCATATAGATCCATTTTTGCCGCGATTATCTTTGTAAATGAATACACCAAATACCTGCTAAAATTTTAACTGGGACACAAAAGATTTACACTGTGGCAAGTGCCCAGTAAAAGGAGTGTAGCATCGCCCCTGGTGTAGAGTATTGTGCATCTGTGTTTAATTTTAATGTTTTATGTTGTTTATCACTGTTTGTTACTTTCCAAACAAAATAATCTGCCATAAAACATTGAAATAACCACACGCATATTCTTTATCTACTATAATTAATTTGGCAATAAACATGCATACAGAGATTACAATCACTCACCAGTTTTCATTTTCCAGAACCAAACCTGTGCAATATACAACCTGGTACTTTTATACATTTACCATGCTGAGCAGCCATTTTGGTTGTGACATCATATGGGTCACCAGTTCATGCCTGTATAAAAGTGTTTTGTTTTTCTGTTTAAAGTCTTAATTGATACGTGTGTGTTTGTTACTAATTTTTTTGATAAATTTATATTTTGTTGCCCATGTATGTTTTTATAGTCGGAGGAGAAACCCCCATCAGTTTCAAAATGGTGTGGTCCAGGGGTGGAGCTAAAAATATCAAATGGCTCCCACACACTGTGGCACACAGTCAGTCAGTGTGGTTGTTGTTGGAGTTTGTGTTTGACTGTGTACAAAGTTAAGTGCTGGTTTCTTGCTGATACATTTCAGAGCAGTTGATTTAGTTGAACTAGGATTTAAATACTTTGTATATAGTGTATATTTTGTACAGTTTGTTTACTTCTTGATTATTTTACTATTTTTACTCCGTGTGTTGGGGATTGTTACCACATGTGTCGTTAATAAATCACCCTTCACCTGAATCCAAGTGGCTTCTGTCACTTTTGCATCCTAACCCTCCTAACAGGTTGTATTTAACACCCTCCAGAGTAACGTTTAACAGTCTGTTGGTAATGATATGAAAATGTGAAAAACTATAGTTTAAGTGATTTACTGTAAATGTATCCAATGCAGATCACATTAGCAAAACTTAGCTTTAACTAACCCACTCAGTTTGCTTTTGCATTTACACATACTGTATGAGTAAAATAGGTTGCATATTACTATAGCCACACTTGACCCTTAAAGTTTACAGCATATGGCTGTGCAGATGATGTTGTGTGATGCATGACTACATATTTCCACTTTTCCAGAAACCTATAACTTCATGTCATGTCATTTCATCCGTAAATTTAATACTTCCATGTTGGTGCAGACTTCAAAAGCCCTGAGATTTAAAAAGGTGTAAACCAATGATAAGAACTCTCCTGGACATGTATGATTGACTTCTTGACAATGAATATGGTTTTTACCTGATCTTACTGGAGAGACTATGTGACATAGTTTATGAAACCACATCAGTTCATTTAGAGGCAAGAGCCAGCATTCACCATAAATGCCGTATGGAAATTAATTCAACATTATTACACCAAGCAGAAGCAGTGATGCAATGGAAAGCAACGTTTTAATGCAAAACTTCATAACCCAGAAACATCCCTCACTCATTTCCAGTCTCTGTACATGTACTCAACAACTGTTTATGTTGCAAAGACATTTCTCCTTTGAGCGGGCGAATTACATTTTCATGAGAATGATATCAATTGCACCAGACAGACTTGGTTTCTCATTGATTCCTCTTGGAATCAGATATTTTCTGACCCTTTACTTTGAGTGAATCAAGTTGGCATAGTTTGCATAATGGATTTTCAATTGGGGCACCGTGAGGAACTGAAATGTTTTGTTAGACAGACAGTTGAGAGCTCAGGAGGAAAGAGACCAGCAGAGCAGTCTGGACTCTGATATCAAAGCGTTTCCTGGCTTCTCTCCAGTTCTGCTTTTCTCTCCGTCTCTGTTTGTTTAAGTGGAGAGAACTGCTGGCGCTGTAAGCTACTGTTCAGCCTTCTCAAGGAAGCTGTTGGCATGAAACACCATCATATTTAATCTGGTTCTTTTTACATCACACAACAGTATGGCTGATGCCCAAACCCACAGAGTTGAATCCAAAAGTAATTAGGGATAATTAGAGTTTTAAAAAGGTTATGAAAGCTAATTAAAATAATATGGCTTTGAAGCGAATTTTACTGTCTAGGTTAACTATAGACCCGATACAGTCCAACCCACTTCTAGCCAAAATAACTTGGGAGATGTATGATATTCCATCATCTTGAGGGAAGTATGATACCTAAGACATGCAGTGTCCACCTTTATGTCATTTTTGATCAGATATGGGTTAAATTGAACTTTTATTTATTGTTCAACATGTATGCATGTATTAAACTTTACCAGTTCAAACTAAATGTTCGAAAATGATTCAAATAAAACTGAGGCATTTCATTTAGCAGATGCTTTTATTTAAAGTGACTTACAAATGAGGATTACTGCAACAAAAGTGATTCATCTAGTACAACAAGACATGCTTTTTGAAGTTAGAAAAGGATTTGGCTGTTTCGATATAGAGCCGGAAAGGGCATTCCACCATTGAGGTTTAGTGATTGTGAAAATCAGGAAAGTGTTTATGTGCATGTTTATTTTAGTACCAGGAGGCTCTGTCCACTTACAGTCTTCTGGACGGATTTTAGGTTTGAAAAAGACTGCAGAAAGAAGGCTGAGGATCCAGTGACCATTCTGTATGCAAGGATTATGCAGTGACATAAGTTTGGTTTTATTGGACAGCAAGGTGACCACTGAGTACACACATCAGCATCTCAGCAGCAACTCTGGTTTCTGGTTAAATTCACCTATTAAAATAATAATAATAAAACAGAGAACTGTTTAACGTATTATTAAAAATACAGCTATTTTTATTTGGATCACAGTGATATTTACTCCACATCTATTCTAAGCCTTAAATCAAGAGACATTTAAAGCTACAATTCCAATTGCTTTCTTTACAGTGACCATGCATTGCACATTAATATGATCCCATTAATTGTCATTTTAAGACAAAAATTGAAGGGACAAATAAGGTGACCTTATTTACCTTGGGAGAACGTTATCATAATTAAAAACAAGTTAATTGTGCTATTTTTGCTATATCTTTCTACGGTGCATTCGTCATACAATAAAAATTAAACAAACTATGTCAGTCTTTATCTCAAACATTTTGCACATGTTGACATTATGGGATCAGCAATAAGAGCCAAGGTTAAATCGATTTAAACACTGTCTGTAATAATAAAAAAGTATACAGTATATTAAAACATTTATAGACTTAATTCAGAACACTACTGTAATGTACTGTACTGTATACTGTAACATACTGTTTGACCAAAAACATACAGTAGATACTGTAATAATATTTTGTATTTATTAGACGAGACACGAGATTAGGTTCACAAGAACGAGATGAAATGTTTATCCTTTTTAGAAATCCAGATAAAACCATTTAAATGGAAAATAGTCGTTTATTCAACTGAAATCACACCTTTTTGAAATGTTTTAACTAATCTGCGACTGTCACTAACAATTATTTCGGTAATTGATAATGAAGTAGTAATCTGATATCTTTTGTTAATAAAAATAGACCTAAGTGGGCAATAATCTTTAAAACAACATTTATAATTATGATGAGGCAATAATACTTGGTTCAAATAATGTATCAAAACCAAGTAAACACATGGCTTTATTCAACAAGGAGCTGTATGTAACATTTACTTCGAAGGGTTGATCTTGGTATTGCAGTTTAAATTCAAAGTATTTTCCCTGACCCTCTCTTGGGTTGCCAGACACCATCAGTTGCCAGACATACGTTTATCTGCTCATTTTATATTTGCAATGTTTTTGTTGCAAATTACAAACCTGCTTGTGTGGATTTTTATAACTCAATCTGCGGCTCATTTTGGAGGTTTCATCTACCTGAGGTCACGTTTATGGGCCATTGCGGTCTCATTTAAGCAACTGTGATAATTGGGGACCAAGCTGTCGAAATATTGGGTAAATTGGCAGTGGGCAGGATCACACAGAACAAAAGCGACATTCCGACATGGCAGGTGCTTTTCAAATAGAGAATAACTGGCTAGAGCATTTTTTTTTATTTAGTACAGACAAAAACCTACTGTATAGCAAATTTAAAATGTAAAAACCAATATTATGTATAATAACAAATGCCTGCAATGGCCTGGCTATTGTTATTTTACTTTCAATATACATTGAGAACACACTTACTTTTGTTCAAACAATGTTTAAATCCACTTAATATTTAATATTTGTCCACCTCTTTAAAATAGAAATGACGCAGCCACTGTAATTTTTGATATTAAATCATGCAAATTCAGAGCGATTATACAGCAATATATGGAATTATATTACAGCACACACTTAAAATATCCTGTAGTGCAGCCTTACATGAAGTTGGCATGAAGGATGATAGTAATTGTAACAGCGAATTTCTGTGTCTAAACTGCACGACATGTTGAAAATTACATGCCACGCGAGTACACACCTCCTAGTTGGTAAACAATGCTTTCTCAATCCAAAGACTGCAGTCTGCGGAGGTCGCATATGCAGGCTCAATGGTGCAAGCATAAGCATATTACATGATAGCAAATATAAATGAGAATAAATGACTTACATTACTTGTGAGGAATAATATCATCATTCAGTCTTGATGCAGAAAGAGTTTCATTGTACTTCTGAGGTTAAGATGAATGCTTTTTTACTCTTCCAGACTTAACTGAAGATCTTCCTCACGTGTGTTTATAATGTTAATCATCCAAACACGCAGTAAAGTCGTTAAATTTGATAAAACGTTATGCATTTTTTTGTTAAATGTTTAAACTGTTTATTCATTTCCAAATGAATAGCGGGTACTGCCTGTGGGTGTGACCTAATTACAGATAATGAGGTCAGTCAGGAAAAAAGGTACTCTCTTTACTTCAATAAAAAATAATATAAACAGGCAATATTTGTTTTCATTTATATGTGTAAAAGTAGACATTTCAGGCTTTCTTTGGATATGTGTATCATGTTTGTGTGAGAGTTTCAACTGATTTTTGTAACATGTTTTGAGAGACAGCTGGCGGAGACAGACGTCTGTAAGCGAACCCATGTTTATTTTCTTTAACACAAAGATTTGTAGTTATTTTGAATTTACACAAATAAAAGTAGACTCTTCACAGTTTCAAATGATGTCTAATATGTAAGTGTATGGTTATTAATGATAGAATATTTTAAAGGGACACTCCACTTTTTTGAAAATAGGTTAGACCATTAGCATCACGCTCAAAATTTACGAAAGAGTTTCAATATTTTTCCCATTTTAACTTGACTTTTCTGTAGTTACATCATGTACTAAGGCCAACAGAAAATGAGAAGTTGCGATTTTCTAAGCAGATATGGCTAGGAACTATACTCTAATTCTGGCGTAATAATCAAGGACTTTGCTGCCGAAACATGGCTGCAGCAGATGCAATGATATGAATAGTCCCCTTGGTAACTTGCAATAGCTGGAGACTAAAAAAAGACTTTACTGATTCCAAAACAGTAAAAATCTAATGTTTAACTCTGAAACTCTGAAAGCTGAAAAATGAGCCTATTTTAAAAAAAGTGGAGTTTCCCTTTAAGTTGATTCTGCTTTGATGAGAAGCTCAACTTTACCCTGATATCACAAGACAGCTTTTCACCTCAGCGAAAAATGTTCTTGCAGTCATCTTGCAATGCTGTATTATAAAAGTATTCCTTTATAGATGAAGTTCTCCCTAGTTGCCATTTAGCCTTTTAAAGCCATGCTGTTCAGTAAAGATACTGTGCATATGCTGTAGCTAGTGAGATAGTATACTAAATTAGGTTATTTACTTTATGTACTGTTCTGCTGTTTGTTTAATAATGGCAGTGGTGATATTCTGCTGTTGTATGTGTTGCATCTTGTTTACTAATGATGCTGTGAATATAGGTATAACTGCCTTAAGGTCGGTAGATAATACACAAGCCATACTGTAGGTCTGATCACAGGGTAAATTGACTATGCACAGTAGCCCACAAAGAAAAGGTTAAGACCCTGGCAGGAAAACAACTTCTCACTGAAAAGGACCAAGGGGATGACCACAGATTACGGTAGACAGCTAACGCTTAGGTTACTCACGTAACCCCGGTTCCCTGAAATAACGGGAACGAAGCATTGCGTCAGTTAGCTGACGCTATGGGGGAAACTCCTGTTTACTCCGTGACTGAAGCCTATTGGTTAACGTCTGTACAAAGTACAGACCAATGACGTTTGAACCCGCGCGCGGGAGGAACGCGTCCTTATATAAGCGCGGTTCAATCGTCAGGAGCTCATTATATTCGACTGAAGCGCGCAGCCGAATAACACTCGCTGCGTAGACGTTTGTAGCACGGCAAGAGACGCAATGCTTCGTTCCCGTTATTTCAGGGAACCGGGGTTACGTGAGTAACCTAAGCGTTCCCTTTCAATACGGTTCACTTCGCATTGCGTCAGTTAGCTGACGCTATGGGGGAACGTAATCCCATCACGCCGTGCATACACAACGTACTGAAGTGCCTTACCGGAGAGACACTGCGTGTGGCCCCATACCCGGCATATTCACAGCTTAAAAAGCAAATGTGTAAGCACCATATAATTGTTGACGCGCACACGGTGGGGTTTTAAACGCACCGGGGGCACATAACATAGCACAAGACGGCGAGGTACCGAGCGCGCCGCGGCTGTGCGAGATAAGTAAATTCAGAGTCACGTTGGTGAGCTCGCTGAGCGCACCGTGGTGTACACATAAAACGCATGAGCGTGCATGATTGAGCCGAGAGAACCTGCGCTCGTAGGGCAGGGACGTCTAAGCTGTACAATCTGACAACGTAGACGGCGAAGACCAGCCGGCCGCGTAGCAGATATCAAATATAGATATAGATACCCCTGTAGACCAAGTTCATGAAGAAGCCAAACTCGCAGAGAGTGGGCTCTATATAGGACATAGCTCATAGAGGGGCGTGAGCCAGTGCGATGGTTTCAACGATCCATCTAAATAACCACTGTTAGCAACAGACATACGTAGTGAGTGATCTGCGAAGCTCACAAACGGCCGATCTGACTATAATATGCGGCAGAACGGTTCGTAGCGTGGGATTATACAGATACCACAATAGTGTGAACCCAGGTGCACCCTCGAGCGCATCGGGATGCATATAGGTAGTATTATAGTGCACAGATCGGTGAGCTTTCCAAGCGCGCCGTAAATGTGTATTGACTATAAATTGCACGGGCACAGGTGAACACTTGAATACATCGTGAATGCATATAGATGAATCAGAGTGTTATAATGCACAGGCCGGCAAGATTCTCGAGCGCGCCGTCATGTGTTCTGATAATAAATTGTGCGCACACGGGTGAACTCTTCAGTGCACCGTGAATGCGTATAGATAAATCAGTGCACAGAACGCGCCGTGAATGTGTACAAATATGATTGATGAACGTAACGGTGGGCACCCAACGCACCGTGAACGTACACAGATGAACAACAATGTATGTGTCACAAATCATAACACAGCTGTGTATACAGGTGAGCTTTCCCAAGCGCATCTTATTGTATACCAAAATGTTATAGCGTGTACATGTGAGCTTCTCTAAGCGCACGGTGGACGCATATAATTAAAAACCAAATCGTGCATACAGGTGAGCTAATGGGCGCACCTTTAATGCAACAAACCTCAGTAGTGCGAAGCAGGGATGTCGAAGCTGTAAACTGACAACGTGGACGGCGGGGACCAGCCGGCCGTGTCACAATTGTCAAATGAGAAACCTCTAAGACCATGCCCATGCTCTAAGACAAGTGAGCATAATTGTCACGGGAGGTGATAACGTCAACGATCCATAAATAGCCTGTATTGACAGGTGCTCTAGTGAGTGATCTGTGACGCAGATGAACAGCTGATCGTCTGATGTACGTCAGACGTATGTGTCATCCAGGACCTTGGACAGTTCCAGAGCGCTGTGCCTCGGGCACCGTCCGCATCTGAGAAATGACAGGCTTATGAATAAAGTGAATGGCCAGCCGTAAAAGCATGGTTCGCTGTTACCGCCGCCGTCCGCATCTGAGAGATGACAGGCTTGTGAATTAAATGAATGGTCGGTCTTAAAAGCGTGGTTCGCTGTTATCACGGCCACATAGATATAGGTAGGGGAGAGAGCCGCCGTGCCTCTGTAGTGAGGAGAAAAGTGTTCCACCCACGATTCGCGGGGGGTATTGACTTTCAAATGTCACTAGACAGAATGGATCAGACTTTGCATAAGGACGCCTCGTGAAAGGGGTCCTAGCAGCTTGTGTCAATGTGTCATAAGGCACGTAATGTAGGTCGTGTCCCACGGATGCCATCTCCGCACGCCCATCGTAATGGGTTAATATTGGTAGTTTTAGCATGAGATGCGTATCACTCTGATTGAACATAGCTTATAAAGCGATGCAATGAGTTTATAAAGGAGATGACTCGTCAGCTTGTTCAGGGGGCGAGATCTCAGTCTGGTTCGGTAAATAATGAAACCACCGTAGATTGCCCGACCGCATTATCACAATAACACGGTCGAGAGTGCTGCAGTGCTAAATCATCCTCTTAATGTACCGTATTCACAGTACAAGGTGATTTATATGAGACAAACGGCGTTCCACGCGCCGAAGGCTGATTGCCGTCGTAAAGCGTGTTCAACCCACAGCAAATGCTGGGCTAGCTCGTAATGACAGCACTCCATGCAGCAGTGTGTAACTTAAGCAAGCTTCCCGGCCGTCAGCTCGGGGCGGGACCTTTGCTTAGTCAAACTGAAGTGGACTTATGAACAATGCCACGATATTCAGCTTTCTGAGGCTCGTTAGAGGGGTACGTGCGCCCGTCTTAAACGAGATGCCGCGCGCGTCTGACTGTGCGCGCGCTTTAAGCTTTGAAACTAATTGTGGCGGGTAGCAAGCTCACTTGAGGTTGATATTACCCTTAATATCTCCGAGTATTGGAGCGGAGGTGTGAGCGTCTTCGGATCCGCTAATATAAATCAGCTATATGGCCGAAAAACGTCATAAACCGCTTGGCTGTAAAGGGTTTGAGTGGCCGTCCGGAGAGGGCGCGATTCAAACGCTTGGAGCCATGCAAAAGTCTGAGGCTGTCCTTCCTCTAGGAAGAGAGAATAACAGCCGTAAGACCGTGCTCGTTTGCGCCATCAGCATCGTAGCGGAGAAACTGAGGTGGGCTGCGAGCGAATTTGGCAGAAAGGTGTTAGAGACACCGTACAGTCGTGGGGTGTCAATACACAGTATATGGCCAAACCGGGTTTTTTTTCGGCTAGCGTCGATAGAATTATGGACAGCGGGCCGTGTGTGCGTATTACTGATTGCTTGTCAGTAAGGCGATAAAGTGTTTAGAGACACCGTACAACCGTGGGTGTCAATACACAGTATAGTAAGCACGGAAATTACTCTTTTTAGAGGAATTAAATACCGTTCGCCACTATAGTGAGGTCGCATAGCCGACAGTATTACACAGTATGTTTGGATAAACAGCACACAGAAAACATTTCAGGGCAGTCCAGCCGAGGCGCGACATAACCCCTTTTTCCCAGACAGTTTCGTTCTCTGTTGATGCAGCTATGCTGCGGAGACCAGAGCTCAGCCGTTCAGGTGCACAAGCCTCAGTAGTGACGGTGACCGAACGGCTCATGGAGCAGGGTAGTATGTCTAGGTAGTTTAATGTCAGACTGAACCCATCGCAGAGAGGAAGTCTGCCGCGAGGCCCGCGGTTTTGCCGTTTATTAAAAGGGCAGAAAAACCGGGTATATATATATAAGAATGTACCAATATTCAGCGCACTGATATAGGACGGGACTGAATAAAGGGAGGTATTCGGGCCTCAGTATATTATAAACAAATTCGTTCTGCCTCTGATTCCGTCTAAACCAGAGAGAAATTACCAGGCAGACGAAAAATGAGCTATCTGAAGTGAGATCGGCTCAGGCCAGTAAAGCTCTATAATAAGTGTTTTAACGCTCCAATAGAGGCGTGTCCGCCTTATCGAGCAGACGAATGAGATCGTGCCGCTCCAGGAGGGGAGGGGCATGAAGCTCTCTTAAAATGAGTGTTCTTGGTGCTCCAATAGCGGCGAATCGGCCCTATCGAGCAGACGAATGAGATCGCGCCGCTCCAGGAGGGGAGGGGCATGAAGCTCTGTAATCGTTGAACACTGGACAGCTGCATTTAGAGGCAGCGAGCCGTAATACCGCGTGCTAGCTAAGCCGTTAAGAGACCTCACCACTGTGGGGAAAGGAGCGAGGGACTCCGCGAGCGTGGAGCACGAGTGGCTGTGCTATGACAGAGACAGGGGCAGACCGCCCGTGTTTGCTTGTCGTATGCATCTATCCAGGTCTACGGTTCCCCGCTTGTTCATCTCAACAAGAGAGGAACGGCAGAGGGGAGCAGCAACAGACAGAACAGCCATGCGTCGTGACGGTATCACCCGATGCACTCGGGGGATTAATATATGTGCCAGAGATCTCGCCACTGAATTTGAGAGGAGCGAAGGGACTCTGTAAGCATGAACGGTTGCGGTGTGACAGAACACAGGGGGGGTTAGTCCGTGTGTGCTTGTCTATGCATCCATCTAGTCTCATGGCTCGCCGTGTGTTCATCCCGGCGAGAGAGGAACAGCAGGGGGAGCACGAAACATGGATAAGACAACCAAAGCATAAGCGCGGTCCCGGCGTGGGAGGTGCCAGACCGGTAACGCGCTCGGAGGAAATTCATAGCAGAGAGGCTCACCGAGCCGCTGTGCTGGACGCTATTACAACAGCGCCTGCTCTTTTAGCTTATAGCTTTATATTAAAAATATTGATCTTACCGGGCGGCCGCAGGGGAGACCTCGTCAGGCGTGTCCGCTGCACAGGGCTCGTACCACGGCAAGCGAAGGCTATCTTCGGTTCTCGGCCGGAAAGCGGCAGGGGAAGACGCTAGACCTGGACTCTGCTATCTTCGGTTCTCAGCCGGAAAACGGCAGGAGAAGACGCTAGGCCTGGACTCCGCTGCAGGGCTTTTGTCAACGGCGAGGTAAGGCTTCTTCTTTTTCTTCGGAGCAGCGAGAGGTTCGCGCTGAAGGAGAAAATAATGAGCTCCTGACGATTGAACCGCGCTTATATAAGGACGCGTTACTCCCGCGCGCGGGTTCAAACGTCATTGGTCTGTACTTTGTACAGACGTTAACCAATAGGCTTCAGTCACGGAGTAAACAGGAGTTTCCCCCATAGCGTCAGCTAACTGACGCAATGCGAAGTGAACCGTATTGAAAGGGAACCTATTTCCATCAACAAGACTTTTATGGAGCAGTGGGATATGGGAGAGGCTACTGCAGCTTTGTATACTCAGTTTGAGTAACTCAAACATGTAATAGAAAATAATTATATATTATTATAATTATATCCAGGGTTTCTAAACACCTCTTGACCAAAACTTAAAAAGAAAGAAAAGGGTATATTCCCAAGGGAACTTTCCATTCATTTTTTATTCAGACTAAGACAAGCCCAATTCTAGAAATACATTTTAAAATACAATTAGAGATTATATTGACATTCTTTTTTAATATTTAGTAAAAGTAAAGTACTTACAGTAAATGGTGTAAGGGAACAAATACGTGTCTTACAGTCTGTGTATTACAGTTATATATCTGTGTGAATTTCAACTAGTAGAGCATTGCATTAGCATCACAAAGGGGTCAAGGGTTTGATCCCCAGGGAATACAACTGTTAATAAAATGTATACATTTAATGCACTGTAAGTCACATTGGATAAAAGCATCTGCCAAATGCATAAATATAAACGTAGACTGTGCTGTAGTTTCCATTCTTCATGAACTATAAAGGAATTCGATGAGGACATTTTGTCCATTCTGTAACCTCTACCTCCAGCTGCATCCCCTGCTTTGGGCTCTTAAACTTTCAGATGGCGAAGCTAAATTCACTCTTGTGGAGAAAATTGTGAGGTGGAAACATGTTTCTACAGCGTTTTTCAAATAGAGGTGTTATGTGTTGTAAGCACTGCTTCCCTTAACATTTCCTCAGAGAAATGTGCGAAGAAAAATCATGGTAACTACCCTGCTTGAAAAAAAAACGAAATTTTGCTACAGGCTTCTTTCAACTGGCTGGGCAACATGCCATAAACAACTTGGCAAGGGATGGCTGCATTTAGTTGAAAGATTGTTAGACATAGTTTTCCTTTTGGGCTATAGAATAAATATAAATTGGACTTCTCTGGTGTACTGTACAGTCTGTCTGCTGCAAAGGAAGCAGTAGTTAAGCTTATGTAGTCATAATTAATACAATTAAATAGTTGGTGTGTTCATATATTACAAACAAACATAACCATAAAAGTGAATCAGTTTTATTATTAAGGCCATCGTTACATTCATTACATTTACACTTTTAATAAGAGGCTTATGCCGTGTTTACACCAACTGCGTTTCAGGCATCAAAATCGCATCTACTGCACCTAGTTTGCCGCTTGAACAGTTTAAATGCATTCGCGCGTGTAGAGCGAAGTAGACCCGCGGAAAAAGCAAGCATTTGACGCGAGTCAGAGGCAAACTCCGCTTCTTGTGGGAGGGGCAAGTGCTATGCGGTTGTCTGTTTGCAAGATGACTGATGTTGGTTGTGCATTTATCGAGAGAGTTACCAGTTTGTATCTAGTAACCTTACTATAGGGGGGAAATAAATGGTGCGGGTCAATAAACGTCACGTGACTCAAAAGTGAAATGTGTATTACAACTTCCCTGGTTTCCCAATGTCCTCACTGACAAGCGAGGTCCTTTTTACTCCTGTCTCCTCTATAGAAATAAGAACTTGTGTCGTATAGCTCCGGGTGACTGCTTACGGACAATATCAAGAATTGGTTGAATGAGTGACTCCGAGCAGGGCTGCCACCACAGCAGCAAGCGGCTCCTGATTGGTTAACGCGGCGCGAAATTTCGCCAAAGTTCAAATTTTTTAACTCGGGCATCAGCCGCGAATTTGCGTGAACCGCAAAATGCACAAAAAGCACCATTCGCGCATACTGCACACAACACTCAATTCGCGCGAACTAGACGCGCAAATGAAGCGGAAACGCGTCTTCCGCGCCACGCCAAACGCCTCATCCGCGCCGCGGGACCTCCAGACGCGCATCAACATGTCTTCACATTGACTTAACATTGAAATCACTCGCGCTTCACACCTCTACCGCGGTTGGTGTAAACGCAGCATTAGCCTTACTAAGTGACATTGTAATATTAACATACAATGTGCATATGGTGTAAAAATAGGTGCATAATGACACCTATCATTAGTAAACTGACCAATCAGAATATATCATGAGCTCAGATGCAAAAGACTTTATATGCTACCTCTATCAAAAATTAGATACATTTATTATATGTTCATCAAATACCTTTGCTTCAAATTCGCTTAATCCCAGCATCAGGCTATTCAGAAAATAAAGATTAGTTGGCAGAATCCTCTAAACTCCAAGTCGATTTTTCAAGTAAAGTCCTCTAAGTGAGCAGAAGATGAATTGGATGAATGATGATGCTCAAAACAACTGTGAATCACATTTAAAGCAACGGTTTGCAGTTTTTCGACCTTAAATAATGTCTCATAGGCTACCTTACCTGCTTAGATGACATGGTTTCCAAATGACTTTCTGCATTAACCGGTTCTGTCAACAATTTACCTGTATTGCCGTTTTCTCCAAAAAAGTGGATTTTGTTTTAGAAGTGGATGTTTTTGTAAAAAAAAACTTACATGCACTTAGAGGGTTTTGCAGTGAAAGACAGTCACATTTGAAATGACTAGAGTGACATTTGTGAAAATAAGGCATTTCGATTACTGAATAAACTTGTCATTGGCATTAAAGTAAAATAACTGATAAAAATGCAAATTTACAAGAAAACATTTCATACACACTTAGAGGGTTTTGCATCTAAACTCCTCTTATATTAAATATTAATTATAATGCATTGTCTACTGCAAATTAATTGCAAAAGCATATTATGTCTGCATATGTGCATGTATAGGCTTACTCATAAACAAATAAACACAAGATTGTCCTCTGCCACTTTTTAGGCTAATATTTATTCAGAGTTGTACCAAATGAATGAAACAGTTCTAACCTATAAATCTGTGCTGTACAAAATTATTTGGAGAATCTTGTCTCAACACTGTTTTGGCAGCACCAATATCATATTTAAAAATGATTTGAGCTTTAAGAGAATTGTCATAATGAAATGATAATAGAGTCCATTAGTCACATATCACCGGGCTAAGATTTTTTTTTTTATTGTCGGTAATATTAAAATTCATTATCTGAATAACATCAAACTAAAATAAAATGAAGAGATTAATGATGATTTATTTACATGTTTAAATAAATTTACTGTCTTTTCATTTTGGCACAACTAGCCTAGAGATGTTTCCCTGTTCTAAAACAAACTCATGCAAGTCATAAAAAAACAAGAAGAGAAAACACACTTTTGCCTTTAAACTGAATGTTGATCAGTTAAACCTAACAGCTTCTGCAAAGCATTAGAAACAACAAAGGGTCGTAAAGCTGTGCTTCAGAGATTTTCTCTTTTTTTAATATTTTTCGCATGGTTATGATGACCAGTTAATGCATAACAGCCAAGCATAACCCATAACCAAGCCTTCTGGGTAAAATTGAGTATTCCCTTTGAACTCTGTGGCCTGGAAAAAGATAAAGATTGCCTTGTGTGATTTTGTGTGTGTGAGCACAAGCCCTTTAATAACACTACTGCTCCAGCATTTAACAGAAAAGCACATCTGTCAAAGGTTGAAGTTGTCACACTATGTAAATTCATTGTTATGTGCAGAAATAACTTGAGGTGAGCCATGTAGGCGAGGAGGAGGTTATGACAGTTTGTCATTTAAAGTGTGTGCTAAATTACCATGCAAAAGTTTATGAAGCGATTTCAATCATAACCACAAGATAGCAAGCATGAATTATTTCATATTTTGTGCCTAAATGTAATGCATTTGTTTTGACGAAGTTCAACAGAGTTATTAAGATAAATGTCCTGTGCCTGTAAATCAGAGTAATTAGGATTCACCAAGATCTTTCCCTTAATCTCTTCCCTATGGAAAATGAAAAAAAAAAATAGGATTTTCTTGTCTTTTTTAAATGCTGATGTTATCTTCTTTCCAGAGGCTGTGTTTAATAATTAAAGGCTTTAGAAAATGACCAAGTACATTTCATTCAGATGTCTGAAAGTCTGCATGTTACAAACTCAAGCCAGTTGCTCTTTTGAGACTTCACATTTTAACCACTTAAAAATGCCATGTTACATTCTGAGGAAGGTTTTTCTATACTGTTCAATGTTTCACTTACAAGTGGTGCTATTTGATTCATATGAACAATATAACACTGCATGTCAGGATTATGGTGATTCTGAGTTTCAGTTTTTTATTTAACCATTTATATCTGAGTTGAAATAATAATTATGAGTTGGAGACTTTTAATAAATATGCCGCCTTGACTTTCTGGGTTACATGACAACAGCCTCAACAGTTGCATAGTTTATGTAGAGGCGACCTGGTGCAGGTAACATTTAGAAGTATTTTGGTTTGTTTGGTATAAATTTCTTTGATCTAATGAACACAAAGGAAGATATTTTGAGGAATGTTTCCATAGTATTCTTTTCCTTACACTGTAAAAAGTAATACCTAGATCTAACTTATAAAAAGTGAGGCAAGTGACTGCATGGGAAGTTTTAGGTTGAGTCAACTTGCAACCTTTTTTAAGTATATTAAACACACTAACATTACTTAATATGAATGCAATAAAATTGAGTTGAGTTAACTAATTGTACTAGTATTACTCAGTTAGATAAACCTACTTTTTTTGGTACAGGTAACATATTTATGGTTAGTTGTTGTTTTTATGCCGTGAGATTAGGGCTAGAAACGTTTATTCAAACAACGCACCCACTCAGTTTCTTTTTGGGCAGCTGTAAAGCGCGACATACTTCAGTATGCAGTCTATGCACAAGCACCAGTCTTCTGAACAATGGTAACTACAAAACTCAAAGAAGAAACAGAAACTCTTTCAAATATCGAAGATAAATGAACATTAAACACTAACAAGTCTTTCTTTTTAGTTAAAAACAAAACAAAAAAAGTTTCGATTCAAATTTCACTCTCCAAATTCAGTCCCATGCAAAGCATGCTGGGAACTGCAAGTCCACTGCCTAGTTAGTTGTGTTTACTAAAATAATTCATGTAGTTTTAACACAAAATTATTAAGTTAATTTCTTTCTTACAAATTTAAATCGATTATACATAATAAAATTAAGTTGAATTTACTTAATAATGTGTTCATTTAGAATTAATCAATTTATTCCAATTTTTATTTTATTTTAACTCATATTTTGATTAAAAAAACAAGAATTAAATTTTTTAATACAGTTTACTCAATTTATTTTTGTTAAATCTACTAAGGCACAGAAACACTTTTTACAGTGTACTATGGAAGTCATTGGGGTCTCTGAGGTTTGTAACAACATGAGAGTGAGTAAATGATAACAGAATTTTCATTTTTGAGTAAACTATCACTTTAATAAGTGAATTAATGTTAGATTTACTTTCATCTGTAGATCAATGTCAGTGTTATTCATGTTGCCATAGAAACAAACATGCCAAATATATAAACGTTTTGATCGGACACACGTGCGTTGTCGCAGTAATGCGTTGCGTTGGAACTTAACTTTTGGTCTCTGTTTGTTTAATGGTCTGACTAGTGGCTAAACTAAACTCTGGAAATAATACCCTTATGAAAATAACAAATGTTTTGGTTTCCTATAAACAAGGGGAGATGGCGATCATGGATTATAAGTTTGATTTATTATAATTTTATACAAGCAACATACACATCTCTGCTACAAATGACCATTTGAAGTGTGTTCCTAGTACTTACCATTCTTGGACAATTACTCCAAACATGACAGAAATGCAAACGTTTCAACTTAGCCCCCATAGGTGGGGTTAATTATAACAGGCAGGGGGTTAGTTGTAAAAATTAAGTTTGCAGACAAATATTTCAATACTATTTTGTCTATATACCTGAAGTGGATATTGTTTATATATTTGCCTATAATAGACAGGTATTTACACTGAATGAAATTTAAAGTCTGATTTTTAGCCATTAATTTCATTGATTTTAATCTTTGACATTGACCTTATTGAATCAATAAATAGATAAAAAGATATCTCAATAAAATATGAACTAAAATACAAAATATTTTAACACACAATTTTTGATAAGACAGACATTTAGCAGCCAGCATATTTAAAACAACGGCAAGAAGTACGCTAACGTTAGCTGTTTTCATAGTGCTGAGGGGTTACACAGCGTAACAACTAACCCCGCTCTGTGAAAATATTTTCAAGCCTACCAAAAAAGTTGCTAAGGGCGGCAGACATATATCAAAATGATGCTATGTTTGAGTCAACAAGACATATTAAGATGACCTTTTGGTGTCTTACACACCCAACTCAGAAACCGAAAAAAAAAACATATGATGAAAAAATGTACTTACGTGCCACCAAAACACTCTTTCATCAATAACTCTATGGAAGAACATGATACCTTTCCATAACTTTGCGGGAGACCTTCTTTTGGCAGCATGAAAACAATACAGATAAATCAAAACGCTTAACCCTGTGCAACATGTAAACGGTCCGTGTTACAACTAACCCTGCATTAGTTTTTGCTCGCGCCCCCCAGCACATTTTACAGTAACATTAGCTCAGTTTTGATATTAACTTAGGTATGATTTAAACTAAGGTAAGGTTGTTTATTAAGCTTGTTAACAGAAATAAACTCCTCTAAAAGGACCCTGTTGTTATTAATTCTTTGTGGAAGTTTACTGATAGTTAAGTTTGTTCCACGAACGCCATTTGTTTATGTTGTTACTGCTGAAACCATCTATACTTTGTTCTTGTTTTTAAAATGGTATAAAAGCAATATCTCAGTTGCAATTATGATGTTGTAGTGAACAACACTGTTACTTATGGCAAACTAGAGCCGTACTCTCTTGCTTGTCTGATCAAACCCGGATCTATTAATATTCCCTTTTCAGAGAAACAGATATACAGTATATAATTCAAAATAATAAGCATTGAAAAGATTAAACTTAAATGGTATCTCATTGCTGCAGGGCGCAAGCCCCTGGTTTTTGATGTTTAGTTTTGGAAAAATCATATACATGAATATAATATTGGAGCTTATCCCATTTTAAATACGTCACATTGTTTGGTCTCTGTTTCGGTGAATTCAGTCTCTCAAATCCCTCTTGAACACAGAGTTTTGAAGATGCAGCATGACTGATGACATCAGTAAAGACGTCAGCATGTCATGGGTAATTTTAAGAGATCAGTTTTTGGCTGTGTGGATGTCGAGAGCCGGAGGAGCAGCAAAAAAGTGAGTAGAAGGTCAATGAACTTGTTTGTAGTGAAATCATTTATGTCATTTTAGCTCTAATCATGCATACGTCTTTTTGATTTTAGCATTTAAAACATAAAAACAGCAACAAATTTTTAAATCAGAAAGTAAGTGGATGGTGAGAGTTACATACAGTACCAGAATGAAGCCAGAACAAATGAGTGGATTCATTTAAGAAACTAAATGGGTCCTTTTTAATGTCACATTGACTTTGAATGCATTGAAGGATAAGCTTTAACCCACAGCATACTTTCAATTAGATTCTTTTGAAGGGTCAGTCAAGAGGCATATTGCATACACGATCACGTGTCTCCAACCAAGTGTTTTGTTATGACTGGAGACCAGTTTCAGATCTGTGTGGTTTTGCTGTGACTCACCGCTTTCAAGACGACTAATGGGGATTGTCAATATACTTTCCGATTCAATAACACTGCTTAACCCTGGGTCTCCGTTATTAACACAGAAAAGTTAATAGCAATGTTCCTTTGTGGTCGTCATGACGACCAGTGCTAATCTGCACATACATGGGACTGGCATTTCGCACTGCAGGAAACAACAGGTGATGCAATATAGCACGTTGTAAGATCCACTTCTAGCCTGCTGTTACTGTCACCGCACATGAATTGGTGAGCACTATGTTCAATCGAAATGTTGCAGATAAGTGGAAAAAAGTGCTGTGACCTACTGAATATAAACTTGTTCTCTTTTTGATTTACAGTAGAAGTTGATCTGGAAGTGCATGTGCTAAACAGATAAATGCAAACTTTCATGGTGAATTGCTTATATTCAAAACTTAAAGCCCGGAATACACTGCACGATTGGCTGTCCCAGACGATCACCGCACAGTGTGTTTGCTGCTACGACCTGCGTACTGGTATTTGTTACCACGAGCGCATGCTGGTGACGTCGCGCAACGTGTGACGTGCTGCCGAAGCTTCCGTGTCATCATCGTACAGTCTACATGCCTGTCCTACCCGAGTTTAAACGATGTCGTACAGTGTGATAAGTTAATGATCTTATAAGAGGGCAAAAATCCTGCAGTGTATTCCGGGCTTAAGACATTTTGTCATAATTTACACACCCAAAACAATTTTCTTTTGTGCAAAACAAAATGAGACATTTTGATGACGTTTAATGCAATTTTTATGTAATTTTCCATCAATGGGGACTGGAGATTTAAAGGTAGCTTATCATAATGGTCAATACAACTTGTGTGTTATTTAGGAATAAAACAGATTATTCTATCTTGGAAAAGTAACAACTTTGTTCATTTCCCAAAGCTCCATTACTAAACAACTGCTTGTTAATACAACCCATTTAGAACAAAGTATTGTTTTGTTGGTGCCTATAGTCAAGAGGCGGCCGGTGACTTCTTTTTCGAGAGCGCTCGATGTGAAGTTAGATGTATGTAGCCCGTCATGTGTGTGGTTCCTTTATTCAAAATATGTGTTCTGCGTGTCCAGAGATCTTGTGTGCATCGCGTGTCTTGTCAAAATAAGTGCCTGCTGCAGATGCATTTAAAGGCTTTAGAGACGCTTTAGTTTGACACATACTCGCATAATCTCGCAAGTTTACAGTTCAGTGAGTGTCTTGCGTGTATTTTGTGAATATGAATTATGTACGTATGTGTATACAAATAGAAATATACCTTTCCTTTCTATGCGAGTAATTATCATGCTGAAATGCATTGCAATTAACACTCAACCTGTTTCCAGCTGCTTCCTAATTCGGTAACAATGCTTCTTTTTTGAAAGCATTCTGAGTTTCACAGATTTGTGTTGGCTGGAATTATAGCAAGCGTGGTGTAATTGATAATACAAGGGTGCCTGCCTGACTGTCTATTATAATTGAATTTGTACTAATTTTACAGTTTAATACAGTCAATGGGCATTCGTTCTTACATTACACTCTAAAAAACAAACGGTGCTATATAGCACCAAAACAGTTGCTTTGGATCGTAACGATAGAAGAACCATTTTTAGTGCCATATAGCACCGGTGAAGAACCAGTGAAGCACCAGTGAAGCACCTGTGTAGAACCATATAGTGCTATTTAGAACCATATGTGGTGCTATATGGCCCCTATATGGTTCTACACTGGTGCTTCACTGGTGCTTCACTGGTTCTTCACCGGTGCTATATGGCACTAAAATGGTTCTTCTATCGTTACGATCCAAAGCAATTGTTTTGGTGCTATATAGCACCGTTTGTTTTTTTAGAGTGTATATACCAAAACAACATTACAATATTAGCTCTAGCATATTGTTACCATATACTGCTTTTATTTCTTTCTTCACCTTTCTTGTTGTCATACTTCCTTATTCATATATACTAGCAGGGGTAAACTTTTAGAATAGTGCCCCATAATAAGTATGTTCTATATAATATTAATGTGTGTTGTATGAATGAAATCTGGACATACTGCATTCCCCATGTTGTCATTGTCATGTGACCTACCTGCCTCAGTTGCATCGCATCATCTCCGTCCACAAATCCTCTTCAATGGTCATTCCCTGGTGCTTTTCGCCCACTCTTTTATGAGTACTGTGGATTCGGACATACGCTTTTGTCACATACTGTACTGTTTCTTGCCTACTTTATAATAGGAAAGTGTGCAGTTTCGAATTCAGCCTTTCTCTTTAATGATGGGTTGAGTGCAATTGCAGCCAAGAACTGCTGTCCTTAAGAAATTGAGTCCTGACCCACCAATTGTGGAAATCAATGGCAATAACATTAACCTTTGAACACAGGGAGACTTGAGTAAGCAGTTAGCATGTTTTTATGCCAGAATGTTTGTTTAATGCCAATATGTCTTTTGATGAATGATACCATACTACTGTATATACTGTATAAACTCTATGATTTGACTGATTGTAGTTTTCAGTCCTTCTGTATGAATAACTGAGATTTCACTTTGTTGCAACAAAATGTATATATTTTATAGCCGCTTTACACGTCACCAATAATTTCTGATATGGTATCTCTTGAAGATGATTGAATAACTTGACTGACCACACAGCCACATATGAAGTCAGAGTGCTAGTCTATTCAGAGATTTCGACACCGTGCAATCAAACATAAAGTGACTATCAGCCCACAACTTTGCAGGATAATAGCATCGCTGTCATTCGACTGAAGCTATCTGCTGAAGTGAGGAATTAGAGCAATTTTGCTGGCTGTGATAGAGAGGTCATAGTCCATAAGAGTTACTTTTGCAACAGGAATTGTTTTTATACCTCTCACTCTTTCTGTGGTTCCATCACAGGTGCATATGAATAGTATATTTAGGTTAGGCTATGATGGCATAATCTTTGTTTTCCCATCATGCATCCCAAATAGGTCAAAGAGCAAACTGAATGTAAATTCATCTGTATCCATCTTGCCTCTGTCAAATTTTGCCGACTGCTGACATAATTTTTTTAGGTGTCTTTGAATAAACAAACAATCATTGTATTTGGTGGATTGTCATTTGTTACTACTTTTTCCTTTAATGCACAGTAAGGTTCTGACAAAACTTTAGACTACAGTAAGAGGGAATGTTTAAAATAATTAGTTTGATGTTTAGCGTTTTATAACATAAAAACATAACAATTGTTTCTTTGCTTGTAAGCAGATCAGTAGGTCTAAGATTTGATCCGTAAGTGTAATGTATTACATGATAGACTGTTCTCAGAATTTGTACATGTTTTACGAGTTGGCTAATTCGTATGAATTCATACAAAGTGAATTGTGCAAAACGTACGATTATTACGGCATCACGGTCAATCGTACAAAAATGTATGAATGTGGTCGTGCGAATTAGCCACCTCGTAAAATAAATCTGAATTGCCATGAGATAGCGTTGGATAATCTGACCCAAATATCGGAAAAGATCAAGGTTCTGGACCTGAAAATCTAGGTAAATTTGGGTTAAAAAAAAACTGTAGTAGCATCTGGCTTTAATGACACTTAGCCCATAATGCAAAGTTTCCAGTATAGTTATGAGGGTGGGTCGAAACACAAATCCAGACAGATGATCAAGCTTTTAAGTGTAACACTAACAGCTATATTTTGTGTTTAAATTTTACATTTTACTTCCATTTTATTCTGAAATTACAGCCTCTCTGTGACAAAATTCTTCTTTAAAAAACATTCAGTCATAGCAGAAAAGCATCTCTTATGCAGGGTTCACACCAGACGTGGTACAGGCGGCAAGCGCAAGTGATTTTCATGTTAAGTCATTTCAAAGACGTAAAGAGACATCCTGTGGTGCGAATGACAACGCGCAAATTGAGCGCTGCCACGAGAAACGCGCGAGTAATATAATCTGAACTTTGGCGGGTTTCCACACCCAGTTAACCAATCAGGACCTTGCTGTAGTAGTGATGTGGTTACAGGAAGCATGCGCAGTCGCAGAAGCCCCTCCCATGATGCAAATTTCCGCGTGAATTACTAGAATTTCACGCACGAATGAAGCGAGTAAACTCAAAATGTTCGCGAATAGCACGTTTTTGCTGCCTTTACCACGGCTGGCATTGAATGCACCATTAGGGGGTGTGCACACCAAGGCTTTTAAATGTGGCTCAAAATGCCTGGAGGATGCAGAATGCCAGCTGTTTTTTCAGCTCAGTGCCAGCTTTCTTCAGCTGAGCGCTTTGGTAGCTGTGATACTTATGCTTTGTTTATCAGTCGTTGTATGTTCTGCCGGTTGGTTGTTGTGATATTTGTCCCGCACTTCCTTCACTGTGATTGGACGGCAGTGTGAGAACTGACATTGACTAGCGGAGCTTTTCATCTAAAGCTGAATCTTTGTCAACTTTCAGCACTCAGCGCTGAGCATGGAAAACCGCAGATCGCTGGCTTTCAGCGCAAATAAAAATAAACGCTAGCTGCTAGCTTTTTTGAAAAACGCCACTCTTCCATTGGAAACAATTGAGAACGTACAGTGGCCTTGGGCGTAAAAAGCTTTGGTGTGCACGCCCCCTTAGTGTCTACACTGTCAAAAATAAAGGTACAGAGCTGTCTCTGGGGCAGTACCCTTTAAAAAAGGTCATAATATGTACAATTTAGATACAAATATGTATCTTTGAACTGCCAATATGTACCTTTAAAGTACTAATATGCACTTTTGGGGTACAGAGGTATACCTTTTTGAAAGGGTACTGTCCCAGTGACAACTTTTGTACCATTATTTCTGAGAGTGTATATCAACCTAACTCAATAATTTCAAAGCTATTAAAATAGCACCATTTTATGTAACACCTGCAATGGGCAACTATCTGTGTTCTAAAGGCAAAAACGACCTGTTGTCAGTAAATGTGAAGTTCAGGAAAACAATTTCAGCATCTTAAAGGCATCCAATCAAACTAATCAAACCTGAAGGGTAATTTAAAGCCAATATTGTGTTTATTTAGGTGTACAGTATTTACAGAGTATGTTACTCAAAGCAGTATAAGCCGAGATGGGTCAGAACAGACATTTTTCTGACGGCATTTCATTCTGAGCGGGCCCAGAGCGGCCTTAACACGGCTGTGTGATGCCTGTATTTTGACAGTGGTATACACAAAGGGGAAATAGAGAAGAACCTGTTAATGACTGTTTACAGGAACCACATCAGAAGGCAAAAAATGTAACTGTCACAGATGTGTGTCATTTATGCTAAACAGCCACAATGAAGCCATCACATGTGCATTGTTTAACCTGTTATTATGAAGCAATTGGCAAGACTGTGCATTGAAACACTGCCTAAATCATGACAATGAGACCCAAGTGGCGTAAACATAAAAGGGAATGTAAGATATCACAGACAGAGTACTGCAGTATAAGCGGTGCTGCGAGGGCCTCCGTGGCCATAAGATTAAGTTATATGCAGTCTGCCAAAGCAAGAAACCTTATTTTACTAGAAAAATAGTGCTTGAGATAGTTGGAGGTATCCGGTGTAATGATATCCTAGGCAGCATAATAAAACAGAGTTATTTGAGAGCTGCTAACATCTGTATTGCTTGTCACATTACAGATAAAAGCTGTATATAATTCCAACAAGGAGGTCGACAATTCAATTAATGTAGTAAACATTTAGAGAGATTGCTCCTACAAACAACTCAGATAAGGGCTGAACAAAAATAGGAGTTCAAACACACATATGAGAACCTACAACTGGAAGTGGAGATAACTGAGCGAGCACTGTACTGAACAGATGAAATTATGGGGTGGTTAGACTAGTCTAACCCAGTCGCCGATGCATTAGGCTCACCTTTAATCTTCCTCTGGTTGCTAATATTTTAAGAGAGATAGAAAGAGTGGTTGGCAGGGCTTTCATCTGTGTGCAAATACATTACATGACTCACTAATGGTACATTCATACGGGGCGTCAGAATTGCTTCTCATTTACTTTGAATGGGTGATGTCATACATTACCGAAATGAATTGTGGATCCGTCGATGTTGTGCCACTGGCATTACTTGCAGCAGAAGTTAACCTTTTCTCAACTTTCAAGTGCCAATGCAGGGGTCAGCTAATCAGATTACCTTATGCAAATAACCAAATGCAGACACTAGCCAATTATGTTTATGCAAGACCGGAGAACAGAGAAGCATCCGACACGCCCTTCATCGAGCGTTAACCCTGACAGCCTGTCTGAATGTACCGTAAGATATGTGTTATACAACATACAACATCAAATGAATTCAACAAACAGACGATCATCCACTACTGATTTTGTAATGAATTGCAAGATAAACATATACCCAATTGTTACTGTTACCATTGTCACTGTGTTTTTCTGTCTTTGCTGATAAATTGATATCCTGACAGGTTCCACTTTACAATACCAAATGTTTCTGAGCCTAAAAGTAAACATTATCCTCCTGAAACATCACCTTTTGGCTCCTTTTGCTCCAAATCACAATCGTCTGATCAGAGAGTAAAGGTTTGAAGACTAGACAAGCAATTACAATACCGCAGTACTGCCTTCAATACGATTTGCTCTTAAACTCAGCCTGCTTGCTCTTTTCTGTAATTTTCGTCTGATTCACTGCCAGTACAAATATTTAAAACCATTTGGTTTTTTATGCATGCAATGATTTTTAGAATTATTTTGCAATAGGAATTTTTTTTGCCTGCGCTTATTTTTAAACAGTAACAACATTTAAATAAATAAACACCACCATATTGACTTGTCGTAGTCAATTTAGTCTCCTAATTGTTTCAATCTAACAATATCAGCTGTGCGAAGTAACTCGGATATAACAAGGCGGAGCGTTTCTTTAATTGTTTTGAGTATAAAAATACATTAACTTGTAATTATCACATCAAGTCAAAAACTGACTGACATTTGTGTTAAGTATAAAACAGAAATAGAACTGAATGCTTAAAGCAACAGTTCACTCAAATGTGACAATTTTGATAATTTATTCACACTCATGTCATCACACACAGTATATGACTTTGTTTTTGTCAGCTGAAGACAAGCCAATAACTTTAATTTAAATCATGTTATCATCTCAACTTGGCAAGCACCTCAATCATTAAAGTAATCTAAATTACTGCAGTAGATTAACAAATGTCTTAAGTGAAATTACAAATTTGTGAGAGAACAAAGATGAATATTTTTAGATTATTTGTAAATAGATACCAACTAAATAGTATCACAAAATTACGTACCTATAGTCACATAAATTTGTGAGTCTTTTCCGTGACACTGCCTTTTTACGTGAATGTATCACGGATATCTGTGTACATATCATTGTCACGTATTGGCTACTCAACTGTTTTGACCTATTTTCTTACCATTGTCGCTTCGGTTTAGATTTACATAAAATGACATCTTTACCCACACCCAACTCTAACCCTAACGCCAGGTGACAATGGTTTAAAAATCAGAAAATATAAAAAAGTCATGAAAAAAGGTATAAACCAATACTTAAAGTGACATCCTAACGCAAACACCAAATCTAATCTATCTAAGCGACATTGGTTTGAAAATAGGACAAAACAATTGAGTAACAAATAACATGTAAACAGAAATATGTGATATGTTCACGTAAAATGGTGGAAAAACGTGACAGTGTCACGGAAAAGACTCACACATTTACGTGACTATAAGTACATAATTTCGTGATACATGGTTGAAATAGGATAAAACATGATGTGCACTGCTATTACTATGAATAGGGCAAAATGCAATGCTCAATATGGTCGCTCTGGCGACAGAAGTCCCGCCTTCTAGTTAAAAGAACCAAGTGTCAATCGCTAACGACTCACGATTCTCTGGAGGAGCTCTAGACAGAGTCATGGGAGATGCTCAAAGTTACATTGAATTAAGACGTTTTTACGGCAATTAAAAACCAAGCGTTTTGATGCAGTTGATGTCAGGTTTAATTGTTGGTCAAAAATATGTTGTTTAATTGGGATTTTAGCACGTGGCCTTGCCCCATTCAAGTAGATAAGACTTTAGTCTTGCATGACTGAAATAACTTCTCGGAGGCCTTGCAAACATGACTTCCTTAAAGGGACTTACACTGCGTAACCATGGAAACATACAAATCAGTGTCAGTAAATTCAATTAAGGCGGCATGTTGATAATCTCATCGGCTCTTGCATTTCTCGTCACCAGACAAGACATAAAATTATTTGTTTGTGTTCATCTGAAAAAAGGAAGTCAGTGTGAACTTTAATGATGTGTAACAACTTGATATCAATGTGTCTTTAAAGAACACGCATTTACTTTATTTTAGTTTTTGCATGTAAAAAATATAGTAACTAAGTGCTAAATTAAATTAATTTATACAGAAAGCTCATGAAATACAACATAAACAAACAGATTAGTTGGATTAGTGTGGTGCAGAAACTACGCAGCTACTACCAAATGTACTGGTGGGTGATCTGCAAACATGCCTTCTTTAACTTTGATTTTTGAGCAGTAATTTTATGGAGTAGGCGAAATGAAACTAATTAGAAAATGTAGTAGTGATAAGTAGAAATTTCTTTGAACTCACTCAAAGCGGAAGTGAATTACGTTTATTAGAAAGCAGTTTATCACAGACAAGCTCCGTTGATGAGATTTTAAGCAATGATTATTTTGCTTTGAGCCGTCTCCTATGAGGTCTAATACATCTTTTGCAGCTGAACTTGCGTGCATGTGTGCCTGTGATTATGACTCACTGAGCGGATAACAAACATAATTATGTTTAAAATCAGCATCACATTTGTAAATCCATTGCACGAGATGCAGTAAATTTGTTAAATGAGATTTTAAGAGATTAAAAATAAAAAATTGACTTTTATAGCAATTTGCAGAGACAAAACAACAAGAAAAGTGTTCTATTTTATAGGTTTTTTTTAATCAGTAATGCCTTTGAGTAACATTGAGAATGTATGTATATAATTATATTTATCTGTGAAGCAACAAATACACCCGTAAAAAAAATTAAATGGGGTGATGGTATTGTGTCAATTTGAGCAAGCACAATCCTTACTCAATATCATATTTTATTTTAGGTTCATTTATAATTTCGCTTCCTAATCTGTCTGACCAAAAATTTGACATGTTTTTCATGGTGGACGATAATGATGATACGTGATCTGTACTGGTAAAAAATTGCTGTGTTTTGAGTATTGATCGCTTGCGCTGTGTCACGACTGCAAATGCACTTCATTTTACCCATTCAGCTTATTTTTTTCAAAATTCTGTAAACCAGACATTGATCCTAGAGGAGACGTTTGAAAGCAAATGATTCTGATATTGACCCAAATGCAGTCTTTAGACAGATAAACTACACCAGTCATTTAAATTCAATCTCTTGACCTCTTCTGAAACCCATCATCAAAAGCTCTTAAATCGAAAGTTGAAGTTCAACATTTCAAACTGTAGTATCAATCCTATTCATTTCCAAAAATGAAGGCTCGTCTATGACTTTGGTGCAGTGTATTGGGCAAAGTACGAAGGATGGGGGATTGTAATTCACAAAAGACATTGCTTTATCAAAAATCTATAATGGGGTATGGGTTACAGAGAAAACATATTCATATGCAGTATAGTAAAATTGAATATGCCGTGTATTTCGCCTGCACAGAATCAATGCCCCGGCTCTTTTCTCTCAAAAGCTTCATTACCTTATTAATGATTCGCCTCATACTGTTGATCAGGGCTGGAGGAGCAGGTCTATATTTATAACACAGCACACTCTTGAAGTTTTTTTCTAAACCTGCCATGTAGTAATGAGGCTTAAGGGGTGGAAACTTTAATGGAAAAGTGAATTGAAAAAAAAAAAACCCTCTGTTGTGATCTAAATTAGACTTGGAGTAGATCCTTTTGTATCTGGATAGGGATGTTTTTGATGGCATAAATTTGAATGGGTGTTTTTATTAAAACCTTAGATCATGGTAATCAGGGTTTGAAATTAAAATTTTCACTCACCAGCCAAGTTGGTTTATTATAAAATTATTTATTATAAAATCTGAATTTCACATTATTAAAAAAAAATTCTGTCATCTTTCCACTTCCTTCCTTTACCTTTCATACTTGTTCTGTTTTCCAAAGCTTTGTCTTTTAGGTAAGCAAATCAACACAGTACTATGAACATCAAATAAAGCATTGAATAAATTCCATTACTTATTTATTAATATACTGAATAATGTTAGATTTTCTATTTAATCTTAAAGCTGTGCTAGCACTGTCTTTTTTACTGGACTTTGCTATTGTCCTATATGAAGCATAATTATGAGGCTGTTTTTTACAATGTTACTGAACCCTTTTGAAAAAAAAGTCAGAGAGATGTCCTTTCTGCGTGATGCTTACAATAAGCTTTTAATAAGAACGTCACCGGAAAATAAGTCATCAAATGTCCCAATGTATAGTGAACCAGTGACTTTAAAAAGGTCCCTGAGCATCTGTACACGATTCACGACCTAAGAAGGAAATTATTGAGAGACGCAGATGCCATTTACGCCCAGTTTGCAACTTGAAAATTACAAAAAACTGTTGTTCTTCTTTTTTTGGTCTCCTTAGTTTTTTGGGGCATCTTTCCTTTTTACGCCGGGGTTAGTAACCACATTATTATGTTTGAGTCTCGAGTCTAGTGCGCCATTGTTTGTTGCATAGTGACATGCGTGTTCCATAAGCCAGAGATGCTCAGATGCTGTGCAATAATGCTGTATGATGACTCACAATTTGAGTATTTGCGATAAAACTGTGCAGATTATATGATAGGATTACATTCTCATGGCTTATAGGAGCTTTAGCAAGAAATTAACGATTGAACATACTGTATATAAAACATATATAAAACATGTATAAAAAGTAACATGTGAAATTGGCTAGTGATTATTAGAAGTAAATAAATAAGTTATCAAAATCTGGGAAAATAAGCAGCATTCTCTGCTATCAAACGTTGTGTGCTATCGGCTGTACCGGCGCTCCCTACAGTTATACGCAGAGTACGCAGTTTGCGTAGGACGCCAACTCCCCCAGGGGTGCACCATCTTGATTGCTCAGAAAATAACTTTTCATTCTGTATAAATATGAACCACAACAACATGCATACAAACTAAATGACGTTATTTACAGCATTTTGCACTGAGTAAGCAGATGATGCAATGCGCTATCCTCGCATTTGCTGCTCCCCCATCGCCTGAATGCAGATGATCATGTGTGTGTTTGATGGCGCTACGTAGATGGATCCAATAAAAAACATAAAAAGTAATGCGAGAGCAATTAGAAAGCATGTGGAGCATTCTGCTCTCGCAATACTTTCATATCAAACGCCATCCGTTTGCACAGTAACACACGTCACAATTGATGGTAAGCTATGCCTGTGAAGACAAAGCATTCTGTCTTCAAATGAAAAAAAGTCCAAAATAAAACCCGCGCATCAGTTTCAGGTCAGTTTACAAACCTGTGAAAACGTATCGCTTTGGCTGCTATCACCACCAACTCATCTGCCTGATTTAAATAATGTAACAATTTATATCATGTAACTTAAATTGTTTAAATGACATTGTGCTTTGTTGTGTTTTGAAACATGGTAAAGATATCTATGCTAAAGACATTCTGTGTTTGTATATGCTAATAACTACACTAATTTATTATTTGAGTTAACAAAACCTACTTAACTAAATGCTTGAGTGTTAAATCAATCAAACATCTGTGTTACTGAGAACATAACCACACATATAAACTTTTGCTTTTGTTAGTAGACATCTGCTGTTTTCTTAAAGCTGACTTTTAATTTACTTACAAGAAAAACATTTAGTAATTCTCCAGAATTTATACTGACATGTAGGATTAACTTTGTCACATTAGATTAAGCCAAAGCCGATTAGCTACGCAGGTACAGATGCAGAAATATAGTGTAATGACACGTAAGGAGTGGAAACAACTGCAGGGGAAAATTCAACAATGTTTATTAAATATAAACAGAGAGAGAGTATTAAGAGTCAAATGCGGAAGACGCAGTCCGGTGTTGGTGTTGCTGACAATGGTGGCGAAGACTACGGTGGAAGTTGGTGTAGAGAGTATTGAGTGCGACGTTGGTGGAGTGGTGAGCAGTGGTGAAATCCAGGCTGAACACGGGAACATCCACACGAAGACGACGACAATACACATCCAACTGTAACAGTAATCCGAAGCGACACGAGACAACCAAACAACACTGGACCGAACACAATGAAAGAATCTGGCAGGGAACAGAAAGTCAGGTGAGTATATATGGAGGTGATGTAATGATGAGCAGCTGGAGCGAGACAATCAACACACAGGTGAAGGGGATCGCTCTAACGAGCACATGACACGGAGGAAACAGTGGATTTCCTACCGTGACAGTACCCCCTCCCCTAGGAACGCCCCTTGACGTTCCCAGCCTGCTTTACCTGTAGATTGAATTCATCAATAAGGCGGTGATCCAGTATGTCTCGAGCAGGAACCCACCTTCTCTCCTCCGGACCGTAACCTTCCCAATCCACCAAATACTGAAATCCGCGTCCCCTCCGTCTGGAGTCCAGAATACGGTTAACCGAATAAGTGGTCTCCCCATTAACGATACGATGCGGGGGGGGGGGAACCGGGGCAGGCGGATTAAGACGGGATGAAATCACCGGTTTAATTTTGGAAACATGAAAGACGGGATGAACCCTCCTGTTCGCCGGTGGAAGGCTCAGACGCACTGTTACCGGATTAATGATTTTGGTAACAGAAAACGGGCCAATAAATTTGTGAGCAAGTTTATTCGAAACGGAACGCATCGGAATATTCTGAGTTGAAAGCCACACTCTTTGACCGACGACGTAACGGGGAGGCTTTGACCGGTGGCGATCGGCCTTGGCCTTGGTGCGCAACCTTGCCTGGAGCAAAGCTCTACGAGCTCTTGTCCAGGTACGGTGACACCTCTGGACTAGTGCGTGTGCGGAGGGGACCGACACCTCGGATTCCGTACTGACAAAATTAGGTGGTTGGTACCCTAAACTACACTTAAATGGAGACATGCCCGTAGATGAAACTGGCAGAGAATTGTGTGCGTACTCCACAATTGAGAGTTGCTGACACCAGGACGAAGGATTCTTGGAAACCAAACATCATAACACCCTTTCGACATCCTGGTTGGCTCGTTCGGTTTGACCATTGCTCTTGGGATGGAACCCGGATGAAAGACTAACATTTGCTCCTAGCAGTTTACAAAATTCTCGCCAAAATTTGGACACAAATTGGGGAACCCTGTCAGAGACCACGTCTGTCGGGAGGCCATGTATCCGGAAGACGTGGTCAATGACAGCTACCGCTGTTTCCTTGGCTGATGGTAATTTGGGCAAGGGAATGAAATGAGTCGCCTTCGAGAACCGGTCCACTACGGTTAAAATCACCGTATTACCCTTAGAGGGTGGGAGGGCGGTAATGAAATCTAGCGATATATGGGACCAGGGTCTCGAAGGGACAGACAACGGTAAGAGTAACCCATAAGGAGGACGATTGGAAGTCTTACCAGTGGCACAAACCGAACAAGCCAAGACGAAGTCGTGGACGTCACGAGCCATACCAGGCCACCAAAATCGTTGCTTGACTAGGAACCTAGTTCTACTAACCCCTGGGTGACAAGCAACACTGGAAGAATGACCCCACTGGAGGACGTCAGACCGTAACTTCTCCGGCACAAATAAACGATTCGGTGGGCACCGAGCCGGGGGCGTTACCCCTTCTAAGGCAGTCAAAACCTTCGATTCGACATCCCATCTGAGCGCGGAGATAATGATAGTCTCCGGTAAAATGGGCTCGGGAGTGGCAGTGCAATCGGAACGCTCAAAAAGACGGGATAAAGCATCGGGTTTGATGTTTTTGGAACCCGGCCGGTAAGATAATGTAAAATCGAAACGTCCGAAAAAAAGTGCCCACCGAGCCTGCCTGGAGTTAAGTCTTTTGGCGGTTCTAATGTACTCGAGATTCTTATGGTCCGTCCAAACAATGAAGGGTACACCCGACCCCTCAAGCCAGTGACGCCATTCCTCCAGTGCTAGCTTGACAGCCAACAACTCTCAATTGCCAATGTCATAATTAACTTCCGCAGGAGATAAACGGTGAGAAAAATACGCGCAAAGATGAACCTTTTCGTCTGAGGATGCGTGCTGGGAAAGCACTGCTCCTACCCCCACCTCTGACGCATCGACCTCCACTATGAATTGACGTGAGCGATCAGGGGTGACGAGAATGGGAGCTGAAACAAAGCAGCTTTTCAGTTTGGCAAACGCAGCCTCGGCTGCGTCTGACCACCTGAACGTCAAACTAGGGGAAGTCAAGGCGGTCAGAGATGCGGCTAGTTGGCTAAAATTGCAAATGAAGCGCCGGTAAAAATTGGCAAACCCCAGAAGTCTCTGCAGGGCCTTGCGAGACTCTGGGGATGGCCAATCCACCACAGCCTTAACCTTCTCAGGATCCATGCGCACACCCTCAGTCGCGTGATGTGTCCTAGAAAAGAAACAGACTGTGCATGAAAAACGCATTTTTCCGCCTTGACAAAAAGCCCGTTCTCTAGCAACCGCAGAAGCACTCGTCGTACGTGTTGCAAATGTTCCTGGAGAGACGAGGAAAAGATCAGTATGTCATCCAGGTAAACATATATAAACTGATCAATCAAGTCTCGCAACACGTCATTAACGAGTGCTTGGAAGACCGCTGGCGAGTTCGTGAGCCCGAAAGGCATCATGCAGTACTCGAAATGGCCACGAGGGGTGTTAAAAGCAGTCTTCCATTCATCCCCCTTCCTAATACGGACCAAATTATATGCATTATGTAAGTCCAATTTAGTGAAGACGGACGCTCCCTGCAACCTCTCGAAGGCAGAAGACATTAACGGCAAAGGATAGGTATTCTTTACCGTAATGTTGTTCAACCCTCGGTAGTCAATACAAGGTCGCAAGGATCCGTCCTTCTTACCCACAAAAAAGAACCCCGCCCCCGCTGGAGAAGAGGAAGGGCGAATGAACCACGTTGCCAGAGAATCAGAAATATATATCTCCATGGCCTCCATCTCAGGAACTGACAGAGAGTATAACTTGCCCTTAGGTGGAAACGTACCTGGCAATAACTCTATCGCACAGTCATAGGGACGATGCGGAGAAAGAGAATCAGCCCGAGACTTACTGAACACCGCCTTCAGGTCGAGGTACTCCGCGGGCACGTTAGACAAATCCACTGCTTCCCCCTGAAACACAGACTCAGAAACAGTTAAACAGGCAGACACAAGACAGGACTTATGACACTCCTCGCTCCAGCTGGTAACAGAACCCAGTTTCCAGTCAACAGTGGGGTTATGGGAATGGAGCCAAGGATGTCCGAGAACAATGGGGGAGAGAGCAGTGTCAGTAATGAAAAATGAAATGGTCTCAGTGTGGTTGCCAGAGGTGATGAGTGTGATGGGTGCAGTAGTGTGCTTGATGGTGGGAAGCTGATGTCCGTTGAGGGCGAAGGGCACAATCTGGTGGGTGAGTGGAATGAACGGTAACTGGAGCTTACGTACAAGTGAGCTGTCAATGAAGTTACCCTCCGCCCCCGAATCCAGAAGTGCGTGACCTGAGTGAGACTTGGTGGACCACCGTAGCCTCACCGGAAGGAGAGTGGATGATGTCGAGGTCTTGCTGGCAGAGATCCCGCCCGATAGTAGCCTCCGTCTTACTACCGGGCTTGGTCTTTTACCGGGCATCGTTGACTCTGATGACCCGGCTCACCGCAGTACATACATAGTCCGAGGGATCTCCGCCGATTCCTCTCCTCCCGGGGTAACCGAGCTCGACCCACCTGCATGGGCTCCGGATCTGAGAGACCGCCGACGGAGACTTCGCTGGGCAGATGGGAAACCTCGGAATACGGCTGGGACTTCCTACGGGCGGCCATGGATAGTCGGGCATCGACCCGGATTGCCAAATCCACCAGTCCATTAAGCGTCGTGGGTAACTCCGCCGTAACGATCTCTCGCTGGATCTGATCCGCCAACCCATGCAGGAAATGATCCCACTGCGCCTTCTCGTTACACCTGCACTCCGCCGCCAGGGTCCGGAACTCGATGGCATAGTCCGAGACCTACCGCTCCTCCTGTCGAAGCTCCGTGAGGAGACGGGCGGCCTCTTTCCCGGCGACGGAGCGATCGAACACCCTCTTCATCTCCTGTGAAAGCAGGGCGAACGAGGAGCAGCAGATGTCCTTATTCTCCCACACCGCCGTCCCCCAGAGGGCAGCCTTGCCGGTAAGCAGAGATAGGGTGAATGCGACCTTAGTCTCCTCCAAAAAAAATGACCGGGGCTGTTGGGCGAAATGAAGAGAGCAATGTGACAGGAATGCACGACAATAATTAGGCTCACCAGAATATTTCTCCGGGATCGGTAGTCGGGGCTCCGGAAAAGAACTACCCCCTGGAGGTGAAGATGATGCGGGCGGCGTGGGTGGCGCAGTGGGTAGCGTGGTGTGTGGAGATCGCTGGGAAAGCTCGGAAACTTTCGCCAGCATTGCATGGACGGCCTTCCGCATATCATCGATTGCTTTGTCCTGATGATCCATCCTGGCCAATGATCGCTGGAGAAATTCCTCCAACGTGGAAATGGGTTGTTCCCCGCTGCTTCCATGTTTGGCCAGATTCTTCTGTAATGACACGTAAGGAGTGGAAACAACTGCAGGGGAAAATTCAACAATGTTTATTAAATATAAACAGAGAGAGAGTATTAAGAGTCAAATGCGGAAGACACAGTCCGGTGTTGGTGTTGCTGACAATGGTGGCGAAGACTACGGTGGAAGTTGGTGTAGAGAGTATTGAGTGCGACGTTGGTGGAGTGGTGAGCAGTGGTGAAATCCAGCCTGAACACGGGAACATCCACACGAAGACGACGACAATACACATCCAACTGTAACAGTAATCCGAAGCGACACGAGACAACCAAACAACACTGGACCGAACACAATAAAAGAATCTGGCAGGGAACAGAAAGTCAGGTGAGCATATATGGAGGTGATGTAATGATGAGCAGCTGGAGCGAGACAATCAACACACAGGTGAAGGGGATCGCTCTAACGAGCACATGGCAGAGGGTGAGTGAACAAACAACACACACACACATGACACGGAGGAAACAGTGGATTTCCTACCGTGACATATAGACTATAAGGTAACACTTTACAATAAGGGTGCACTAATAATCATGAATTCATGCTTAACTAATGCACAGATAATACTGAATTAATGTATTACTAATGATTATCTAAGCTTTTCATTAGCTATTCATTAATGATTGCCTCATTAGCAACTAATGAAGAGTCTGTCTAATTAATATATTAGGTCATATATGAATTGTTATTAATTAAATATGTAATTGTGGATTAATTCCATCATCACTTCTTTTATGAACTAATAGTGTTAATTAATTTATTAATTACCGCAATGAGCCAAAGCCTTATATTTCAACTTCCAGATAATACAGGTAAACTTATATGCATTAATACATTATTAATTACAGCATTAGTAGTGTTGTAATTAATACTATTACTAAATAATGAGTTAATAATGATGTGCCTCAACAAGTAAAGTCACAACATTATGATATATTTGCAAACCATTAGCTAATGATTAATTAATTATTAATGACCATCACTACAGTTTATAAAAGCTATTTATTAAACACTGTTTCCAAAAACATTGCCAAAAACACATTTCCATAACACACTACATTTAAACACAACATTAAAACATAAAAAATAATATAAAATGAAATAATACAAAAAGAAGACTGATCAAAATTAGCCAACACGTTCAGATACCTCACAGATATCTGTGTTAATCTGGCACCCGTGCTAATACATAACACAAATTTGGATGGTAACAAACTCTGATAGAGAAAAAAAAAACATGCACAGACAAATCCAAATTAAACCCTGCGGCTCGTGACGACACATCGATGTCCTAAGACACTAAACGATCGGTTTGTGTGAAAATCCGAACAGTATTTATATAATTTTTTTTACCTCTAATAAAACACTAACCGCAGAGAAACACGTGCGTTCACGTCACCGTTTTGTTTATTTTTCACATCACCGTCTTATTCATCTAATGTTTAATGGCGGGTTGCGAAACAACTTTATAGGTGCATACTGCCACCTACTGTATCGGGAGCCCGGTATAGTTTATATGCGCTCTCATGCCGTGTACACAATACAGTAGGGGGCGGTGTGCACCTATGAAGTTGTTTTGCAACCCGCCATTAAACATTAGATGAATAAGACGATGAAGTGAACGCACGTGTTGCTGGATACACTGAAAAAAATGATTCATTGAATTTAATCAATTTTTTTAAGGTAAGTGGTTGCAATCAATTTATTTAAGCTCCATTTAAACAAAAGTTTTATATTTTATTTTACTTTACTAATCTTTTTTGTTTAAATGTAGCTTAAATAAATTGATTGCAACCACTTACCTTAAAAAAATTGATTAAATTCAATGAATAATTTTTTTCAGTGTAGTGTAAAAAATGGATAGAGGCAAAAAATATATAAAAATACTGTTTGGTTTTTCACACAAACCGCTCGTTTCCTGTCTTAGGACATTGATGTGTCTTCCTGAGCCACAGGGTTTTATTTGGATTTGTCTGTGCATGTTTTTTTTTTCAGAGTTTGTTACCATTCACTTGTACGACTGACAGACTGAAACGGTTGGATTTAAAAATGTACATTTGTGTTATGTATTAGCACGGGTGTCAGATTTATACGGATAACTGTGAGGTATCTGAACGTGTTGTCTAATTTTGATCAGTCTTCTTTTTGTATTATTTCATTTTATATTATTTTTATGTTTTAATGTTGTGTTTAAATGTAGTGTGTTATGGAAATGTGTTTTTGGCAATGTTTTTGGAAACAGTGTTAAATAAATTGCTTTTATAAACTCTAGTGATGGTCATTTATTATTAATTAATCATTAGCTAATGGTTTGCAAATATATCATTATGTTTTGACTTTACTTGTTGAGGCACATCATTATTAACTCATTATTTAGTAATAGTATTAATTACAACACTACTAATGCTGTAATTAATAATGTATTAATGCATATAAGTTTACCTGTATTATCTGGAAGTTGAAATATAAGGCTTTGGCTCATTGTTGTAATTAATAAATTAATTAACACTATTAGTTCACAAAAGAAGTGATGATGGAATTAATCCACAATTACATATTTAATTAATAACAATTCATATATGAACTAATATATTAATCAGACAGACTCTTCATTAGTTGCTAATGAGGCAATCATTAATGAATAGCTAATGAATAGCTTAGATAATCATTAGTAATACATTAATTCAGTATTATCTGTGCATTAGTTAAGCATGAATTCATGATTATTAGTGCACCCTTATTGTAAAGTGTTACCGACTGTAATGTATAATTGCATATTTGTATAATTTTAGTTTGTGTTGCAAGTAGGCTGGATTTCACAAATGACAGGGGCTTGCCTAGCGTGTTTTTACTAAATAAACACTAAATGTTGAGGCGTAGTTAATGTCAAACGTTGAAACTTTGCTGTGGTTTGGGGTTAGAGTTAGCACATAACATTAAATAAACCAATCAAAATCATTTGGAGATTTGTACAGCCCACTTGCAGCTAAGGTCCCACCCACTTGAGGCTGACCCGCCTATTCGCAGCTGGATCACATTTATGTGTTTAGAACTTGAATGTATTTTTTAAGTGGAAAACATTGGAATTATTTTATTATTCATTAAAAAATACACTGACTCGAAAAACCAATTAAAAGCCCGAAGTAATCGAAAAATATTGGCTACATAAAAGACTGCACATTCGGCATATAAATATCTTTTTTATTTAGTTTAACATGTTTTTGTGAAGCCTACCTGCTCCGGGGAAAGTTCTTCATTTTACAATTATGCCGGCTGCTGAGAAAACTTTGCTCCGTGGTTATCCGGTAAGAACAACAGACGAATCTAACAAGAATATTTGAATTTAAAAAGCACCAATGGATCAATTCACATTTTTACATTTCCTTTTAAGGTAACGAGCGTCACATTTCCAGCTAATGTCAGAGGTATTCAGACCAATCACAACATACAGATTAGCTGGCCAATCAGGGAGAGTTTTGATCAAAATCTGTGCGTTTCAGGAAGAGGGGGAAATCTGGAGCTACAAAAATGTACAGTATGGGGAAAAGAATGTGTTTTTTTAGCATAAACCACGCAAACACATTGTGTTATACCAATTACACAAAATAATTGTTTTTAGCAATAAAATAGGTGCTCTTAAACATTATTTTACAAATAACGTAAGCTGGCTTGATACCTTATTGCTGCAAAGTTACGAGCTTAATTTAACAATACTTCGCAAAGACAGAGCGATTGCTGTTAAGCAGCCATCTGCAGTTATCTGGTTCATTTTCCACAGAGCACCCCATATAATAAATATAATAAATGTTCTCTATTTTGTTTCGTTCTGTATGTCTGTCTTGTTAAGCTGTATTAACAAAATTAATTTGGCTATACAAAGGAAGCTTACAAATTTCTCATGATGAAGTGTAGAACACGTAAGGGATAATGTAGAGGCAGCCGGTAGTTATCGGGAAATAAGCCCCGACAGTGTGATCAGGACCCGACGCGAAGCGGAGGGTCTTGTATCACACTGAAGGGGCTTATTTCCCAATAACTACCGGCTGCCTCTACATTATCCCGCTTATTACACGGCTACTTGCCACATAAGAAAAAAAACTGGACATGAATATGAATTTGAAACATTTTATTGGCATATTTGTTTTAAATTAACATTTTTATCCTTCCGCGAAACTTTGCACAGATGCATAAAATGATCGTAATACCTTATTAAGATCCTCTGCTTCATACTTGTCTGTCTCCATTTTTTCTCTTTTAGCCAGTCTTTGAGAAGTTTTAATGCCCATTCTGTATTTTTTTGTGTGTTGGCTTCGTAGCTGTCATGCTCTATTTTGTCAAGTTCAGTCTCAGTAAGCTGTCTGTGTCTTGTCGTGGTTGTCGAGTGTTTGTCACAAGATGGCGCCAAACAGACAGTAATCTTTATTGATCTTTATTGGCGCGGAGCGATTTTACTCTTGAAAGTAGTCCGGCTATGCGTTATTATTTTGGAGCGGTTATTATTTGAAAAGAACAAACCTGCAAATGTCTCAACTGACCAATCAGAATCAAGCATTCCAGAGAGCCGTGTAATAAATCTAAATAACGGCTCTCTTGATTTTGCCAAGTGGTTTAAGTCCTCAAGGCAACATTATATTGAGATTCAGATTCTAGAAATAAGTTTACAGTTTGTTTTAAGTTTATGCTTTCAACCAGGATTAGAGACCATTGTTTTTCACTTATGTCCCTCTGATTTTAAGGTTTGGTTATGTTGAAAGGTGGGGTTTGCAATATGAAATAACCGCAGCCGACATCATATCGGCTGGAGGGACCGGCACTATCGTGTCCTTCGCCAGCAGGATCGTGATCTCCGCACAGGACCAACTGCGACTGCGTCATACTTTAATGTTCCAGTTTATCTGTGTGCGCGTTGCATTCATGGCTTTGTTCGTATAAGTGATCATATGGCTTCAGTTAGCAAAGCTTTCCACGCAAATTGTTTTGTAATACTTTTATACTGTTGTTTTTTGGTCAATTAATACCTGTGACTGTACTTTTACTTGCAGGTTGTGTTTTCTATGGATGAAAACTGGTTGGGTTTAGGGTAAGGGTGGAGTTAGATGCTCCAAAATATCTTTAAAACCATTAATGTTTATAAAACTATTGGTACATTTACTGCCCTGTAAAAAAAATTGCTGTAATTATGCAGCCAGTTGCCAGTAACTAAATTTAGAAGATAAAGACTGAAAATGTTTTATGTTCATTTAACTTTGAACAAACTGTTGCCAGTAAATAACATACATGTAACATCTACAGTAAGTTACTGGCAGCTATAAGTCAAAAAACTTTAAATGTAACCACAGGTTGAATAAGCTGCTGGCCACCATAGTGCACTTATTCCTGTACCTTGACGTCGTATTATGGTGCTTGCACAAACGAACTATTAGGTCGTTATTTTGGAGGACAGTTTTATTTTTTCAGTGTACTTTTTGCTAAGTGTATAAACTTATATACAGCAATTTAACAGAATTTACACCGCTTATGGCTTACCATTGCATGATATACTTTATGTATAAATGCATATACTTTACAATCAAACCGTTAAGCCCTATAGCTGCAATACTTATATGGTCTGTTGATCATGTGTGCCTGACAGAAAGTGGTAAAGACACTGTGGTTTGTCTCAGATGGCAAGGCTCCTGCACTCTGTCCTTTGCGGTTGAACCTTGCAGCATCAGACATATTCAAGGATACAAGTTACCTGCAGCAAAAAAGGATCAGTTGTGCATGTCAGCTAATCCAGAGTCTGTGGAATCAGCCAATTCTTCTGACTGGAGACCATAGTTTTGGTATAAACTGTTTCTGAAATCTCTTCATATGTATTACATGGAGGATTTAATGCTTTCCTTGATTTTGGGGTTTTCTTCCTCACATGAAAGAGTTACAGTATAGTTCACCAAAAATGAACATAATGTCTAAATTTTACACCTTTATGTCCTTTCAAACCCATATGACATTTTTCTTCCACAGAACACACGGAGAAGAATGTTGACTCTGTTCCTTTTATTATACGGTACAATGAAAGTGAATGGAGACAGACTGACAGTTCCTAACATTTTGCTTTAAATCTCCTTTTCTGCTCCAGGGAAGAAACAAGTCATTCAAGTTTGGAACAGAACGAGGGTACATAAATGATGACAGGAGTTCTCTATTTCATTTTTGGGGGAACTGTCACCTTAAATCATAAATTCATCTGTCCAAACTTATAAGAATGCTCATGCCGTCACAGGACTGTCAGAAGATAAGCCCATGCCATTATACATTACTAGTACACTGTCAGTGTTTCCAAAGCACATACTGAGAGAAAGAAAGGAGGAAAAAAATCACTCGCTGAGCCTCTTCACTATTTATTCTCACTCGGCGAATGGCTCTGTTTTGACTACACTGCCTCTGTTCTTTCAAACCAGCGCAATACCAAGTAACGACCAAAAACATGCTGACTGTTACCATCAAGCTGAACAAATTGACAAAGCTTTGTAAACAACACACTCTGAGCACATTTATTTCAAAGCATGCGGTTGCACGTCTTAATAATACATCGGGCCGCACGCGATCGCTATGCAGTTTTGCTTCTTACCCAAAGCAATTTTACACTTCATGGTTCAATTTCAGAGCTACTCAAGTGCATCACAAGCATGGCCCTACATCAACAAGAAATTGAAAGACGTATAAGAAGCTTGATACAGATGACACAACTTATGTACTATTCTTTATTTTAAAAAATGAAACAATAATAGGGAGAAAAACTGACATTGGCCAGGAGTTAAAAATTAACAGGACGTGTTTGGTTTATATATCAAATGGTGTATAATTGGCTGAAATTTTGTTTAGGTTTCACTATTACACATTGAAACAAATTACTGATTTTTAATCACTAGATGTTCCACAAAATTGACATACATTCTTAGAAATAAACACTGTAAAAGGTTTTTTTCTAGTGACGCCATAGAAGAACCATTTTTAATTCTCAAAAGAAGCATTTGAGGAGTTCAGATGCAAAACCCTCTAAGTGCATTTGACATGTTTAATCAGGCTCTTATGTTTAGGTTCAGTATTTTCTTTTTAACCCTGTAAAATCAGTTTAATATCTATTAAAGTATACCTGTACATGTTTTTTCTCTTTCAAACCACATTTACACAACAAAAAAATCCTAATGTTTAACCCTACAATGATTTTGAATGGTAGACTTTGTAAATAGGTTTGTTTTCCTGGCCGTGAACTTACAAAACCCACAAAACCTGTCTTGAAGAACCTTTTTTACTGGACTAAATAAATCAACTTTCATGTAAGTTAAATACCAAAATATTTTTTCTGTGATTAGTTGTGTGTCTAGATCATGCAGATTTTAAGATATAGCTGAATGTTTTGATTATATTAGACTTTGAGCTTGTTATGTCAATGTTGTAATTTTATAAAGTTGGGTCTGAAGGGTAGCAACATTTACCTGTGCACCTTGCACATTACATGAAATAACTGTCCTTCTTAACTGTTAAACATTTACATTTTTAATAATTTTTTGTAGCAAATATTGATCTTAAATGTCTATTTTGATTTTTAATCTAAGTTTTGAGGTTATTAAATATAAATTTTTTAGGCAATGAATTATTTATTTGAGAATTTAAAAATATTTATGTAGCAATATTAGAAACTATCTGTATCTTATTATTTATAAAATATACTAACCTGGGGCCGGATTCACGAAAACATTCTTAAGACAAAAAATAAGAAAGTTCTTAAGATAAATTATAAGAAGTGCGTAAGAATGTTCCTAAGTGCAATTCTCAAACATTTCTTAAGAAGTTCTCAATTTTTTTCTTAAGAATATCTTACATTTGTGTCTTAAGAATAAAATGACAAGTTTTTAAATGAATTAAGATACCCTGCTAATGAGGTAACAATACACTTGCGATCATTAACGCGATACCAACGAGTGATGCATTAGGACTACTACAGGATGTTATTCGCTGTTGTAACAGAGAGGCCCGCTATTAAGGCGGTGCGGTGCGTAAATATAATTCCATAATGTCCCAATCGGTCCGTCATGCGTGTCGAGCGCTCTGGGTGTGCGTGCTTCACTCTCCGTGGCCCACGGCTTTCGTCTCCCGCAACCCGCGCTCACGCGTCAAGAGACGCACGTGGAGGGTGAAGCGTGTCCGCTGTTTCGGAGCTCTCTACTCACATGACAGAGCGATTACCGGTTCGCCTCCCGCTTAGAGCGACTTTTAGCTGTTAAGTAATTTCACAATGAATGTAGGCTATTACGGAGGAAGTTAAATGTTTGCTAATATTATCACTAATACTTATTTGTGTTTCATGACATATTTCTGAGTAAGCCATTAAACTTCATTATATGATTGTGAAATTCCTCTTTAAACTAATCTATGTGAAGTAAACTGATTAAATTGCCATTTCAGACTACACAATACAACATGTCACATTTAAAACAATCACATTAACTTAAAAAACATCTTACATTTTGAGATTTAAGACTACTGTAAGGTTATCCTAACTTTAAGATGTTATTTAAGACAGTTTATTTTTCGAGAATTGGAATAAGTTTTTTCTTAAGAACATACTTAAGGAAAAAAATAAGTAATTTCTTAAGAAGCTTTTTTGAGAATACAAAATATTCTTAACTTTATTCTTAAGCTTGAATTTAAGATAAAAATGGCAGTTAAGAAGATTTTTCTTCTTAAGAATGTTTTGTGAATCCGGCCCCTGGTCCTTTTTTCTTGTCTGGGCTTTGTTTGCTCAAATATCTGTTTGCTGCATGAGGGCCAGGTGATAATGTTCTGGAATGTGGGATGGGGGGTGCAGGTGATAATAGCATTATAAATAGAGGACAATAAGCTCACCAGACAGGATTGTGTGTATTCTGTGGAATGGGTGAATCCTTTGAAATGTATAAATGGGATTGGAATTGATTTGCATCGAGATTACTAAGCATGGAAATAATCAGTGTGTTTTTTATTTCAGAATGCTACTAGCCAGGACTGTCTTATCTAAAATGTGTATGATGTCATTTATATCATCCAAATTTGAAAAAAGTGACTTTAAGATTGGACTTTGATAACTGATGAGGAGGATTGTGATGATGCCTCTCAACTATAAAAGAGAAATTAAAAACTTAATGTATGCCCATATGATGATTATGTTGACATGACGGCAAGAAAACCAACCCATTCAAGAACACAGACCTTGCCCCATGACAGGTATTACTGTCTGAAAAATAATTTTATTTATCAGTCTCAATACTGATATTTCTGTCATTATTTTTACAAATGTCACTTTAGTCATTTCATTGGTATTTAACAAATTTGACTGTATTTCGCTGCAAAACAAAAAAGTGCATGCGAGCTTTGTTGGCAAAAACCTCCACTTCAAAAAAAAAATCCACTTCTTTGGACAAGGCATAGTAAACAATTGATAAAGATTAATTGCAAACACTAAAGATTAAACTATTGCAGATAATGAAGGACATAATGTAAAAATAAAGAAATGGAAGCACACATTATGGGGCACTGTGATCCATCTGACTGCCACATTCGGGTTGTATTCAGGCGTTGGCGTAGAATATGCTGGGGTCATGCCTGCCCACTTTGAAATAAAGATGATTCTGTCCTCCGCACTTTTCAACTCGCCGCCACGATTCCCGCCCATGTTTTTTGTTTTTTACTTAGGTTTGAGTAAGGTAACATATATCCAATCACAGGTGAGCGTTTTAAGGTAAATCATTTTTCATGCATGCTTGTCTGGTTGAGATTCAAAGTTCAAAGGACGGGAGCGGGAACAGCGTAGACATGCTACTGCGTTATCCCAAACGCAGTGCTGCTGTCTCCACACAAGTGATTTACTCACACACTTTTTGAAAATTATGTGTGTGCAGAACATAGCACTTTTTGGCTTTGATTTTAAAAAAATATTTAAGTTAGATTAATAATTTTTTGCACAATCAACACACACATCTCTGCTACAAATGAACATTTAAAGAGGCTACAATTACACCAAAAGTAAAAGGAGTGCAAACGTTACAACTTACCCCATAGGTGGGGTTAATTGTAACAAAGCCACATTTGCCGAGAGCATTCGGTTATTATCATTGTCATTTTTGACAGAGGCGGCATATAGTGGCTTTTGAATCTGAGCTCCCCAGGTTTTCATTTTATGTCATTCATTATGATATAGACTTACAGTAGTTTTAGATACATAGACATGTATAGAACTATATATTCAACTTTACAAATACTCCATTGCTATTTGAATAGTCTGCACTCACACAGGAATTGGACGGGGAAATGACCTGCGCATAATATAACAACACACCATTCACACAAAGGTAAGGATCAAGAGATGAAATTAGATTGACTACACTGAATGGCTGCTGGTATTGAAGTGAGTGGCAGAGATTTCAAATGACTTTTCTAACTCATTTGAAATGCTGAAAACCACACATGCCATTGAGCAGACGCTGTAGCCAAGACCCATTTTTCTTCCTTTCAAAACGTGTCAGCATCGTATGAAATAGGATAGAAATAAATATGGACATTTAGAAGGTGGCAAGGGAAACAGGCTCCCTTCAGCCTTCCATCCACTTTGTCACGCTCAACCGGTGTGCGTATCGCTGCGAAGCTTATGCTGTTGGTTCAGAGCTGGAAGTGGGTGACAGCGATCCATAATTGGACCGAGTAGCTATACGGCACACCACACCTCTTACGCTGCTGATTTTGCAGCTCGCAAAGTGCTTTGTGACATGACCAATTTGCAAAGTTAGTCAACCAGAAATATTTAAGTCATAATCTCTTAAAAGGTCACATTAGCCTCCGCTGTGGAAAGAAGCCTGAAATGAGAGTGAAGAAAAAACAATGTAGTTTATATGTATAAATATACAAATCCCAGACAGCGACATAATTAGATGTCTTATAAATGACACCCATTAATTGTCTTGGTAACAGTTTCTAGCTGAAGCAAAGCCCTGTGAAGCACAACGCTTGCCACAGTAAAAAAGTCTGCAGCAAAATGTTCTTTGTGGGAAGAGTCAAGGTATCATACTGTGTTTTTATGAAATTGAGAACTGTTTGATTATTTTCCTTGAGGAATGTGATTGTTTTAATCTTACTTCGTTTCTCTTATTTTTTGTTAATTTTATGTTATGTCAGATTTAAACTAAACCAGTTGTAATATTGCTGTAAAATTGTTGGTGGTACGGTATATGCAGTATTAAAGGAACATTATGTAAGAAATTTATATCAATTAATCATAAAATGGCCCTGATATGTCACTAGACATTAAGAAATCATATTCATTTCAAATACTTATATAACTGACAACAGTGGTCTGGCCAGGATATTGTGATTTAAAAAGTGGAGTTGCAGCCCTCAACTGATGTTTATGTTGTCATTTTGTGTATTGGCCACCAGCTGTGTGATTGCAGTACCAGTTTTAGCCACAAGTTTTGTGATTGCAATACCAGTTTTGGCCACAATCCTACTTACTGTTCCTTTAAGTGCATATTTACCCACTCACTTTTCTTAATTTTGTTAATCTAATTTTATATTGGTTGCATTTTTGCATTATGATAGACAATCTGTGGTGCTTTACTGATCATTTTAATTTTTCAAAAAACATTTGCTAACCCAAGCCTTTGATCCTAACAGTGCTGTTACAATTTTAAGCAATATGGTACAAATTGATTTCTAGCCATTTTCTAACTATACAGATAGTCTACCGTCTTCCTGCAAATTTTAAAATTCAAATTAAACTCATAATATGCTTTTTGCTGTCATTAATAAAATGCATCCTGTTTGTACAATATAAGAACAAATGGTCAAAAAATGGTGTCAAAAAGTACACTTTGGACCCTAAAAACTATTAGTACCTCAAATGTACGCCATAAAAATGTTTATGCACTTATATTTTTAAGTATAATCTATGTATTTACAAGTAATTTCAACTATTCACCCAAAAATATAAATAATGTAATTAATGACTAACCCTCATGTTGTTTCAAACCCGTAAGACCTCCGTTCATCTTTGGAAAGACAATTTAAGATGTTTTAGATTTAGTCCGAGAGCTTTTTTCAATTTGGGTTGTACTATCCCTTTAATAAATAAAGGCTAATTCAGCTTTATTTTATAATACAGCAGTTCATCACTAGTCAAGACTAAAAATAAAAAATGAAATCACTTGTAAAACAAAGCTGATTATTCTTAAAAAAGTAAGTACAACAAAATTATTAATGGTACATAAAAGGACCTTTTCAAAGGATACTGTCCGAGTGACAGTAGGGACCATTTTTACTGACATTGAATTTGTAAAAAAATGACATTTTAACTGAAAGTGAATTTTTTTTCAAAGAAAATCTGCTGTATTGCATTTAGGTTGCTGGAAAAGCGCTTCCAGTAAACAGTACTGTATTTTTATTTTCAGCATGATTGTAACTATAATTTTATTTACCATACTGTACTTATGATTACTGTGTTCAATATTTACAGTATAATTGTGACTACTGTATTTTCATGCAGTATGATTATGATTACTGCATTTTCATTTACAGTATGTAAAGGTTAAGTATTAGTATTATTTTACAGTATGATTATGATTACTGGATTTTCATTTACAGTATATTTTCATATGCAGTATTAATATTAATTTTTTATTAAAAAATTGTACTCATTTAAATGTAGCTTCACCTTTAGCTCCATTTACTGACATTAGTTTCCTACTTGTTAAAAATACTTACCATGAAGCTATAAAACTAAACTTTTTACCCCAAAAAATCACAAGTACACATAACAGTTTGTCTTAAGTAGTTGCTTTATAATCAACATTTCACAAATTACAAATGGATATTTCATCCCTAGGGTATTTGTTACATGGCTAAAATGTAAGCACGTTGAATAGCATTAACAAAAATCAATGGTAAAACATTCTGTCAAAGTCCCTAATTCTATAATGGGTTATGCCACAGAAGATTCTGGCTGGTTCTTTCTATGGACTCATTATAAGTATACCATAAGTATCCAAAGACTTTCCAAAATTGAAACGTACCCCTGCTTTACATAATACAAACAGTCTTGTCAGGTGGATATATTCAGGAATGGTGTGTGCACCCAAGGCTTACATGTCTCATTCATCAATGCCAACCACTTTGATTATCGATATGTTCTGGCTTACTGTAAAGACATACCTTTAGCCATGCAGGTTGCATATTAACATGTGTTCTGTATGCTATGATGTAGTGTGCGTTCCAGAGCGTGACATATGTTGTGGCGTCGCTTGCTCAGTGAAAAGAAAAATTCGAAAAAATGTGTAGAGGAAGAGGAAAGCTCATTTTTTCTGAATGATGCGATGTGTGAAATTCCAAACCCACAGTTACCATGAATCAAACCACAGACTGTAACGTCTCTTTCACAATTCTGGAGGGAGAAAAATATATGCATGTATATTTAATGCGTAATATGCATGCATCCATGTGGAAGTTAATTTACAATTTTCTGGCCTTTGGATGTAGAGGACAAAAAAAAGACAATTTTAATGCCTGTATTTTTTATTCCGGACTAGACATACTTTGTCACAAACTTCAATAGAGTACTTCAACCATTCAAAGCAAATGTTTCACTTAATCAGACAAATGCTTTGTACTTTGTGAAATGTTTGATCTTAGCAGAATGACATTAACATCCTTTTTCACGTTAAAATACTGCTGGAAAGTTCACTTGTCCGAAAGTCTATTTAGTTCACTTCCACTGCTTGAGTAACTTTGCCGCATTATTCCAGGCACTGCAGTTTAGTACATCTATTTAACCTAATTGATTTTTTTACATGGGGACAGTAGACATACTGTCCTGATCAATAAAATGCTTAGATTATCACAAACAGATCCCAGTGATAATAGAATTGAGTCAGAACTGTTTAGTGTTTGCATATTTACACATACTGACATGTACGCTGCAGACCCATTTTTGTATCCTGAAACCCCAGTAATGAATAAACCTCGATCTCACCTTATGGCTGAGTAACTGCTCAATACTCGCTGTCTCTACCAATATTTTAACCTCTAGTGGCATGCACTGCAGATATTGCTTTCCCCAGGTCAATAAAAAGACAGTTTTACTTTGGTTTTCTCATTTTATAGGGCACCAAAGCATATGGAGCACTGCACACATAAGGTATATACTGAATGTCTTGTGTCTTATAATTCCATGGGGTTATATAACACCTATTGTAGCTCTACCAATATTCTGTAGTTGCTAAGTAAATATAAAAGAATAACTTTCTTTGTAGATGGTCACCCCCTTATTCTGTTTGATTTCAAAGTGAGTCCCACATACAAAAAATCAAGACATCAGCAAATTCAACATTTCAGTATTCATGCTGCGTTTTTTAGCGCTGTGCTGTGTATCATCGTACCACTGGCTCTCTGTCTGTGGTTATTACTTTGTATATTCTGCTGTATATTTGAGATGTAAGCACAACCAAGTTAGAAAAGTTGGAGTTTTATGAACTTCTCTTTTAAGAGTGTCTCATAAGGAAATGTCATTGGCTTTCCTGCAGGGCAACTGGTATGGCATGGCAATAACTACACCAAGGTCATGGGGGAATTTAATAGGAAATCCACATCTTTATGAAAATGTATAGTGTGAATGCATCGTAAGTCACTTTGGATAAATGGCCAACGCCAAGAGAAGAATTTAAACAGCACTCCCAGATCAGTTTCCAGGAGAAGCAGTTTATGAACAGAAGTCTACAGGAGTGTGTAAGTGTATTTATTTATAGTCTTGTGAAATTTACCGCAGTCTTGTTGCTAAGAAACGCTGCGTTGTTTACCTGTGACTCACGTGCTGAAATTGCACTTCTTCTCGTGCTTTCTCGCGTTAGTTTAGGTTGTTTTTTATTAAAGACTGTTGGGTCCTGCTGAATTCAATTACACAATTCAAGCAGTTGTTTAAGCAGTTAAGGTGTTGGTCCTACGACGTAGCCGCGATGGCGTAGGTTCCCTTTCAATACGGTTCACTTCGCATTGCGTCAGTTTGCTGACGCTATGGGGGAAACTCCTGTTTACTCCGTGATTGAAGCCTATTGGTTAACGTCTGTAGAAAATACAGACCAATGACGTTTGAGCCCGCGCGGGGGCGTGGCACACGTCCCTATATAAGCCGGTGAAATACGTCAAGAGCTCATTACTTTTCTCCTTCAGCGCGAACCTTCTCGCTGCTCCGAAGAAGAAGCCCTTACTCGCCGTCGATCCAAGCGCTGCAGCGGACTACAACACACCAGCGTGTTCCCCTGCCGCTTTCCGGTGAGCCTACAAGAGTATCTAAAAGAGCAGAAGCGCGTTGAGATAATGTCGCTTCGGCATTGCGGCTCCTGCCGAGCCCCTTTGCCCGTGGAGGATTTCCACAAAGAGTGCGTCATCTGTCTGGGTCCTGCCCACGCCGAGGCCGTACTCACTGAGGCGGGCTGCGCCCACTGCGAGCTCCTTCCTATCGCGGTGCTGCGCTCCCGCCTCGAGATCTTTAAACGGAAGGCTTCCCGTGCTCTCCCGCCTAAACAGCAGCGGAGCCGTGAAGCTGGAAGACGCCCTGAGACCGAGTCCACGCCGGCTCATCCCCCGCGTGCTCTGTCTCCCCGCCGTCATCCTGTCACCTTCGCCCGTGAGGACTTACGCCCCCTGCCGAGTGCTAGCGGCATGGTTTCCTTTGGGTCCGGTGACAACTTGGAGATGATGTCATCCTCTGAGGAGTTGGAGGATTGGGCGGCTTCGGATGACGACGCCCACGCAGCCGCCGCCGATGAACCTACCGAGTCGCGTCCTCACGACTCTGAGCTCATCCGCATCTTGACGCAAGCTACGGCGGAGCTCAATATCAAGTGGTCGCCGCCGTCAGAGCCTCAACTCAGCCGGTTGGACGAGTGGTTTCTGCAGCCCGGGCGCCGTCAATCATCCCGCCAACGGCAGGCGCCGTTTTTCCCTGAGGTTCACCAGGAGCTCACCAAATCCTGGCGTGCTCCCCACTCCACCCGAGCTCAGAGCGCCGTCTCCCACGTCCTCTCCGTAGTGGACGGCGCCGACGAACACGGCTACTCTAAGATGCCGCCGCTCGAGGAAACTGTCGCCGCCCATCTCTGCCCGTCTTCAGCCGGCGGATGGAGGGCTAAGTTGAACCATCCGTCGAAGCCCTGTCGCCTGACATCGACCCTGGCGTCGAAATCCTACGCCGCCGACGGACACGCTGCATCCGCTCTCCATACGATGGCGGTACTGCAGGTATACCAGGCAAAACTCCTCCGTGACATGGACGAGTCAGGTCCGGACCCGTCGACCTTTCAAAACCTGCGCAGCGCGACTGATCTGGCCCTTCGCGCCACTAAAGTCGCCACTCAGGCTGTAGGAAGAGCCATGGCCAGCCTGGTTGTTCTGGAGAGACATCTGTGGCTGAACTTGACGGAAATCAAGGACACGGACCGGGTTGCCCTTCTTGACTCGCCCGTGTCACCGTCGGGGCTCTTCGGCTCCGCTGTGGAGGGGTTCACCCAGCGCTTCACTGAGGCACAGAAATCGTCGCAGGCTATGCGGCATTTTCTACCGAAACGATCTGCCTCAGCGTCTGAGACCGGCCGCCCAAAACCGCCGCCAACTCAACGCCCTAAGCCAGCACCAGCTCAGCCCCAGCCGAGAGCTGAACCGGAGGTCAAGCGCCAGCGTCCTGCACGACCGGCTGGCCCGCCTCGACGCCGCGGTCCCCGTCCTAGGATTACGCTGGACCCGACGCCGGCACCGCCTCCCTGAAGAGAGTCTGAGGAGGAAAAGAGGCTCTGGTCCCGCTTCGGCCGGCCCGCCCTCGAAAGTTCTGCGTGTTTCAGTCCCCTCGGGCGCTGGACACACCCTCGCTGTAACAGCGAAACACAAATTTTTACCTTTTCACAAAAAGAGCAAATTTCCTCCTCTGTACACACAAACACACACACACGGCTTAACGTCCATAAGCATATCGACGCTCGCCGTCAAATTTCACGTTTGGCAATCCACCCCCGGTATGCCGGGCTGGATTCTAAACGTAATCCAACACGGTTATTCACTTCAATTCGCCCGGAGACCACCCCGGTTTCGCGGCGTTCTCTACACCACTGTCCCAGACGATCGTATACAGATCCTCAGGGAAGAGGTGCGTTCTTTATTACTAAAAGACGCGATAGAGACGGTCCCGGCGGATCAAAGCGAATCAGGCTTTTACAGTCGTTATTTTCTCGTTCCAAAGAAAGACGGCGGCCTCAGACCGATATTGGATCTACGCGTTTTGAATCGCGCTCTTGCCAAACGGCCGTTCAAAATGCTTACAGCCAGACGAATCATGGCGTTAATTCGACCGGGCGATTGGTTCATATCAGTGGATCTGAAAGACGCTTACTTTCACATTCCGATAGCGCCACGTCACAGGCCGTTCCTAAGATTCGCGTTCGACGGGACAGCATACCAGTACAAAGTTCTGCCCTTCGGATTATCTCTGGCACCACGCACATTTACCAAATGTGCGGATGCGGCTCTCGCCCCTCTCAGACAGAGCGGCATCCGCATATTGAATTACCTCGACGATTGGCTTATTCTGGCACAGTCAGAGAGGGAAATTACTGCGCACAAGACCGTTGTACTCCAGCATTTGGAGAATTTGGGGTTCAAAATCAACCTCCAGAAGAGTTTGCTCACCCCCACGCAGCGAATCACGTTCTTAGGCACGACGCTCGACTCATTAAAGATGCGGGCATGGCTTACACAGGAACGCGCGCTCACGGTCAGACGCGAGGCGGCATCGTTCAAAGCGGGTTCACATCTCCCTCTCAAACGATTCCAGAAAATGCTGGGTCTGATGGCAGCAGCATCCCCACTAATACCGTTGGGAATGCTGTTCATGAGGCCGCTTCAGTTTTGGTTGAAAGCGAAAGTTCCGCCCCGTGCTTGGTTGTCGGGCCGCTTATTAATCAAAATCACGTACAGCTGCGTGAAAGCGCTTTCGATATGGACATCCCCTCACCTTTTCCTCTCGGGCACGGAGCTCGGCTCCGTGAGCAGGAGGAAAGTGGTGACTACGGATGCGTCTGCGACGGGTTGGGGCGCTCACTGCGACGGCGAGCTCGCCTTCGGTGCGTGGAACAACCAGTTGTCTCAGCTACATATCAACCACCTCGAGATGTGGGCGGTTATCTTAGCGCTACGACACTTTCGACCGAAACTCCAACATCAACACGTTCTAGTGCGGTCGGACAGTATGACGGTGGTTTCGTTCATAAACCACCAAGGAGGGCTGAGATCTCGCTCCCTATCCAGGCTGGCGAAACGGCTTTTATTATGGGCTCACGCGAACGTACGTTCGTTAAAAGCGACTCACGTACCGGGTGTAGCCAATACGGGTGCAGACATTCTCTCGCGCAACGGTCCGCCGCCGGGAGAATGGAGACTGCATCCTCAGACGGTCGAGAGAATATGGACCGTCTTCGGCCGGGCGGAGATCGATCTGTTTGCATCAGACGAGAACGCGCATTGCCCGATCTTCTTCTCGAGACATCACGATGCCCTGTCGCAAGCATGGCCGGCGTGTCTTCTGTATGCTTTTCCTCCGGTGGCCCTGTTACCACAGGTCCTTCAGAGGATAAGAGAGACGAAATGCGCGATAATTTCTGGTCGCTCCGTTTTGGCACAATCAACCGTGGCTCCCCGACCTATGGCAGCTGAAAACATCAGCACCATGGCCAGTACCGCTGAGGAAAGACCTCCTATCTCAGGCGAGAGGGACGATATGGCATCCACAGCCGGAGCTATGGAATCTACACGTTTGGTCTCTGAACGGCAACCTTCACGCCTTTCAGGACGAGTGTTAAATACTCTAACTGAAGCTAGGGCCCCATCTACCAGGCGCCTTTACGCTCAAAAGTGGTCTATTTTTTCTGATTGGTGCACGACGAAAGACTTAAACCCAAACACCTGTGAAGTGGAGCATATTCTCTCCTTTCTGCAGGAAATGCTGGACAGCGGTCGCGCGCCCTCGACGCTTAAAGTGTATGTGGCGGCGATAACGGCGAATCACGCCCTTATCGCCGGTCGCACCGTGGGAAAACATGATCTAATCATTAAATTCCTCAGAGGCGCTCGCAGACTACACCCACCGCGACCTAACACGGTCCCGTCTTGGGATCTGTCCACGGTCCTGAAAGCGCTGCGCGGTCCCCCTTTCGAGCCCCTCGAGCAGGCTGACCTGCGCGCTCTCTCGTTTAAAACCGCTCTCCTCCTGGCGTTGGCATCGGTTAAACGAGTGGGCGATTTACACGCGTTTTCAATTGACCCGTCGTGTCTGGAATTCGGTCCTAACGATAGCAAAGTGATCCTTAGACCGAGAGCGGGATACATTCCTAAAGTTTTGACCACGCCATTTAGAGTTCAGGTGGTTTCACTTCTCGCCCTTCCAACGGCGGACGGCGAACAAACCCCGAACACGCTCTGCCCCGTCAGAGCGTTAAGAATATACACGGACCGTTCTGCCTCATACCGCAAGTCAGATCAGCTGTTCGTAAGCTTCGCACAACATTCCTTAGGTATGCCGCTCACTAAACAGAGGCTATCTAAATGGATCGTCGAAGCCATTGCTTTGGCTTACGCCTCCCTGAATGAACATTGTCCAGTTGGTTTAAAAGCTCACTCCACGAGGGGTATGGCTTCATCTTGGGCTTGGTCTACGGGGATTTCTATCGTTGACATTTGTAACGCGGCCGGCTGGTCCTCGCCGTCTACGTTTGTCAGATTTTATAGCCTGGATGTCCCTGCCTTACAAGCACAGGTCTTATCGGCTTAATGATTCACGCGATTGCGTTTCTGTATGCCTTCACGGTGCGTTGCTAGCTCACCGTCATGGCTACCTATTAATAAATCATGCACAGCTCGCGGCGCGCTCAGGGAACCCGCCGTCTCGTGCTCTATTGTATATGCATCATGGTGCGTTTAGAAACTTCACTGTATGCGTATTACTGTCTCATATATGGTGCTTACACTTGCGCTCGCTAGAGCTATGTATATGCTGGGTTAGGGCCACATGCAGTGTCTCTCCGGTAAGGGCACCTCAGTCCGTTGTGTATGCACGGCGGGATGGGATTACGTTCCCCCATAGCGTCAGCAAACTGACGCAATGCGAAGTGAACCGTATTGAAAGGGAACGCTTAGGTTACTCATGTAACCCCGGTTCCCTGAAATAACGGGAACGAAGCATTGCGTCGCTGGCCGTGCTACAAACGTCTACGCAGCGAGTGTTATTCGGCTGCGCGCTTCAGTCGAATAATAATGAGCTCTTGACGTATTTCACCGGCTTATATAGGGACGTGTGCCACGCCCCCGCGCGGGCTCAAACGTCATTGGTCTGTATTTTCTACAGACGTTAACCAATAGGCTTCAATCACGGAGTAAACAGGAGTTTCCCCCATAGCGTCAGCAAACTGACGCAATGCTTCGTTCCCGTTATTTCAGGGAACCGGGGTTACATGAGTAACCTAAGCGTTACGCATCAGTTTTGATTTATACTTTTGCATCGTCGTCTGTACCTTACGCACGACTATAAATTGACTTTAGTTTACTGCAGCAGTGGTCACGGCAGCCTCATTGTGTGAAGACCGAAGAGTGTAAAGGCCAGTAACTTTTCCATCTCCTGCACATGCTCAAACTCCTAATATGTGACTGCTCTCCTATTTCTCTCTAATAAAGAGAGAGCGGATGTTTCCAAGATCTTTGCTTTAACCACCCAACTACCTGCCCGTTAGATCCCATACCCACCCATCTCCTTCAGGCCATTTCTGCATCGGTTATCTCTGCTCTTACCCACATTATCAACTCATCTCTTTCCACTGGTACATTCCCCACAGCTTTTAAAGAGGCCCGGTTAACCCAGCTGCTGAAGAAACCCACACTTAATCCTGCAATGTTAAAGAACTACAGACCCATATCTTTCCTTCCCTTCATTGCCAAGACTCTTGAGCGTGTGGTGTTTGACAAGCTCTCCTCCTTCTTCACACAACATAACCTCGTGGACAGCAACCAGTCTGGTTTCATCAGCAGTCTATCCAACAAAACTGCGCTGCTCACAGTCATTAAAGCCCCAAGGCAGACAAGGGCAGCCTCCAAATCACCTTTACTGATCCTACTGGATCTATGCTTTTGACACTGTCAATCACCACATCCTCCTGTCGACCCTCAAGGCTATGTGTCTGGAATGGCACTACTATGGTTAAGGTCTTATCTTTCAGGTAGGTCATTTAGAGTATCCTGGAGAAGTGACATCTCCGAACCCCAAAGTTACAATAACAAGGTACCCCAAGGCTCAGTGCTTGGACCACTGCTCTTTTCTATATACATGACATCCATGGTTTCTGTCGTTCGGAAACATGGCTTTTCTTACCACTGCTATGTGGATGACATACAACTCCACTTGGTGTTCCAGCCTAATGATCCCACGGTTTCTGCCCCCATCTCATCATGCCTGAGTGCCATCTTACTCTGGATGAAGGATAATTATCTCCAGCTGAACCTTGCAAAGACAGAACTTATTTTCATATCTATTGACCTGGGAGTGGTCATTGATGATCAGCTTTATTTCACAGAGCATGTTGCCAGCACCACCCGCTCTTGTAGATTCATCCTCTACAACAAAATTAGACTTTTCCAATCTGAGCATGCTATGCAAGTCCTAGTCCAGTCTCTTGTTCTGTCCTCACTGGTCTATTGCAATGCGTTACTGGCTGGACTCCCAGCATGCACAACCAAACCTCTAAAGATGATCCAGAATGCTGCAGCAAGAGTCTCAATGAGCCAAAATAGGGCGCACGTCACTCCTCTCTTTTTCAGGTCACACTGGCTTCCTATAGCAGCTCGCATCAAATTCAAAGCTCTGCTACTGGCCTTTAAAATCACCACTGGGTCAGCAGCCCATAACCTTCGATCGCTTATACTGACTTATGTATCCTCTAGATTCCTGTGCTCTACCACAGAACGACGACTTGTGGTGCCATCCCAAAAAGGGAAAACATCACTATTGTGTACCTTCTCTGGTTTGGTTCCCCACCTGTGGAATCATGTGCCGGTTGAGACAAGATCTGCTGCCTCTGTAGCTGGCTAAAAACCCATATTTTCCGCCAAACACCGGTGTTAGACTTGATTAGACTAGTTCTAGTGCACTTATATATTGCTGTTCTCGAGTTGCTCTAATTGCTTCTAGTGTTACCTCATTTGTAAGTTGCTTTAGACAAAAACTTCCGCTAAATGACTAAATGTAAAGTCTGTAAAATTAACAATGCAAAAATAAGGTTTATCCTGTGATGTCCTTAATGGTCACATAACACTTGTAAGAACCCAAACGAAGTGCATTTGGCACAAAAATACTCCATTATACACTATGTTCAAATGGTTCTTTAAAACTTTGCCCATGTTTAGCATGAGGAATCCAACTCTTGAACTGTGTAAATTTGTCAGAATGCATGAAATACCATTAGAGCCCCCAAGTTTTAAATGCATGTTTTGCCAATCATTATTACATACTTGGTCTTATTCTAACACCACCCTTTAAACGTCCTTATTACTAGAAAACTGTCCTTATACTTAGTAAACAATTACAAAAGTATAAAATAAAGCATACAGTATGTCGTCATATTTTGACTTTTAGCCTATTTGGCATTAACCAGATTCCAAAAAATATGAAATGTTAAATTATTCACTAAGGCAATGCCATCCCGTATTTAACAATTTGAATGGTTAGTTTGATTTTACTCATTGATTTCATGACATGACCTTACTCAGTCAGTATAAAGATATCAAAGTTATATTTTCACACAATGTTCTTTACATTATGTAGGATGATTTAATGTAGAAAACAGTAAATCCCCAAAAATTATTTCACACTTAGCTTCACAGATACCTTCATTTTACAACCTGAAACCGCCTTAGTTTGGGATGAAGTATGTCAGAAATGTTATTATTTTCTAAAAAAAAAAAAAAATCGAATTACTGTATAGCATCAAAATATAAAATTCGCTCTATCTAAACAAGTTTCTCAATATTCTCTTCATTCATGAGCATATATACACACACACACCTGATCAGTAGCCAGAGGTTTCTGCAGCTCTCATCCCCTATTATAAAAACGCACCGTTAGCCTGATAATCAAATTACTTTTCAGAGCCCTAGGATGATGCCTCCTTGACACGCTGTTTCTGCTCCATGTCAAAACTCCCTGGGCGTCCCTCTAAATGAATCTGTGGAGCGGAGACGCTGTGCTTTTGCCAGGGAGAAATGTCAAGGTTAAACAATCCCTAATGACAAAGGCTTTTAGTATATTGGGCACAGTGTGGCAGTGTAGTTTAACTATAGGGTTCTCTATATGTAAACCTTTTTAAAGTAACACTGCTCACCTCATGACCCCCAACCTGTGAAAAATGTCAAAGACTCCCATCAGACTCCCCTCAATAATGCACTTATTGACGTCTTTAATGCTCTTTAAATTCTGCTGTGCTGAATGAATACCACACATATTCAAATAGACCTCAGTTCTGCTTTTCATTATCGTTCTGCCTCTACTCTGTCCTCGGAGAGGCTGACAGCTCAAATTTCAGTGATGTCAGTGAACGTGTTTTTAGCATGAATCTTGTGTTGATCGTAGTACTGTATACTTTGATGCAGCAACATACAGTTTGATACTGTAACACAAACAGGCTGATTATGTGATGTTGTGTAAATGACTAAAAGCCTGTCAGTTTATTCCTCAAACAGCTTCATTAAAATTCCACACCTGCTCTGTGACGCTCGCGGCAAAACGGCTGAGGGTGCGCGGTGCACCCCTGGAGGAGTCATTTTTATTCTGGAGCATGAGTGCCTTGGTTAAGGTGTCATCTAATCGGGGAAAAAACAGAGAAAAACCTCTGGCAAAGAATCCTCGCACTTCCATTTACCAAGCATTTCAATTAATCTTTTTATTATTTTAACCAAACCCTTTCCCCTCTCATTCGATTATTTAAGACAGGTGTGTTTAAAGGTACATTTCATGTACACATCCCTCTGTCACCTCTGACTTGTTTTTATATTGTCATGCATTTTTAGTTTTAAAACGTGTTGTGTACTGTAAGTCAAGGTCAAATTCCATTCAAGGTGCATTGTGAAACTTTTGATGAAGTGTTTGTCCTATGGTGGCTACCGTAGCTTCACTATGCATTTCGAAAGTAAGGGGTGAGTTGTGGACTGAGCCATTGGTTGCGATTCATACCCCTAAAAAGCTACACAGTGGACCTTTAAGTGTGAGGTTGTGACTGTAGTAGGTTGTCCCCCTAACCCCAATTATCAGTACAACATCTACGACAGTCACATGATTCGATAGTCACAGAATTTAATGCAAACCCGCATGTTGCCAGGTGACCAGTTGGTTCAGATTCACACCAAGGTTTAAATGTGAATGCACATCATGATCTTCCACAGCAAGGGTTTACATCACTACTCTGTTTTAAAATCTTCCCCAAACTGACCTCAAATCCAAGTCTTTAATCTGGCTTGACACAAAGTCTTGATATGGTACGTCAACAGCCCCGTTCAATCGGATCATATAATGCAGCACAGTTTCTTTCTCTCTCATCTTTCTTCTTTTTCATTATTCTTCTTGATCTTGGGCTTTTGAAAGTTTGTTGGACTGATGATGATATGAGTGCTCTCCCAGCCTCTGCGGACGTAACTTCTGAAGAGTTTTTCCACTAGCAGTTATTTAACTTTAGCGATTGACATTTACGTTTGATTGTAATACTTCTCTATGTATTTTGCACAGTGCCTCAAGAACATGAGATTATGGGACTGAGAGAACCTGCACATGCACAAACTTAAATCTTCAGTATCTCTAACGAATATAGAGATTTGTATCACAATGAAATAATGTTATAATCTGCTACAAACTTCTCTAAATGAATAAATGAATTTTTCACAATGCAGATTATTGTAATGAAGAGTCAGACTGTAGTTCTTAGCCTCTGGCGTTGCCACCAGTAATGTCACTGCGAGTAAATGGAGTCTGTGTTTACACACTTAAAGTGCTGACAAATATTGATGCTGAAGTGTTTACAGTATGTAGTGACTGAGTGGCATACAATCAAACACACACAAGTTTACCTACAGTATCTAAATGGGGACATATCGTACTTTATATACAACTAATAATCCAAATCTACACCTTAATGTAAACTATTTATCAATTTTAAAATAAAAAATATAGTTTGGATAATATAGCTTTTTTACAAATTCACCACATTACTAGGGACAAAATTAGGCCCCAGTAGATGGTTTGTTAGGTGCACAGCACACTCCAAGTAAAACTTACTTTTTACTGACGTAAGTTGAATCCTTGTAATCGTTTCATGAATGGTTACTACCCCCATCAAATCAAAACTTTGCTGGATAGGCAATGGCAGGCTTCATTTTGGCTTCATCTAGTCAAAAGCGAATGTGCGCAAAATGACACCTTGCTTACCCAATGTGTGCTTCCAGGACATTTCAAGTTCTCAAACCTTATCTGATTGGACAAAACAGAAAAATAATGCGGAATATTTATCAGAACAGTTTAACGAAGCAGAAATGGATGCATTTTCAGTGATCGTGAAACATGATCGTAAGCGCACATGTAAACAAAGGAGGATCTTGCGGGATTTTCCCTATTTTTCATTGTTTTGGATTAAAATGTGGGATGCATTTTGTGGACCCTTACTTGCAATGTACACTGACGTTTTTTTGGATATGTCAGAAATGATCAGAACCATATGAAAAGATATGTGAGTACCGACATTTATATTAATATGCGGTCCTTCTGCATTTCATTTATTCCTTTTCACTCCAGTGTAAACAAGCTCAGAACATGAATCTTGAGTGTTTTAGCTTTCAAATAATGCAAAGTTTATGATTGATGATTGAATATTTGATGTAAAACAAAGTACAGAAACACCTAGACTGACGTATCGATCTTGCCGAATCAGGTAGTCAAGATGGCGGCAGAAGAGTTTGAGAAGTGAGTAACGTACGTGGTTGACATCATCTGCTATGTATAGAAAAGCCACAAATTGCACATGTGCATAACACATGATCACACGTGAAACGTGGTTTTGGAACGTATTTATGTGATCCCATGTAAATTCTTATTTAAAAACCATTGGGATTACATTAAAACATGGTGGCATTGTCCTCTTGCAGGGACATGTTTTTGCACACATGACCACAGGTGTTATTGAAATGTATGTGGCCAAATGTGATCAAATGTGAAAAAATGTTAAATTCATGTGGTTTTTCTGTAAAAGCAAACACATGCACACACTGAAGCTAATTAACTCGAGGCTAAAATCATTTTTCCTAATTGAAACAACTACAGAAGCCTGGTAAAGATAATGGGAATAATGCACAGTAATACAAACAAGCTTTTAAACACTTTATATGGAGAAACAAAGCCCAAAGCTGAGATGAAATATCCTTAATGAGGGCTCCTCCTAGACTGTATTGAGTCAGGCTGCAAGAACACCTGCAAAAGAGGTTTTGGCAAGCATACCCTGCTGTCAGACATTTTGCATCTAACTTAGGAAATTGAGGTGTTTTGGAAGGTGTTGTGCTGTGCTATGCAAAATCCAGATTTTTTTTGTCCTTCCAATGCACATTTACTGTAGAAGTCTAACTATCTGAATAGTGGAGAATTAATATGATCAGGGGCGTCATGCACCAATTTTTTTTAAGGGGGCACAGTGTCAACAGCTCACAGAAATTTGTGCATACATAGACATCAAACGAAATATTATAGAGCTTTCAGTCTTTTCCATGGCACTTACATTTCTAACAATCTAATTTTGATTTCATGCAAAAACCTCCAAAATAAAAGTGATGACTAACTTTAATATCAAATACTATTTAATCGGAATAATGACACATTTGCATCATATTTATAGCAATGCTGACATCGCGGGCACGCGCGTCGAATTTCTGGGTCGAAGAATCTGTTTCAGCCCACGCAGTACTTTTAAATGTGTGTCATGCAATATCCACTTCTCGCCGCAAGGTTGTAGTATGTTTTTACTAAATACGACAATTAATAGGTCAAGTCCGACCACCGGAAGCGTTTGATATTTTTAACTTTCAACTCGGAGGTGTTTTTAAATCACAGCAACTGTTTAAACATCAGTTTCAACCGGGCGGTGTGCTTCCACTAAGCTCTGGTCTCTAATGAAAGGTAGATGGACCCAAATAAATATCTTTTATCTTGGTCCTGAAACATTTTACTCTGAGTCTATGGTGGAGAAGGTATTTAAATAAACCGCGGAAATTTCGTAGTCGCGTATCTATTAATAGACTACAGTGAACGTTCTGTCAGAACGTCCACTGCAGGTATCGTTCTAAAAACCATGGGTCCGATGCACATTCCAACTAAAGTTTGATGCCCATTCCAACTAAAACAGTAAATGTTTATAATTTATTTTGAAAGTACTACCTTCTGTTAAAATTTCATGCAAATATCTGATAAAATGAGAAAGTTACAAGCAAAAACTTGTGAATAAGCAGCATTTCGGTCACACACATTCCTTAGACATCCATATATAACTTTTTCCCCTGATTTCTAATATTAAAAATACAGTATCATAACTTTCTCAATACTCAATAGATTTTTACAATCCTTGTTTCTTTGCAAATGGGAATGTCTACTCTGTCTAGTCATGTGATAAATTTAGAGTTTTGGGGTTTTTGAAAATTTTGTCATCATACCTAATATTTAGATCTGAAACGGCATGTTTTATTTATTTAAGTCTTAATGGCTTGTTTAATTGTGTCATTAATGCATTTTGCACAACAACTGCATTATCATATAAAATTAATATAATTTTAAATCCATAAAGTATATAAACAACGAAAATGACATAAGCTATAGCCACGTGATTGATTTTAATGTTCAATAATGATTTAAAAAAAATATGTTTAGATAAAATTATTAGAGGAACGGATTTTTGCATAAAATTTTACCTCATATGTGAGCATGTGCGATTCCGCGCCCGCGTGAACTCTGGCGAACTTTGGTGTTGTGCCAAGAAGATGAATCTCTACTAATATAACGTTGAGACGGTCACATTTAAAACCATACATTTTCTACACAGAGGAGGTTAACTGCACATTACCGTACTGGGGTTTGGAAATGTTGTGAGCGTTTCTAACACGTTTTAATTCCTCAGATAGCAAAATGCAGCAGCAAGCCAGCAACAGGAGAGAGCTCGTGAGCGCGCCCAGACGCTGATGACGTCTGCGACTGCGTTGACTGCAGCGCCAGCTGCCGCCAGAATAAAAGTAATGTAACATGATCAAAACGGCGAAAATCTCCGAAAAGTGACAAGGATGCAGCACAGAATGTATAATTGTGTGCATATTAAATAGATTAAAGGTCAAAAACAGATTAATGGACGCTTATTTGATTTTGAGGTTGGATGCAAAATCCATTGGCTCAAAAAACCAAGGGGGCACGTGCCCCTTAGTTTGAATGGGCATGTAAGACGCCACCCAATTGGCCCAACGTCGAAGTCCAATGCGTGGTGAAGGGATCTCGTATTCGTTCCTTCCGTAGCGCTTCTACTGTAGAAGAGTAATTCCATTTATTTAATTTGTTTCTTTGACCTCTGTGGTTAAATTATAATCTGACTCCAATTTCTTAGTTACCAATACTATTCTGATGCTGATCATAATTTATAAAATTATTATTATATTTATTTAGAGTGAATTATATTCACATAGGGAATAAGGTGTAATTCTGAAGGTGCTAAGGCAGTTCCATACAGCTGGGCATAGAGGCATTCTCCTTCTAACTTAAGTTAAAGTTAGAGGTTTCTCCAAACACATTGAAAATAAGAGGATCCATCTATGTTTTAGGTTGAGGTTACTCCATCTAACCTTAAAACGGGGAGGCAATTACTCCAGTAATATTTTCAATAGAGGCAATTCTCCTAATCTATGCCCCCTTCAATACATTTAACTTAAACCCTGAAAATATAATAAAGATTTGACAAGTTTTTAGAATGAATAAAGATTAACAATTTATTTTGCCAGGCAGGTTACACTTAAATCAATAATTTGGTTATTCAAATCCATCAAAAATATATCAAAACATTCACTTAAAGATCAGCATAGGAAAATGAACATTTCACAAAATACAAAGCATACCTGGCAATTAAAGACACACAAAGTGGTCTAGGAAGATTCTTGTTAAAGATTTCTTCCATAAGGTTTGAATACACACAAAGTGTGGGAGCTTCTGAGTACAGAATGGCTCCCCGAATGTTTTGCAAGGCCACCTTTTATACACAGCTTGAGAAAACTACCAAAATCTAGTTTGACCTGTACCAAGTGATACTAAAGAACACCTGGTCAAAATCCAGTTTGACCTGTGCAAAGTGATATTAAAAGAGCACCTGGTCAAACTAGCCAGGAGTATCTTGGCAACTGGTCAAACTAGCCAGAAATATCAAGGCAAAACCCCACCTCTACAAGAAATGCATCTTCTATCCAAAGTTATAAAACCTTAATCCATCTTATCTTAGACTTTATAGAAATGAGACCTTTTCACTCATCGCACTATGACCCTTACAATAATAATAAACATTAATATAAAATTACAACCTTAGAACCACATAATATGTATACATTACATCATATATTTCAGCAGATACCCAATGATATGAGCCTAAAGGCTAACAGTGCCAAAGCCTTTGTGATGAAGAGATTAGGAGAACAGGGAGTTGCATATCTGTAAACAGTTTCACCTAAGAGTCAAACTTGGGTTAGCAACACCACCTGAGGTTTAATTGTTTTATAGTGGCTCTTCATAAATAAACTTAAAGTTGATTAAATAAAATCCAGTATTACAATCCTTCCCTGGGCCCTTGGGGCAATCTCAGAATAGTCCCTAGGGGCCATTTACTGGTCATTCAAATCCTTGTGTTTTTTTTTATTATTGTAACAGTCTCTGTATGGCGGGCACTTGTAGGGGACTTTGGGTGATAGCAGCATTGGCAGATGTCCGTAAAGAACGAATTGTCGATCTGAAATACCAGCATTGAAGCAAAGAGAACATTAACACAAGTCCACTGCCAATCACACACCCACGAAACATCCAGTCCCACCAAGTGTATACATACTGTGCAGAACGAATAGATGAACTTGACAAAATTTTCGCTGTTCCTTTGGCCAGGTTTGTTTCTACCTGAGCCTGGTTGAGATGATACACAGTCTGTAGAATCGTCTGTTGCACCAAATTCATAGTGTCAGTCAATGACTGTGTGCTGTGTTCGTTGAAAGTGTCTCCCCACCACAGAGAGATGTGTGTCTAGCGGGATCCTTCCCTGGATATTTATCTGACATTTTGAAAAGTCCTCTGTTACCTATTGGCAGAAGGTTATTTTTGTAGAATAGTCAGACCTCCATAGGTGAAGGAATTCCTCGCACTGACAATGCACCACTGTATGTGGGACATCTGAAGAACATCAAACACATGATCATGCAATGGCTGAACACTGAAGAACTTGACTTTCATTGGAAGAAAATGGTTGTGAAAGATTACAAAAACATATGACATTACTAGAGGTTTCATAATAGTAGGTGCGAATTGTAAAAAGGTCTTATTTCTCTTTTCAAAGTAATTTCCCATAAGATGATCCCATTTAATTACCAAATTCTTCACTACTATGCATCTCTTGTATAGAGTGGAATTTTTATATAATCTGTGTATTTTAAAGGAAGAGTGGCAAAATTGAATTTAACTGGCATATTTACCAGTGGTATACATCATTAAGACATTTAATAACAATACCATTCAAATATAATACAAATACATGCAATTTTATGTATATAAAATACAGATATTTATACTAAGGTATATATAATATGATATATTTATAAAATTTTAATAATCCTGGAATTATTCAGAACCTTTCAATGCAAGTTAACCAAGTAGATCCAAGATTTCAATTAAGTAACTTAAAACATACCCAGAGAACTTAAACTTAAATCAAATAATTTCTGAATTTCTAATTTATCCATTGTCAATTCTTTGCATGTTGTCAAATAATTCTGTACATATATGTTGGTTTAGTCACATTCAATGGTTAGGAGTCTGATTGGGATTTATGTGATTGATCACTAGAAGTGCCAGCACTTCAAATATAACCATTTTGTAAAGTTTGAAATGTTTAGACATGTCTGCAGCCATGCTAATGATTTCATTCTTCACCTACTTATTTTAATCTCAAATATGTCTTATGTAATCAATTAATAGTTTTTATTTTACCTGTATTTGTACAATCAGAGACAAAACAACCGATGTGTGACTATAACCATACATATGTTCTATGTACCCTGAAATGTTTCACATAATTCAATAGAAATTTGACCCAATAGTTTATATTACCATGAAATTAAAATCATGAGTAGACCTTTAATTTTCTCTCCTATGTGTGAGATGCTATTGTATGTATGACAAACTCTAGTGATTGGATTCTGCGTCATTAATCATACATATGTGGTGCTTTAAACCTGGATAGTTTTAAAACTTATACCAGGTAACAATGTTATGTTTTAGTGGTAAAAATGTGTGCACTATATGTTCAAATCTGGGAGATGGGTGGATTCTAATCTAGAAGAATTTGTGTTGCACAATTTTAAACCGATGCTACATCGGGAGGTCATATAACTAGTTAACTACCATCATAGTTTATTACTGTGAGATGTGTATGACCCCTTACATCATTATCACACCCATCTCCTGTATTTCAGGTTTGTGCCTGAATTTAGGCTCAGACACCCCTCTGGCATCTGGACTCTTAAGGAGTCACAGTGGTCCACCTGAAAGGAAAGATGTTAAAATAACAGAGAGAAACATTCATTTCTAAAGTTTTGGCCAATTTGCATTAAGACATGATATCATTTTTAATTTCCACTGATGTTAAAACCAATAAGCTGTCAATGATAGCATTAGTAGTTTAACAGGGTTAATGACATCAGTAAATTCTTCATGTTAAGAAGATTTGTATTATTACTTTTTGCAAATAAATTTTCAGAGGTCAGATTAAATTTGGAATAGTTTGTCAAACCAGATTAAATTGGGGGATTTTTGGCAGTCTAAGTGTCTCAGTAAAGGGAAGGGTTATTTGGTCCACTATCTTGTGGCATAATTTTCAGTGTTCCTGCAAAGCAAAAAACAAAGCTCCTGCAAAGCAAAAAACAAAGCAACATGCAAAAACATACACAATCATAGACATACACATACCCCCGTTTGGCACTAGATAGTTGACCAATTAAATTTGAATCTAAATATTCTCAATGTCTTTTGGTGGATCTGAACCGTTTAAGTTTGAAATGCATGTAGTGTTATCACTTTTCACCATCTGAGGCCTGTCTGGCCATTACAATATAATGTATATCATAATGTGATTACAATATAAATTACATTATCTTAAAATAATATTTATTAAAATAATAATTTTAAAACTGATCTCAAGGGCTTCTAGTAGGACATTTTAAAATCTGCAAAATTAAGAACACTTTTCTCTACATTGACCCTAAGGTATCAGCTACATTAACATCTCCACTAACAACAACAGCTCTCTGTTGTTTTAAACCACAAGCACATGCTGAGGGGCTCAACTCTTTCCTCAGTTGGAATTTTTGAAATTGGGCACAATTGTCTCATGTTTTAGCTGAGATCTCACTAAGTGTTCTTTAGATGTTATTCAATTTGAATATGGAAAAGGAATAAAGGAATTTTACGCAGAGTAGGCACAAATGCTGTTTTCTATTTTAAAGGCTTTAACTTTATTCTAGGTAAAGACATACAGAGGTGTAAAAGACTTTTATTTGCTCCACTGATTCACTTTAATCAGGAATTCTGTATTCCTGTGATGATTTCAGGATTATGCTATACACTTTATTTTTATGAATTTCACTATCTTAAATAATTGGGCATCAAATTGTTCTTTAACAATTTCTACAGATTTATAGAGAAATTACAAAGACTTAGCTTCGACAATTTACAGAAAACTGGGTTACATTGTTTATTTAACAATTAACACGTCATCATAAAGAAAGGATTACGCCTATAACTTTTAATAGTGCTGACTACACAGTACTGTATATCATGATGTTAATTATGGCATTAAATATTACTTTGATTGATTTACAGAAAATAATGATGCATTTTATTTGTTACAACTTAGCTAAACATCTCACTTGAAACAAGGAGAAACAGCACATATTTTCTGAGAGGGGGGTTAAACCCTTTTAATCTCAGAGGTGATTCTTTCTCAGTGAGATAAGATCACACGTGTTTTATTGACCATTGTAAAAACAGTTTCATTATTATCTTTATGTGCATCAGTCAAAGCTTTAGCTTAATTTGCCTCATATCACCATTAGGGAATCCTGCAATAATTTAGGAGTTTTAAGATGTACTTTTTTCATTCTACACTTATCCAATTCTGAGTGTTCTTTAGGAGATTCACTCACAATCCTTATTAAATCCCTACTTCCTTAATATCCAACATTTAGTTCCACTCTGCATGCACTGAACCTCTAACTCCAACAATGCTGCCTTCAATCATTTATACACTTACATTTATCTTTTATTCCCATAATTACAACTTATCTCCTTAACTCATCAGGTATAGTTACTACACTGATGTTTGCAGCATTTAATGATTCAAAAAAGGACAAATATGAACCTTTGCTTTATTTGTGCTATTGCCATATCAATCTGCTTTCCCAAATTCACTTCTCATATACAAATACATTAAATTGCACTGTTATTTACATTTATCTAACATCCTTTATTCAATTGTTAATTCTTGCTCAGATGAGCTTGTTATTTAAGTGTTGCACATGTGATGTGACAACATGAATAATCATATAAAGGAGTTACATTTAGTCTCTAATGTTTACCCTTAGCTGAGAACCAGAATAAAATTTGGATGTTACTCCATTTTAAGTTTATCTTTTGTTGCTTTAACATACAAAAGATCTTTTAATTTACTAACAAAGGGGATTTATCCTCATCTACACTGCTGTTGTAATGCTGTGTATTTCCATTAACAGAGTTATTATCGCCTGTTTTGCGCAGGTTTGTTTACATACATGGATGCATCGACTTGGGCACGGAGTTTTCTCATTTCATCCGACATGACTTTAATATTCACGGATATTCGCTAATACTTTACGGGTTTCCGATAAAGTTGCGAGATCGTTCCACGGAGCAAATAGATAATCGCCACGGCAATATTTCCACTTTTATACTCAAATTTACGCCTTTTCGTCATGTACCGTGATAACATTTAGTCATTAGTCCATGTAATATTCACTCCTTCTGAGTGTAAACGCAGGAGAAGATGTTTGATTCGGAGCGCGAGTGAATGTATTATTTCATTTTCTGCACTGCCACAATTATTTCACTGACTGCGGTGTTGTTGTTTTAATTTTTCATGCCTATACGGATTTCTCCGGACTTTCACTGAGTTTACCGTTACCGCCCATTCTACAACATACACGGGTGTATTTTTGCTCACCCTCAACATTTCTAATAGGTAAATAAAATCAACTTACCAACACAGCTGAAGATAGAAAAGTATACATTTAAACCTCCTATTTTGCGATGAATGGAATCCTCTGTTATGGTTGAATTGTCGCGCTGGAAAGCTTTCTGAAGTACCACGTCACTTTTTCGGGTGTACTACGTCACCATAATTACGTCACCTGTGGTATACGTCATCACGTCGGGATCACCAAGCTGTAAGACGCCACCCAATTGGCCCAACGTCGAAGTCCAATGCGTGGTGAAGGGATCTCGTATTCGTTCCTTCCGTAGCGCTTCTACTGTAGAAGAGTAATTCCATTTATTTAATTTGTTTCTTTGACCTCTGTGGTTAAATTATAATCTGACTCCAATTTCTTAGTTACCAATACTATTCTGATGCTGATCATAATTTATAAAATTATTATTATATTTATTTAGAGTGAATTATATTCACATAGGGAATAAGGTGTAATTCTGAAGGTGCTAAGGCAGTTCCATACAGCTGGGCATAGAGGCATTCTCCTTCTAACTTAAGTTAAAGTTAGAGGTTTCTCCAAACACATTGAAAATAAGAGGATCCATCTATGTTTTAGGTTGAGGTTACTCCATCTAACCTTAAAACGGGGAGGCAATTACTCCAGTAATATTTTCAATAGAGGCAATTCTCCTAATCTATGCCCCCTTCAATACATTTAACTTAAACCCTGAAAATATAATAAAGATTTGACAAGTTTTTAGAATGAATAAAGATTAACAATTTATTTTGCCAGGCAGGTTACACTTAAATCAATAATTTGGTTATTCAAATCCATCAAAAATATATCAAAACATTCACTTAAAGATCAGCATAGGAAAATGAACATTTCACAAAATACAAAGCATACCTGGCAACTAAAGACACACAAAGTGGTCTAGGAAGATTCTTGTTAAAGATTTCTTCCATAAGGTTTGAATACACACAAAGTGTGGGAGCTTCTGAGTACAGAATGGCTCCCCGAATGTTTTGCAAGGCCACCTTTTATACACAGCTTGAGAAAACTACCAAAATCTAGTTTGACCTGTACCAAGTGATACTAAAGAACACCTGGTCAAAATCCAGTTTGACCTGTGCAAAGTGATATTAAAAGAGCACCTGGTCAAACTAGCCAGGAGTATCTTGGCAACTGGTCAAACTAGCCAGAAATATCAAGGCAAAACCCCACCTCTACAAGAAATGCATCTTCTATCCAAAGTTATAAAACCTTAATCCATCTTATCTTAGACTTTATAGAAATGAGACCTTTTCACTCATCGCACTATGACCCTTACAATAATAATAAACATTAATATAAAATTACAACCTTAGAACCACATAATATGTATACATTACATCATATATTTCAGCAGATACCCAATGATATGAGCCTAAAGGCTAACAGTGCCAAAGCCTTTGTGATGAAGAGATTAGGAGAACAGGGAGTTGCATATCTGTAAACAGTTTCACCTAAGAGTCAAACTTGGGTTAGCAACACCACCTGAGGTTTAATTGTTTTATAGTGGCTCTTCATAAATAAACTTAAAGTTGATTAAATAAAATCCAGTATTACAATCCTTCCCTCATAAGATTATGCTTTCAATTGTGTGCAGTTGTCATCTTCAGACATATTGTCCAAACTTGTTGCTGATGAGTCTTGAAGACGTCCTTCTCCTTTCAGCCCTGCATGAAAGGCTTCATCGAATGGAATTGCACCTTTCATAGTTATGCAGATTTCCATCGATACTTCACACTTTCACAAGAACAGGCCCTGAAGGGGGACTTCACTTTTGTCCTTCTCTTTGAGGCAACACCCAAGATGTAAAACAGCAGGAATTCTGTGATTTAAGCAAATGGCACAACAAACATCAAAGCATATGGCATTTGTTACTCAAGTTTTAAATGGTCAGATTGGTCTTCAGCCTTAAATCCCTGTCAAATACATAAAAACATGGTCAAGGTGAAAATAAAAGAAAAACTAATAAAAGCTCTTATTGGTTTTAGAAACATGTGAATGAAATGCTTCTTTTTAAACTTAACAAATGTTAGTTTTAACAAACCACTTTGTCATAAGAAGCAATAACAACAATATATTCAGTGTAGCCACATGATATATAAAGATCTTAATTTTCCAGTATAACCATTATAAATGAAATGAACAAAAATAAAAACAAAGAACATGATAGATTTAAATGTCTTACATAAAAAGCAAATTAAATGTCAAAATAATAGCAAAATTAATGAAATTATTAAACATAAAAAACTCTTTATCAAGATTTCAATACTTGAGACATAAAACTTATCAAACTTTATGAAAAGAAACCAAAACAGATGCTTGACATCAGACAGTTTAAAATAATGACTGATGTGAGGCAAATTTTGTTTGCTATGGGATTGAATTTAACTGAGGCTATGTGTGAATACCATGCTGCAACAAAGGTGAGAAAGATAAAATTGTGATGCAAATTTGTTCCTGTTGTTAAAACAGGGAGCCAGTTTGATATTATAAGTATGAGATTGTAATCTGGCTCTGTAAATTTCTCACACCAGTATTTTTAGTTAGGAAGCATGGTAAAAGTGCTACTGGATCCTGTTGTGAGGTAAAACATTTTCATTAATGCAATTATATAACACAATGTAGCCACATGGCATTTTTGTGCTCCTCTTTAGGGTCTTACTGCAGTTATACAAGGAATAGCAGAGTTTACCACTTAGGAGACAAATCTTTCAATATAGAAACACATACAACTTGAAACTGGTAGACAATTTCAAGAGCAAAAGTTAATCCATTAACACAAGACAACTGGTCTAGAATACATGTAGCTTCAACAACCTCTCACTTTAATGTTTTGTCCAACACTTACAATGGAAACAGTCAAGTGTTTTATGAAATTAACTTCATTAGCCTATGTGTACATATAGTACAACAAACAACTAGAATTTGTGTTCTATAGAAACAACAATGCATTACGAACAATTACAAATCAGGAAATGCAAACAGGATAATCAATGAGAATGTTAAACACATGCTAACTGGCTGCTAAGCCACTAGCAAGTGAGGTTAACAGCTGGAGTCCTTGCATGAACAATGCAGTCAACTCAGAAAGAGTTTTACCAGCAAAACCAGATTGTTTACATCTGCCCTTAGAAAGTGATTTCCTACATTTCAAATAATAAGGTGGAGGTCTGCCCCTGCCCAGTGACCAGCATTTCTCCTCTGTATGGCCTATTTTATGACAGGAATTACAAAGCCTGTTCATTTTGCCACCGGGTTTGTAGCTTGGTTCTCCTGGAGCTTCAGGAGGTCTGTGACTCTCTAATGCTTCATTCACATCATGCGGTTCTGTTCCAGCATGTTGATGCATCACCCCAATCACTGAAATAGGAACACTTTTCTGGGTTCTGGAAAATACATTCTCTTTAGTACAAGTAGCATCTTTTTTAGTCCCATCGCTGTTAAGCGTTTGGGGAGACTTAGTCTCTCGCACTATTAGTTTAGCCTTTACATCCGCAATGATGTTTTTATACTTCTCACACTGTTTAGCCAGGGCTACCTGCTCAGATGATAGTTGATCTATCTGAGTTTGAAGATTTTGGATCTTTGCCTCTGACTTTTGTAATTCAGCGTTTTTGGTTCTCAATTCATCACCTTTATCATTCAGGATTGACTCAAAAATTCCATTGTTTTTACGTAGCTGCTTGCCCGTCATGAAATTTAAAGCCTCAATGGTGTCAGCATGTTTGGATTTTCTTTGTTCAACACCGACCATGCGCCACCATGTGAGAATATCATCAGTGGTAGCGTAGTAATCCAGACCCTTTCTATATAATTTAGAAAGTGTAGGTTCAACTTTCTCGCTCCATAAAGCAAACAATATATCATTACTTAAATTAATCCCTTCCATCCCTGAGGAGATAATCTGAAATAATCTCTAACTGTACAACAGATAGGACATTTAAGGTCCTTCTTATTTCTGTTTCATACAATTCATGCAAATGGAGATTTTACTAACCATGCCATGAAACAATGAAAACAGACTTACCCACTGTGTGGTCAGAAGGCCTTTAATACATTCACAGGATTAACTGTGATAAAGTCCTCATTCAGTTGATCAAACAAAGTAAAACTCAGAAAACTCACTGCAAGGGATCCCGGGTTTCGGCACCAAAACTGTAAGGGTGGATTCACTACAGTGGTTCAGTCTGTAGGAACGCCGAAATGACTGAGAAATGTTAACAGCAAGATATTATAAAACTGTGTATTTCTGGTCAATTTTCACCCTTCTGCAACCTATACCAACGACGGAAATAAGTGCAGTTATAATAGCAAAATATGTGGGAGAGCATTGCTAGAATATAAATATATTGAATTGCAATATGTAGCGTTTAAGTATTAACACTAAATCAAAACTAAACAACAGATTTGTAAATGAAAAGGTTTAATAACAGCACTGACTTAAAGTTACAATTGAAATGGTTACACTATGAATGCATGAAATGGTTCTTAACACAAACAATTAACTGTTTCCAATGTATGTGAGATATTACCTGATAAAATAGAGAACAGAGAAAGAAATAAAGTTTAGAAGAAAGAGAATCACCATTAAGAACTGGAATCTTGGCCTAAAGGCCTAAACCCAAGAGCTCAGGTAAAGAAGAAAAGCAGAGGGCAGAAAGCAAATGGCAAATGCCAAAAGGCAAAAGCCCAGAGCTCATGAAAACCAAGACCTTTATTCTCTATCCATTGACCATGTGACCAAACCTAACATGATACATTCAAACTGACCAATCAGAAGACCACACCTTTAACCCCCACTGTATTGAACAAACAGCTGTAACAATAGTCTTTGTAAGCACAGGAATGCAGATGGTACAGTATGGAAATGGGGGTTGTGACAAATGGTGACGAAGTAATAAATTCCTATATTTTTAATATTACCAATCCCTATATTTTCAATCCTACAGGCATGACGCCTCTGAATATGATGGTTCACCATTTACTCACTCACATGTTGTTCTAAACCTGTATACATTTCTTTGGAATATATTTTAAGCAATGTTTGTAACCAAACAATTTTAAGCACCATTGACTTCCATAGTAGTTTTCTTTTCTACTATGGAAGTCAACAGTGCTCCTGTTTTCTACTTGATTACTAATATCTTCCTTTGTATTCAGCAGAGCAAAGTAATACAGGTTTAGAATTACTTGGGGTGAGTAAATATGGTGAACTATCCCTTTAAAGCTGATATTTATTGATACTGAAAATTTGCCCAGATGTTGGTGGGAATGAGAAAATGAGAAAATACAGTTTTTAATAGTATAGTATAATGTAGATAGACAGACAGACAGACAGACAGACAAATTAACCACAATGACTATAAAGAATGAATGAGGTAGCATACTGGTTACAAGGCTGTAAGTTTTCTGCTGTGCATAAACTAAAGGTTTTGAAAAAGTGGTTTGAAAATAAGACGTTAATTCAAAAGCATCAGAAACTCTTGAGTTTCATCAGAAAAAAGATTTTGAGTTAAGAAAATTCTTGAGCTTAACATTAAAAGCACCAACTTAAACATTCAGTTTGAACAGTGAAAGGTTTTATGGACCAGCTTTGATCAAATCATACATCCAAATATCACTTAAACAGATAAGTTTAGTGTTAATTTTGTTAGTTAAGATAAATTCAGGGACTGCATCAATTGCCTGGTCATTGCTTGTCCATGGAAAATTTGTTAACAAATGCAATCTGATGTATTTTGTCTAAACGTTTTATATTTTTGCTAGTTTACCTTTTGGATACACACAAGATACCAAACAAGAACTTTGTTTAATGCTCTTACGAATGTTTTCAGCATGACTTTGTTAACTCCTAAATTGACTGAAATAGCCTTCTTCATGGCCAGTGTTTGCATATATGCCATATTTCATTTAAAGCCACCAGTTCTACAGATTTTTGTAACCGTGTTATTTTCTGCTGTTTTTTTAATGTGTTGACACTGTTTCTTACGGACAAAATCAATATGATTATTGCATTTGTCTTCCCGAATTAATTCTGTCAGCAATAACCGGTCCACACTGAATGATGTGCCTTATTTGTCAGTTATATCATGGACCTGTTGAATGCTTTATTGTTAATGGTTGATAAATGTTTCATGAGTGTTGACTCCGGTCCCTTAAATTATTTGAAAATAATGGACTTTGATTCGTGCCGTGCCGCATTTCCACCTTGGATATGCATTATTTTCGAATAATTCAATGGCACGTTGTTAATTATTCCTTACGTACAGAGTAATATTGCACATTTCTTCACAAAAGATGGACAGTAATTAACTTTAATTATTTTAATTAATTAAAAATAACAAAGCAATTTGCATATTAAGACGTATATTAGTGATACCAACTGTTAAATAATTGTCCTTGGGATTGCAGTTTGCAGGCAGAGCCACATCTAAACAACATCACACCAAAACCTAACACAAAGGACTGTTTATAAAGAATGTAATTGCAGTCAATAATACAATTTTGTGTGATTTTACAAATCATTGTATTTTGTAGAATTTGGGGCAATGTTGTTTGTTTAGCGTTTTATTTCTTGTTCTCTTCTATTGAGAATAAACTGCAGGTTAGTGTTCAAGTTCACAGCTGTTTGCCCTCAGGAAATCACAGCCGCTTACAGACTTTTAGAGCAAACAATAATGTTGCCGTTCTCATCAGTATTGTGTTGAATTGTGGTGTGCCCACCTTGCATTGCTGATAAAGGCTTTAAAAAACTGCAAATAAATATGAATTAGAAATGTACACGGTGAAAATGCTTAAATGCATGTAATGTGTTTATTTTGTTATATAGATATATAAATCGCATCCTTCATTATATTACACTGTATTTTGTTGCATTGCACTCTAGGGACGTATACTGTATGGTGAGAACCATTACTTTGAGCTTATTTTGCTAAGCCCAGCACTTTTGCACTTTTTTGATTTAGGAAGAAGGCTTTTCCAGCTGAGTCTTGGTTCCTTAAAAGATTTCTCCTTCATCTTCTCAAACATCATAGGGAGTTTTTTAATGCCACGGCCGCATTTGGTTTGCTCCTGGGGGATTCATAAGACACAGTTCTTTGTAAAGCTGTTTCAGAACAATATATATTGTAAAAAGCACAATACAAACAAATTAATTTAATTCACCTGTAATCCTCTGCTAGGGCTGTGCAGGTACGGTAACATACTTTAATGTGAATGGCCTGTTATCTGGACCATGGAGGGTTAAATTTGTTTCTCGCATGACTGCACCACGAGGACCGGCAGATGAGCCATGCGCTAAAATCTTGAACTCAACAGGGCAATATGTCTTATCCTCTCTGTGCACACCTGCAAGTGAACCTCTTCCTCATTATTTAAACTGTCAAGATCAACCCCGAAAGTTCTGCACTGTATCGGTGAGGAAGGAACAAAATTTCATCACACCACAGTGGCACTGACCTCATTTTCTTTTTATACAGTACATCACTATACACAATAAACCTACAACTACTGCAAAGGCTTTTTCACGATCCACCACGGATGCTTTCCCACACAGAAAGCTTTAATCAGATATAACCCCATAAGAAAATGAGATCTCTTTAATACAGTATATTTCTCCTAGACATCAAAAAGATCAGACGAGATCTCAACAATGTCAGAAATCCAGCTAAGATCTGCCAGAGGTCAGTGTTTTTAATATGTTTCAATATGAACATATCTAACATATAGTATTACATTTACCCAATTTTATACTGTACATTCAATGTTCATTTACACCTCCATACTCTTAAAGGGGTCATATGATGTTGCTTTTGTGAACATTATTTTGTGTATTTGGTGTAATGCAATGTGTTTATGCGGTTTATGGTTAAAAAAAATACATTATTTTCCATATACCAAATATCAGAAGTGCTTTTATTGCCAGATATGTTTTACACATACAAGGAATTTGTTTTGGGGAGAGAAGCTACCACAGCACAAACTGAATGACAGTGACAAGGCACAGATAATAAAAATAACAAAGAATACAAAAAATAAATACAGAATAAGTAAATCAGAAATAATAGTTGTATAAATATTAAAAAATACACAAATTACAAACAGACATTGTTGCTCCTCTATGCCCTGCCTTTCTAAAACCCGTCAATTTGTACAAAGCTCATCGTTCTGAAAAGTCTGGCCCACTTTGATTGGCCAGCTACCAAGTGCATTGTCATTGGCTGAATACTTCAAGCGTGAGATGGAAATGTTAAAGGAATAGTCTACCCTTTTGCCATATTAAACTATGTTATTACCTCAACTTAGGCGAATTAATACATATCTATCTTTTTTCAATGCGTGCACTGTACAGCGGGTCGTGAATGTGTTAGCATTTAGCCTAGCCCCATTCATTCCTACAGTATGGTACCAAACAGGGAAGCCACCAAACACTTCCGTGAGACTGTTAAAGACTGTTACATGAGGAGTTATACCAGTAAGTATGGTGCCACAAAATAAAAGTTTTTTTTGTACCATAGGAATGAATAGGGCTAGGCTAAATGCTAACACATTCACAACGCGCTGTACAGTGCACGCATTGAAAAAAGATAGATATGTATTAATTCGCCTAAGTTGAGGTAATAACATAGTTTAATATGGCAAAAGGGTAGACTATTCCTTAAGCTGTTATCCATATGTGAAATATTAGCTCCCAAAGCCACCTCCTGACATACACTGCGTCCCAAACCCCCTACTTCCATACTATATAGTAGGCAAAGAGTAAGAGAAGTAGTGCTTTTCGCCTACTATATAGTATGGAAGTAGGCGGTTTGGGACGCAGGGATAGTTCACAACGCGACCTCCTGGCGTAGTTGCCAAGGTGCAGCGTGAACGTACAAACAAGGAAAATAAATTGATGAAAAAAGTCGTTTTGGTTTTTTTTGGCACACAATGGTGTTCTCGTCGCTTCATAATATTCTGATTGAACCACTGATGGCACATGTCTTTCTTTCTTTTCTGGGCTTGAATAGTGTCGTTTATACAGCAGTCCCAAGCTTCCTGGTTTTCATAAAAAATATCTAAAAAATGTATCCCAAAAATGATTGAACTTACAAGTTTGGAATGACATGGGGGTTAGTGATTTAGGATAAAATTATTTATTTTGGAGGCAACTACCCCTTTAATTTTAACTTTCATTTGATTTGTATTCTACATTACTTTTAATTATTACTGCTGTTTAATCTTATGTTGATGCTGTATTGTCTTCACAAGTAGATATGGGTTTCTACTGGTCGCCATCTCAATGTTCTGAAACAGTAAATTTCCACTGTCTGTTTTTCGTATAATAAAACCTGCTAAATCTGCTTCTAGTCAGACGAAGTCAGACAGACCATCGAGAATGCAACTAAGATTGTTCAATAAACCATCTTTATTCTATTTAACATCACTTTGTCTCCTGCCTGCTGTTCTTCCCATCCATCTCTGGATCTACATTGTGGTGTTAACTCACAACAAAGTTGACTATCTTTGAATAATGGACTGCATTATTTTTCTCTGACATAAGAGAGATCTAGTGAGCTAGCCCTACTGGAAAAACCAGCATACCAGCAAAATCAGCATATGTTGTGTTTTGGTGCTGGTTTGCAAGTAAACACCAGCTAAACCAGCACAAACCCAGCACCAGCATTAGCACCAGCTAAACAGCACCAAACAAGCACTTGCACCAGCATCCCATGCTGGTGACCACAAGCTAAACCAGCATAATTCCCATGCTGGTCCATGCTAGTTTGATGCTGTTTTTTCAGCAGGGAGATCTAAAGTTGGATTTGTGGTATCTAAGATTTTTTTGGACGTTGCCATAGTTGGATCTATCAGTACCGTACCCGAATATGTTTGACTTTCAAAGTATGGTATGTTTGAATATAGGCAGGTATGCTGTTTTTTTTCAGCAGGGTATGCTTAATCGTACTCTGGTAGGCTTACAGAAGTGGTCTCTGGTACAGTTCAGTTTGGTTCAGGGCAGGGCGCAACAGTACGAGCGATAATTGTGCCAGTGTCATTGCCTCCCAAATGACCCAGAATGCTGCGCTGGGAAACCGATTGATTTATGACATTAAATAACCGTGCAAGGACAATCACAATCTGGTATGGTTCAGTACAGTTAAGTACAGTGTGAGTGCGCCTTAAGACTTCCATATAGATCCATTACACCACTATTTTCATGCATCTTAATGGATTTGTAAACGTATTATTATTTATTAGTATTTCAGAACACATCTGTTAACCTGTCATTGCATTCGTTTGCATACAGTATAGGACTTTTTTTTTCTAAAATACCAACAAGGCTCTTATCGACCCCAAAACAACAAGTCTGTAAAAAGAGATATGCTGTTATAAATCAGTCCAAAAACAGACCCCAGAGCAGTAGGAAGTTTGTCATCTTTAACGCCAAGTCTTTTTTAATACTACATCAAGACCCATAAGTTCCTATTTGCTTTCAGGACAAATATTTACTACCTGGACCGTACAACAAAAGGGTAGCCAATATGGGTCTATTTCATCAGAAGATACCACCTCTGCCAGAATCTCCATCTATGACTCCGATGTCACCTCTGATTGATGGCGAGCACTTAGTGGTCCCACAAGGGGCCTTTGAACACCTGAGAGCAGTGATGTGGCTAGACAAGACCGATGCCTCGTCCAAGCGGATGGATTGACCGCTCAGCTTGCGACATCTTTAACGACACCAAGAAAAGCACAGGGGTGCTTGATTTCACCAGGGGAGTAAAGAAAATATGCCCCCTTGATATCTTTTTGGTTTCCATCAGGGCTATCAGCTCCTTTCCGTCAGTGGTAAGATAACACTTGCCGATGGCTCTGATTTAGCGGGGAGCGTTGGTGCATTGATTTACATCTCTTGTCTGTAAAGCATCCATTAATGCATGAGAGACGCATTATCTACACGTCTGCGTAGCGGACAAGAGCAGGAAATAAGATGTCTTCACGCCTTTTCCTCACGCTTTTTTCCACCTCCGTATTTAATCTCAAAAAACTGCCGGGCCGAGGAAGACCGCCTAGAATATCAACAAGAAACTTGGTAACCTTTTCACGACCCACCCATAATGAGTTTTAACTCGCATCTGTCATAGATTTTGTTGACAGTGACAAATCTGAGAGGTGCACGCTGGGAAGAATTCCAAGCAGCCCGGAGAGGCTGCAAAACGTCCGTGTTTACGCATGGGGTAACTATTATGATTCTCGTGCTTTGGGAAATTCTGGTTATGCCTCCACGCCCGCGCTCTCGGGCTGACGAGATGGCAGGACGAAATGGTTTTTTGACACTTTTTGTGTGAAGTAAGTGAATCGGTCGTGGCTCGGAGTGCCGTATATTAGACTCAGTGGCGAGACAGCAGCGTGTTCCAAGTCATGTTTTTGACAGATGCCGCATTAGCATGATCAGACTGGTCTGGCCAAAGCATCCGCCCTGTCGTACTGGGCACTAGCTTTCCTGTTTGAATGCATAAGTACAATATAAAGCTGGAGAACAACTTGAATAACTGAATACAGGGGCCAGAGTCTTGCTTCATGGCCAAGAAGATGTGACGAACACAGGTCGGGTGAATTATTTAACAACATATTCAATATTACAGTGTTTCTTGACTTTTTAATCTTTTGTTTCTCTTAGCATTGAAGAGTGGCAGTACCTCTTCATCAACACCTGTACTCAGTAATGTACCATATACTTATTCTACTGGCATTTTTAGGTCAGGGTCAATTTATTTTCTCAGTTCAATTTAGTTATTTTAGGGTACTCTTTTTGTGTTTAACAAAGGAAAATTTAAATCTTTCTACACGGTTTCCCCACGCTCCCAACCCCTTTTTGGGAATTGCTTTCGTCTCTGTAGACATCAACTATATTGCCATAATATTGTTGAATTGATCCCCCCAAGATTTTTCCCAAAAGTATTGAATGTTCAGAAAATTGGACACCTGGAATACATGAAGTGAATTTGCTGTTATTGTTCATAAAGCTTAATGGAGTTTTGCTTTATCTAACACCACCCTCTGTTTGTCTTTCATCAGCATTCGTGGCAAAGGCCATTTTCACTCACGATGCTGGTGGTGGCTCTCACTGATGCTCTCTCTATTGTACACTTGTTGTCTTAGAGTCTTTTAAGAGCCCATTTCCACTTAAATTCCCAGTGAAGATAGCAATCTGCAATGTTCCAAGGTGTTAACCCCAGCACCTCTCTTAAACCACGAGTACATGCGCTACAGTCACTTACAGTGTTTATCTAAAATGCAATCACACTCCACCCACAAACACATACTATGTCACAGAGTTTCAATAAATGGGCTATTGTTGCCCAAAATCAATAGTAACTTACAAGCAAGCAAGCAAGCTTAGGGTCAGCAGAAGGCTAACAGAATTTACAGTATAAGGAAAGTTTCTCAGCAAATGAAAATTTTGAATGCGTGTGTGTCAGAGATCAGGGTGAAATTACAAAGTGAAAAGAGTGTGCATCACAATGAAACGCCAAGTGCATTGCCTCCTCTGTCTGCTGGAGAGTATTGGAGGCATTGGTGTGTGATCAGAATTGGTTATTTTGAATGAAATAAATATTCAGAAGGGTCCTGAATATGAAAGTAATGCTTTTATACTGACAAAGATAATTCCTACCAATCACAATAATCATGCTGGTGTTATGACCAACCAAGTTTTAGTCCCAATTTGGGGTTTCAAATACTATTCTCCTTTTTTTGCATCCTGTCTCTTTACTAACCTGTTTTTTTTTTAACTAGATGCTGCTTCATTAGTTATGAAAATATAAGTTTTAAACTTATTTAGATAAGTTAAGTGTGTTTTTAATAGTTTGTGTTTTATTTATTTATTCTTAACGCCATTCCAGCATCTATGGCTGTATTCATGTTCAGCGCAGTAAGTCTATACACAAGTAAATCCACACATGTTGATCTGTTAACTTTAAAAATTGGTCAAAAAGGGTGGAGCCCAGCCGTTGGGTTAAATTTAAATTAAATGTTTATATTTGACCCAACAATAGCTTAAAATTACCCAGCATTTTTGGTTAAAACAAACAGCGTTGGGTCAAAAAAAGGGTGGAGCCCAGCCGTTGGGTTAAATTAACCCCAAAAATGTTTATATTTGACCCAACAATTTCTTAAAATTACCCAGCATTTTTGGTTGAAACAAACAGCGTTGGGTCAAAAAAAGGGTGGAGCCCAGCCGTTGGGTTAAATTAACCCCAAAAATGTTTATATTTGACCCAACAATAGCTTAAAATTACCCAGCATTTTTGGTTGAAACAAACAGCGTTGGGTCAAAAAAAGGGTGGAGCCCAGCCGTTGGGTTAAATTAACCCAAAAATGTTTATATTTGACCGAACAATATCTTAAAATTTGCCAGCATTTTTGGTTGAAACAAACAGCGTTGGGTCAAAAAAAGGGTGGAGCCCAGCCGTTGGGTTAAATTAACCCCAAAAATGTTTATATTTGACCCAACAATTTCTTAAAATTACCCAGCATTTTTGGTTGAAACAAACAGCGTTGGGTCAAAAAAAGGGTGGAGCCCAGCCGTTGGGTTAAATTAACCCCAAAAATGTTTATATTTGACCCAACAATAGCTTAAAATTACCCAGCATTTTTGGTTGAAACAAACAGCGTTGGGTCAAAAAAAGGGTGGAGCCCAGCCGTTGGGTTAAATTAACCCCAAAAATGTTTATATTTGACCCAACAATATCTTAAAATTACCCAGCATTTTTGGTTGAAACAAACAGCGTTGGGTCAAAAAAAGGGTGGAGCCCAGCCGTTGGGTTAAATTAACCCCAAAAATGTTTATATTTGACCCAACAATAGCTTAAAATTACCCAGCATTTTTGGTTGAAACAAACAACGTTGAGTCAAAAAAGGGTGGAGCCCAGCCGTTGGGTTAAATTAACCCCAAAAATGTTTATATTTGACCCAACAATAGCTTAAAATTACCCAGCATTTTTGGTTGAAACAAACAACGTTGAGTCAAAAAAGGGTGGAGCCCAGTCGTTGGGTTAAATTAACCCCCAAAATGTTGATATTTGACCCCAAAATAGCTTAAAATTACCCAGCATTTTTGGTTGAAACAAACAGCGTTTGGTCAAAAAAAAGATGGAGCCCGGCCGTTGGGTTAAATTAACCCCCAAAATGTTGATATTTGACCCAAAAATTGCTTAAAATTACACAGCATTTTTGGTTGAAACAAACAGCGTTGGGTCAAAAAAAGGTGGAGCCCAGCCGTTGGGGTAAATTAACCCCCAAATGTTGATATTTGACCCAAAAATTGCTTAAAATTACCCAGCATTTTTGGTTGAAACAAACAGCGTTGGGTCAAAAAAAGGGTGGAGCCCAGCTGTTGGGTTAAATTTGACCCCCAAAATGTTGATATTTGACCCAAAAATAGCTTAAAATTACCCAGCATTTTTGGTTGAGACAAACAGCGTTGGGTAAAAAAAAAAGGTGGAGCCCAGCCGTTGGGTTAAATTAACCCCAAAAATGTTGATATTTGGGGGTTAAAAAAAGGTGGAGCCCAGCCGTTGGCTTAAATTAACCCCAAAAACGTTTATATTTGACCCAACAATAGCTTAAAATTACCCAGCATTTTTGGTTGAAACAAACAGCATTGAGTTTTAAAAAAGGGTGGAGCCCAGCCGTTGGGTTAAATTAACCCCAAAAATGTTTATATTTGACCAAACAAATAGCTTAAAATCACCCAGCATTTTTGGTTGAAACAACCTAGCATAGGTTAACTTACAAACCAATGGATTGGGTTCGTCCCTTTTTGACCCAACGCTTTTTTTAAGCGTGTACACAAGTTAGGGGAAGGACAATTTGGCATCTCCAATTCACCAAACCCAGTGGTTCTCGCACTGGGGGCTGCGAAGGAATGTGCCGTACACAAGGGGGGCCACACGCTGAAAAAGTTTGAGAACCACTGACCTAACCTACATGTTTTTACCATGGGGAGGAAACCAGAGTACCTGGGATAAACCCACACTGACATGTAAACTTCACAGAGAAAGGCCTTCTGAACTAGCTGGGGCCCGAAAGTTTGTGTTTTAAACTAACTACAGGGGTTATGCGAAATCTGTTCCATAACAGATTTGCTTGGCTTTCGCTTCAGTTTTTTGTATGTGCTTTGTTAAAAATAGAGCTATTATACTCAAGATGCCTTCAGAAAAGCTACCAACGTTGAGCAAAATAATGTCCAGATTGATATCTAAAGGTTTTTACTTAAAAGTTTCTGACACTTTAAAACAGAACAAAACCAAAAATTAAACAACTAGTTAGCACATAGAAGGTTACTTTAAAAGTCATACAATTAGTGCTAAATATCACTTAAAGCTCGTAATCATGAGGGGAACCATTTTATTGCTATATAGCACCTATAAAGCACCTATGAAGAACCATCCGGGGGTGATATAGCACCACTATAGTACCAGATATGGTTCTATATAGCACAATATGATTCTACACAGGTGCTACATAGGTGCTATATGGCACTTAAAATGGTTCCCCTATGATTACGAGCCAGTGAACCACTTTAAGTGCTATTTAGCACTGTTTGTTTTTAGAGTGCACTGCCGTTTTTTGATTTGTCCATGTGACGTTCACCCTGAATCCTTAATTTTCAAGCAACAATTTGTCTTAACATTCAGTTCACTGTTCAGCTACAAATTTGTCCATATAGGCATACTAAAGTGGAGATCACAAGCACCAGCTATGTCAGTGCAGTAAAAGAAAGATTTTCTTTGATCTCAGTCAAAGGTGCACTTCATTACTAATCTTTCTGCTAATGAAACACAATGGATGTTTAACTGGTCTAAACCACTTGAGTGTGTTAACATCCTTCAGATCTTCCTAAACCAAAGTAAGAACAAATCAGTGTCCTCTGCCCGTCTTTCTCAAATAAATTCCACAAACAGACAAATTTCAACGGATAATGACTGTTAGAATCTATATGGTTACATATTATTGCCTTGAACTGGTTTGATAGCCTTTGTAACTCTTTTTTACCCCCTAATAATTACAGTCTGGTATTTAATCATGTCAATAGTTCTCTCACACACGCACACAATGATAAGCCTGGGGTTTTCTGGCCCTAAACAGAGCAAATGTAGATAATTTTCAAGTGCTTGGCACTTCAGACGAGCATCAGTAAGGCAGAAACTGTGAGGCAGGCGAAGATTTTATTACACATTCCTCGGATACACTGCTAAACATTTCCATAATCTTCACCTCAGAGCCGCACAGTAAACAGACTCATTTTCAATCATTTCTCGTGGCTCTATGCAAAACAGGCTGTTATGAATAAATGCATTTTAAAATTGGGGTAAAACACACACCGTACACGCAATGATGGAATTGACAGAGCTCTGTGTGGTGCAGAAGATTCTGGTGTGTACTCAATGTTAATGGGGAGCAGGCACATATGCTACTATGGCAAATATATATGGCAAATGAGGTCTAGAAAGTATATATGTGTGTGTGCGTGCGTGCGTGCGAGAGAGAGAGAGAGAGAGAGAGAGAGAGAGAGAGAGAGAGAGAGAGAGAGAGAGAGAGAGAGAGAGAGAGAGAGAGAGAGAGAGAGAGATTCCTAATGCATGTTTGTTTGCATTTAAATGTTTGGTCTGTCTAATGTTTTTACAATTTTAGTGCTTCATACATTTAAAAAAAAGCACCATATTATTCCTTTCCACCTGAAAATACACATGATTTCATATGATTACACATGATTCGGTTTTTGCTGCATAAAATCGGTCCAGACAGCCAAGCATGACATACGTGGCTGCATTTAGATTACTCATGTTTTTAGGAGATCCTCGCCTGTTGCAAAAACAAACACACTGTGGTTATCTCCCCTCCCCATTCGCAGTCTTTACATTGTAACTCTTCGGTGACAGCGAGCCTTGTTTTCCAGCATTATCACACAGGGGAGATGTTGTGAGCGTAGGCCGCGTGGTTTGGAGTGACAGAACCGGCTGCCACTCAAGATTACAGCTCAATAAAAGCGGAACACGCTATCGTTGACAACAAAACAGCTTCCTCTAAGACACGCCTCTGAAGGATTACAGTGTGCCGGAAAGCTTTCTGATGAGAGAAAAATCCGACCTCTCCAAAGTCACACTCGTGGAGACCTTAACTAGTTTGCATTATACTGTGGTCAGGAGGGCAAAAAAATTATCCAAAACAAAACAAACAAAAACTTCTTCGATTGTCTCTGGGGAACTGAGCTCTTTTCAAAAGTCACTGGGATATACTTCCGAAAATAGATATGATAATCGAAAGGCGTGTGTGTAATGAGAGGCAGTGTTTGTCAAAGAATGCTACAGATGTGCAGATTGAACACTGCGATGTCCCATAACGTCTCCGCTGTAGCAGCACAACAGGTCTTTTAACCTGTCATAGTTCATCTACTCACTAAGCTCATTCATGAATATTGTAACCAAGCAATGGAATATGACTGGGAAGTGCCCTGTGTTAAATCCCTAAGGTTTAACACACTTCTTTCACCGGTTGCACAATATCCTCAAATATCGTTTGACCTGGTGGTCAGAGAAGGACATGGCATGGTTTCTTTGGATCTCCATTAAAATTATATCATTCTCTCCACACAACCCAATCCATATTTGAACATTTCATTATAAAAGAGATTCACATTTTCGTGTAATGGATTAAATATCACTTCTTTTAATACTTACGAGATTTCCAAACAGACACAGTTAAATTCAAAGTGATCTAATGAATAGAACTGGATTATGCATGACAGCCCTCGATACTACCAAATCTACTACTTTTTATAATCCTGTACCTATGAACAGATGTTAATGTGTGCAAAATCCCCAAAACATAATCCTTGAAGAAAACCAGATTTTAGTCACAAAATGACAGGATTATATCCAATTTGTATGATTTGCAAAAATACACTACATATTTAAAAATGTCGTACTGTCAACCTCGTTTACTCAAACTGAAACCACTTTTTGATTTCTGCACGCTATACTTTGGTTATTTTTTTTAATAGGCATGCTTTTGGAATTGCAAAAGCTTCAGAGTGATTCGAATGTAGTCAGTTTGTACAAAGAAAGTGCTTTCTGGATTTACCACAAAGACATTTACACATGTGTTATAGTAACCTAACCTAAACACCACTTATGGTTTTAAACAAGAAATCCTAATTCACTTACTGTTAAACAGGCACAGCTGTTAAAAGGATGCAGATATTATCCAGCATTAATTCTCACCACTAACTGTAGTCCTATCAGGGGAAGAGAAAGCTTTGCCAACACATTTAATAATTGTTACTTTTGATTCCATGCTCTGGAAATTTTGCACTTTATGTATTGTTTCTGAACAGGAATCGTATCAGCTTGTTTAATCTAAAATTTCTCAATTTTAATAATGATAATAATAAGACAAGAGGGAAATTAGAGCTCCCCCTGACCCCGAAACCAATCAGCCAATGGGGTACAAATAGAATAATGTTAAAAAAGTCAGACCGAATGATTCAGTTTTCTTGACTGTACAGGGATTTAATTAATGAATTTGAGATGATAAAACGTTGACTACGGAGGCGCGACCTGAGGTTGGAAAATTAATCGTGCAAAAGGCGTTGAATAAAGTATTTGGTTTCTCCAGTGTGATAGGCTCCTGGTGTAAAGCTTATAATTGTATAATCACCCTGGATTCTTTGATTCTCGCAGGACTCTGCAGCTCGAGTTTGCTTGTAAATGAGTATCGATTTGTTTGTTTCGCACTTCATCTGATCCATTTGAATATTTAGGCTCTGGGATCAAACGAACATGCTTGGAATGTCTCATCATACTGGTGCCTAGGGGCTATGAATGTTTTGCCATCAAATTGGAATACAAATTTTTTGGGATATGGATTTTTTTAAAAACAAGAACAGAGCACTAATAGATAGATTTTAGGATTTCATTATGTGGTAAATAAACATATACCCCTTTGATAATAAACTAGCTGTGTCTGAATTCATTTTTAAGTGTAGACTAAAATGGCTGGGTTATTTTTTAAGCCATGTTGGGTAAATATTGGACAGAACACATCCCGGGGTACAATTGAGTTGTTTAACCCAACTTCTGGGTAATTATAACCCATGGTTGCATAACAACAACCTAACATCGGGTCATTTTTTACCCAGCATGTGTTCTGTCCAATAGTAACCCTTTATGGGATAAAATAACTAGGGCTGTAACGATTAATCGTGCAAATGCGCGTTTTCTTAATGAATGAATTTTAATGAATTACGGTGTCTCGGCACATCCCAAAGCCAGGGGGGACTCTTGTGCAGAAACAGCCTTTGTGCCACAGAAGAAGTAGCATTACAAACGCTATTCCAGGAAATGTCTGCAGGAATATTTATATCGCTGTTCTTCAAATTGTTTCAGGTATTTTCATGATAATAAAAAATATTTTGAATAATTTTGTTTAACGAGTGTTGCTTTTTTAAATGCACGTTATAAACGACTTCGAATCATAATGATTTTAGATTGATAAGGACTAGGGTGGCCATTCGTGTCAGTTTCGCCGGACACGTCCCGAACGTTTTTTTTTTGGGTGCGTTCTCCAGAAGTCGCGTTGGTCGACCGCAGATGTCACGGAGTGACTTTGAAAGGGCGGAACCAAAGTGTGGAGAGAGGTTCCGCCCGGACCGTATACACAAACATCACTCACGTCTGGGAGCTCCATGGCAACCCAAATCAGCGTGTTATGGGGAACAGGTGCTTTGTTAGTGGGACGAATGCCGATTGGATAATTTGGCGATGGAGATGCACATAAAGAGTGCATGAGAAGACATACGGAGAGAACGGCTGACTCGGGACAAATTTACTTCCGCCAAGGGCGGATTGAGAACACAGGCTACCGAAGAGTCGGATGGCCCCGGTGATCCGGCTATCGCGGACGGGCGAGCGGAAAGAGGACGGGGTCAACGAAGACAAAAGGGAGGCGCTGTTGTTCTGCAGGTCGTGTTTGGTCCGGTTGAGTCCGTGGGACGAACTGGTTGTTTGGGGTGAAGCAGAGGTGGAAAGTGAGCTGTAAGACGACTAGAATCTTGGCGTTGGAACGTGACAGAAGGACAAAAGGGGCAAATGGATATACAGGTTTGAAGATAGCAGTGTGGATAAAGACGTTATGATGTTGTGTGCTGATTGTAGGAGGTGAGAACACCCTACCTGGATTTGTTGAGAGATACGGGGCTCAAACGGACGCCATCTTGGTCCGGGCAAGGATTGGCGAAATGACTGCTTTCAGAGGAGGAAAACAAGGATTATTCAGCTGACACTGTGAGTACATCATATATGGATTTAAATTCTATTATCTTACCTGTTTGCGGAGTACTAATCCCTCATTGTGGAAGTTGTGTAACAGCGGCCCCACTGTGGGAGGGACCGGTGTGAGAGCCGAGCGATAAAGGAGGGCAACTGGAAGCGGCTGTGACGTACATTGTGGTCTGCCTGGTGTGCTGCGTTCTGGAGTTCCGGAAGGGAGGAGCCTTCGGTTGAAACCGTATGGTACAGACCTTAAGCCACTGAGTGCGTCAGTGTGGTGTGAGAAAATTGCTTTGAAGTTTGTACACTGGAGCCTTGCTTTGCAGTGCTGTGCCCCCTGTTTGTCTGTGCATACTCCGAGGCCGAGGGGTAAGCCCCGAAGAGAACGAGACGCAACGCCACTTTGGCAGGAGCCGTTTCTTTTATTATACGCCACTTACCTGTTGATACCTACCTGTAAGCCTCCACTGTAGAGAGCCATCATCTGATACCGTCTCAGTGTACTACGTACAGAACGCCACTTACTTGCTGATACCTACCTGTAAGCCCCCACCGTAGAGAGCCATCATCTGATGTCGTCTCAGTGTACTACGTACAGAACGCCACTTACCTGCTGATACCTACCTGTAAGCCCCCCCCCCCCCCCCCGTTGAGAAACGTCGCCTGAACAGGAAATGCCGAAGACCACTTACCTGTAAGCCCCCATGGAGAGACATTGCCCCCAACGATATCTACCGGCAAGCCCCCCGCCGTGATAATTAAGGACTGAGACCTTTTTTTTTTAATTTAATCCCCCCTACTTTTTCTTTTAAATATTTAATAAAAATTGTTAAATTTGAATTCTTTCTCTGTTTGGTCATTGGGGTGTTTTGGGACCTTCCCGTGGTGGAAATAGGGGGAGCGTGACCCGCGACAGCGGCGGTCCGCTTCCCCGACCTGTGACACATACGTCGTCAAGGTTTAATATTTCGGGAAAGCAACTGTTACATTTCAAGGCAAGAATGAAACTACAATGATTGTATGTCTTAAAATAAAAAAATTCTTAATTTTCTAATATATTTTAACTGAAATGTGAGAACCTAGATGATGTAGGCGGTCGAGCAACACGACTTCCGGAGAACGCACCCGAAAACATGTTCGGGACGTGTCTGGTGGAACTGGCATGAATGGCCACCCTGATAAGGACTTCCTACTGACCAAATGCTGTAGTATGCGCACAAGCTGTGCATGAAACAGAGAATCGCAGCCTTGTGATTCATAATTGATTTCAGACAGGCATTTTTAATGGGACACACGATTAATCGTTACAGCCCTAAAAATAACTCAGCCATGTTTAAAGTGTAGTATGAATATACATTTGTGGTGTTTAATGTTGGTATCCTCCAACTGACTCTAGTCTTGCCTCACAATTTATAGTATCAAGGGAAAAGTGATTAGCGAGTATACATCAGTTATATATATTGATTTTAGCAGATTTAGAAAGAAAATGTATACAATTTAATGAGCTTTAAATTTTGGGTTATGTTAGATGTACAGAGGGGTGGGTTCTTTGGTGACAGCGAATGGTAAACTGTGAGAATAGATGAGTCATTGCCAGGTGCCAGCCCAGATTAGCATCTTTCCCTGACCCAGGTGTGAATGCTCATAATTTAAATGAGAACTGATGTGGTATACTGTATTCAAAAAGACTATAGTGGTTAGATTCCCATGTTAAAGAATCAGTCAATTTAAATTCAACTAATTGTTTTTTAATATAAAGGTATTGTTATAAAATGTCTCTCTTGGTCAGACATCCAGTCTTAGATTGTGTGCATTGCAGTCATCAACTTCAGCCTTGTGCATGCAGAGGTTTTAAAATATTAAGTGTTAGGACAGTCCACATTAATAATTAAAGGATGGTATTCTAAGACAAAATGTCTGATGTGTGCAAAAGATCAAATCTGAACAGGCAGTGTACCACCACAATACTCTTGAAAACACTGGTAGAAGACATCTAAAAGTGTATACGGTTTTTATAAACCAAAAACTAATGCTCAGTCAGCGTTGATGACTACCTGAAGAGTTTGGTTGCAAAACACGATAAACGGCATTTAAAAAAAAAACTGTTACCGTCAAAATTAGTATATCGATAATTTGATAATTAGTATATGACCGTAATTCATTTTAATATATTCTTTAAACACGCACACACACACTTATTTATTTATGCTTTATATATTGTATAATTTTCATGCAACCTTTTAAGCCAACATGGAAGTGACTTAAACTGCAAATTTATAGATTGCCCCCTCACCCGTTTAAATACCCAACTTTACAGCAGAAATAAATATATTTACAATCTGGTACAAAAACTGATTTTGGTCTATATAGCTTATTTGCCCTTCATGACAACCGTGAGGGGGTGATTTTTTGTAACTCATCTGTTTAAATTATATTAAGCCTAAAAATTCTGCATAATTCAGGGTGTGGCCATTTGAATGACAGGTGAACTGCCGCTGCCGTCACTACCATCGAGCTAGGTGGGCATGGTTTCAGCAACCAGGCACCTCAGCTCCACCCATGTCCCTCCTCTTTGCCAATTTTCTGTTATCTGCAAGTGATGTGCGCTGACGGGCTGCCAAGATGGCGACGACAGGCCCCGCCAACTTTTGGCTTCAAAAATGCTCTTCACAAACCTACGGGTGACGTCATGGACATGTCCATATTTTTTTTCAGTCTACCTCTCACATCTTTAATCTTGGCACTTTTTGCTCCTACATATTTTCCACATTACAAAATAAACTTTTTGTAGATTCATTTAACACCTTTGGTTAAAATTAAGTTCAGTCATCATAAAGGGCATAATGTCTTTGTGGATTTCGAGAACAAAAATCAAGAAATACTTTCTTTGTACTGGAAATGACTGCTTGATATGTACAAATAGCTCCTGCCTCAAACCAATAAACAATGTTTTATTTCTTTTCCCATTTTACTGAGAACAAATTAGCAGTGTGTTTTGTCAAAATGAAACGGAAGTATATTTGAAAAATTGCCCTCTCTTAAATAGAAGCTTTGGTAAATAGAAATGTCACCAGGAGTTTAGAGCAGAATAAAGGTCATTTGATTGATTCCTCCCAAATCTTCTGGTCTAAAATGCATTGACGTCTTTGCAGTGTGGTATAATTGAAGGGAAGCAATTAACTGATTATGCCGAAGGCAGGACATGATTAGTCTGGAAATAATAATAGCAACCTAGAGAAACAAATATGTTCAATTTCCATTTCGCTCCCAGCAAATAATTACAGTAATGAGATTTTCTGTTGTTAAAGTCTTGTAAGGTGGAACTGAGTCAACAGGCTAGATTGAGTGAAATCAATTACTGAGCATTAGCTGGAAGCTGCATCTCTGGTGGTCAAAAGCTTTTGGTTGTCAAATTGATACTAAACTGATGCTATGGTTTTGTTTTTAGTTTCATCTTGTGTAATTGATGTTGAAAACAAGGCCTGTTTCATCTTTAGAGCGGAGGCGAGTCAGATTTTCACAAGCATTTATTGGTTTGCTTTACATTGCTATCATTATTAACCCCATGTCCTTCCAAACCTATATGGTTTACTGTGAAACAAAAAATACTTTTTTGGAGAATGTTTTTAACATGTGGCGGCCGAGGGGCGTAAATTCAAAATATGTGTTCGGAGTGTCATGTGTGTTGCTCGTGTTTTTAAAATATGTTTGTTGCGTCATGTGAACCATGTACATCATGTGTTTTGTCAAAATAAGTGCCTGCTGTACACGCGTCAAAAACCGTTCATGATAAAGAGACGCTCACGTTCACAAAATACACGCAATACACTCACTTAACATTAAACTCTGATTACACAAAGGGCCCTATTTTAACGATCAATGCGCAAGTGACTTTGTGGGCGGATCTTTGGCGCTGTTGCTATTTTCCCGGCGGGAGAAATAACTCTTGCGCCAGGCGCAAATCAATAAGGGGTTGGTCTGAAGTAGGTTCATTATTCATAGGTGTGGTTCGGGCGTAACGTCAAATAAACCAATCAGAACACTATCCAACATTCCCTTTAAACGCAAGGGCGCAAGTTCCATGGCGGGTTGCTATTATTATGACGGATTTACCAGGCGCAGGATTTGCCAGGAGCGGTTCACAGCCGAGGAGACCCACGTTCTTGTAAGAGCAGTCAAAGACAGAGAAGTTGTTTTGTTTGGGGATAGGAGAAACCCGCCCAAATCAGCGTATTTTAAACAGGCGTGAGAGGAAATAGCCACAATTGTCTCATCAGCTGGCATCCCATCGTTGCGCCAAGCGCTACAATGATGTCAGGAGACGGGGGAATCCCAAGCTTGCCAGCATAAATCGGGCACGCCGTGTTACGGGAGGTGGATCTGCCTCAGCACACAATAAATAAAAACTATCACCACAATGCTCACCACTATAATTTCCCTTATCTCATGTGTTAATATTTTTTATTATAACAAATTTTTTTGAAACTGCAAAATAGCATCAGGGATGGTTTGCGCCGCAACACGCCTCCTTTTTTGCGCTGAACCGCCCAGGGAGCACAAGTTCATTCCCTAGTTTGACGACGTGCGTCTGTGGAGGGAAAAACCCGCTGTGCGCCGGTGCAATATACGAATGATACACGCGTCACTGACAAGGTCAATTGCGCTGGGTGCAAGATAGGGCCCATAATATTATGCGAGTATCTGGCAAATGTGATTTTTTTATCATAAACCCTTTAGACGCACTTATTTTGACAAGACACATGATGCACATAGGTTCACTTGACGCGGCGAACACATATTTTGAAATGACGAACCACACACATGACGGGCTACATACATGTTGTGACGAACTTCGCATCATGCGCCCTTGAAAAAAAAGTCACCGGTCGCCACTTCAATAATAGGGAGTCCTCAAATTAAAAACAATGACTCATTATGTTGTCCCAACCAGTTTTGCTCTATATTCCAGTTGTTTTGCAGTCATATAATTGCTCTTGCGGGAGGAACATACCAAAACCTATTTATGAATAAATCAGATTTATTTTATGAACTGATTATTTTAAACTGATTCATGGTTCATTCATGGCTAATTCTCTCATGAACTTTCATGAACACGCCAAGAAGAGCTGCAGCTGTTAAACTTCTGTATACTTAACTCTTTCCCCGCCAGCGTTTTTAAAAAATGTTGCCAGCCAGCGCCAGCATTTTTCATGATTTTCACAAAAGTTTAATGCCTTCCAGAAAATGTTTTTCTTTAAATATAGAAACAAACAATATATCAGATGAAAGAACAGACCCTCTGCTTTCAAACAAAAAAAACACCTTTTCATCCTTCCTTCATCAGTTCTCCTGTAATCACCTCTCAAACATGGGTAGGTTTCTTCAAAAACACCCAATTTTGAGATAATTCCATTTTTGCGAAGGACTTTTGATAGAAATCAGATGCAGAGCGATCTTTAAAACATACACGGAGTTCTCTCTCTTTCACGTGAGGCGCTACTTCCAGTTTGTATAAGTTGCGGAAGTGCGGATAATAGCGGTATTGCGGAAAGACGGAAAATCTCGTCATTGGAGGGGAAGCGTTTTCTCTTAATTGACGAGATATATTGTCAATGGCGGCGAAAGAGTTAATTAATATCTATACTTAAATGTTTCTGTGAGGCATCTTGGACAGTCCTCATTCACTTTTGTTATGTAATAAGGAGTGCCAGAATTGAAAAAGAAATCACCTGTCCCATCCATCCATCTATCATCTGTCAGCCACCAGAACGCCCCCATTAATTTCACTCCAGACTTTTTTACCCATCATCCTCCACGCTCCCTTACCTGTTTCATGTTTGTTATCATCCTCACCTAACAGCCATCACCCTCATTATCTCCACTTCATTTTTATGTTCCTGTTCCCCTCATCCTTTGCCCGTTCTCAGTTTTATTAAGTGTGTGACGTGTCTGTTTTTCCGTTCCTAGTCTTTTAATTAAAGTTTATCATTTTGATTTATTCTCAGAGTCTCAAGTCTTTTCCATTCATATGCACTCCTAAGATATGATAAATAACTTGTCCTTATTTGTTAATCACTGTGAACAAGTGCCAGCTAAAGAACTGCAAGTAAATGGGTTTTCCTTAACATAGCATGTTATGCCCTGGCTGTTTTATTGTGTATGCTGTCTTGTTCTGTGCCGGATCTGTGTCATTATTTTGTTCTGTATACTGTAGGTGATGGTAAGTTTCGCTCTGTGTGTGTCTAACCATTGGATTGGCAGACCAATCACTGCATGCCTGCAAAGACTGCATAGCAAAGTCAACAGACCATATCATGAGATTTTGTAATGTGCATCTTTGCAATGTTTGTTGTAAATTCTGGTGCATGTTTCATTTAGCAGAGTTTGCTTTATTTCATGATCGAGCAGTTGTATTTATTTTCCTACATATAATTTGCATAGGATAATTAATGTTGTCTCCAACATTTGTCTCTAGTATTAGTTTTGTTTGTTGAATTAGCCTTTTAACACCCTAAAGTTATTGATCGATGATCTTTTGCATAAATGCATAACACCTCTAAATAAATCTGTTTACCTCTCCTAGTTGGAAGCTGGAACTCAAATTCCATTATTGCACCCTTACCCCCAAGATAAGATACAATATTATGTATCATACAACACTAAGCTTGTGATTCGTTCTGCTTTCTCCGAGTCTCACAGCACAGTCCGCAATGCTGCATTCACATCAGACACTCACGGAGGTCAGACACCAGATCTAATGGCCTATCGGAGCTCTTGGTTGACCTGACAGTGTGGGAGTCGCACATTTTTGCGAATCACACCTCTCCCTTTCACACCCTCTCATTTCCTCACCGTTAATCAGGCGGCTGACAGAGCTTGGCGATAGTGACTAATGAAATGTCACTGTGACTCTGATGGAGATGCAGACCTGGAGGAAACTGAGAGGGTGAGATGGACGCCGGTTGCATCCTCAATGCGTCGGGCATCAGCATGAAGGGTCCATCTGTTTTTCACACGTGACTCTGGTGAATAAACCCAACGCAGGACTGAAATGAGATTCATCTGCTTATGAAATCTGATAATGTTCTCATTTGCACTGTAAGTGGGTCAAGATAGTAAACGTCTTCAGTGATCATTGTTTTCAAAATAGAATTTGTGGTAATATTAAATCCAAATGGACTGGCATCACACTGTAAAAAACATCATGTGAATTTCACAGTAATTACGTGGAGCCATTGACAAGTACTTACTTTAGAATAAAACACAGTAGGTTACTTGTCAATGGCTGCCAGTTAACTACTGTGATTTTTTTCCTACATTAAGTTACTTGTCAGTTAACTACCGTGATTCTTTCCACTGTAATTTACTGGCAGCCATTTACAAGATTCTAACCAGAGATGAAATATTGTTAGCTCTTTATTTTACAGTACATGTGGTTACCTTGTACATATGTGGTAAATATGTTGTACTTATAGACAAATGTGTGGTACTTACTTTTGAGTATCTACATATTTAATTTAATTGTTTCATTATTGTACTCAGTCGTACATACTTGGTAGTTAAAGTATAATGTAACTTTAGATAAGTACTGGGTAATACCAGATCTACTACTAGTATAGTATACTGTATACTGTAACTAACAAGAAACACTACTGTACTTATGAATGTACAATATACAAGTAGTATTTAGTACTAACAAACACTACTTCACTTACAAATTGTATGTAGATGGTAAGTGTGTAGTACATACTTCCGGGTGTAAATGAATGACCAGCACATGTAGTGTATATATACTTTAACAAACGAGAAACACTACTGTACTTGTAAATTGTATATACATGGTAAGTGTGAAGTACTTACAGGCCTGTGTAAGTTAATGACAGGTACTTATAGTGTTCATATATGATAACTAATAACAAACATTGATTTTTTGATAACAACAATACATATTATTTTCTGGTCTTACTAGTTAATATTACTCACAGTGGCATATGTATACTATGCTATATCTGGTAGGTCTTACGTAATAACTTTGTAAAATGCAGCACTTTATTTTACAGTCCTGTTTCCATCCAGTTACTGTGGACATACTAGTAAAGCTACCCAGTAGGTAATGCATATAATATTCAATGCTTGGGTTTAAAGGGTACAATAAAGGACAAAGACACAAAGTACAAAATGGCACATCAGCAATGTTTGTTATTAGTTATCATATACGTACACTATAAGTGCCTTACATTAACTTACAAATTACCGTGTATATACACGGTAAGTGTGTGTGGTACATGCAGGCAAGTGTAAGTACAGTAGTGTTTATTATTAGTTATCCTACAGTATATGTACCTGTACACTATAAGTACCTGTAACCTGCACTTGCCTGTAAGTATTAAATATTATATTGTACATTCATTTGTAAGTATAGGAGTGAACCATATACCGTAATGTGTGAACCATAAACCAGGCAAACATATTGTATTATTCAGTACCAAATACACAAAATTAAACGTTGTTTTTAGCAATCTTATATGGACTATTTAAATCAATATGAGGCAAAAGTACAGAATGTCAAATTTGATTAACATTTAATTATGTTTCAGTCCATACATGCTTTACCAACAAAGAACAACAACTTTTCATCCTGACTTATGTGTATTGTCACCAAATGCAAGACTCAGACTGCAGCAACAATGAATCAAACTGATACTACACATTCTCGGCTTTTCATGTGTGAACAATTAATGCATCAGGAGGACACAGTTCATCACTTAACACTTGTGAGCCAATTGTCTCAATATGCTCACATTAGATAAAAGTATTTAAATTCAAAAGTGTTACTCCATTGGGTTGGTAAATTATGTTAAAAAAAGGTGAAAAATAAAATGTGACATTCTGTACTTCTGACTTATATTCACCTTTAATATTTAAACATTTCTTGACAAAGCAATTTTGCCTTATTGTCTTAAAACTTATGGACTTTAAACATTTATGAGAACCTATTCACCTTATTTTTCACGACAACAAGGGCGGCGCCATTTCGCTCATTTTGTCAACGTTCTTCCGGCCGCATAGACGATGAGCAGCTGAGGCAGTGACTGAAGGCGACGTTAGCTCACTCGAGCGCCTTTATGTTTCTTTCTTACCAATTTTAAGCCAACTGAGGAACACCCTTATCCCAAGTAATGGTTCGACTACGATGTTCCGGTAACTTTAAACCACGCCTGGTGTTGAAAAGGTGGCCAGTTTCAGGTAAGCTATCTTAGCTAACTTTGTGCTCGTTCGCCTAAAGTTAGATTTGTGATGTCCGTTCTACAAATACACTTAAGATCAGTAACGTTAGTTTATAAAATGCAACTATTTGAATGGTTTTAATTGTCCACCTATATTTTTATATTTACGATAGTACAACAGTATATTATAGTACATTGCATTCTTACAGTAGCCCATGTGATTCCTACAAGTTACTGAGATTTCAGATGCTAGAATGTCAGTTCATTTCTCATTCAGATATTGATAATGACCTATTAAACAACGTATTATTTAACACTGAAGGTAAAGGTTGTGTGTATAATGTTTCTGTCTCTTTTTAATGCATCTCTCTCTTACACACTGTTCTGTTTAAGTATGGGTGCCATTTATATATTAATTCTCATGATGCAAGTTTATTTTAAATACTAACATAAAACTGTTTATGGTTATATTGTTTTCACAGATGCATTGATGTTTAGTGATGCAGTGGACAACTGTGAGGATGATACAATCAACATGTTCCTAAACTGTGATGCAGAAACACAATGGGAGCATCTATCCGTCTCTGACCACAACTACACTTTAAAATCACAACTCAACCTGAAGCAACATACATCTGATATGGGAAAACAATGGTGCGGTTTCCCGGACAGGGCTTATGCTGGTCCCAGGCTAAAATGCATATTTGAGCTACAATAATTTAAAAACACCTTTTACTGACATACCTCAACATATATGAGTGCCATTGTTTTGTCACAAGATGCGCACCAGTCTTGTTTTTTTGTAGGATTTGTTTGTAAAAACTAAAATGTCCTAATATAATTAAGGCCTAGTCCTGTAAACCCTGTCCGAGAAACTGCTTCAATGTGTTGAGCTGGCACAAATGTACATATCTCTACTGAGAAACAACCATCTTTGGTTCAGCTTTACACAGGGTTGATATTGCATTCATTACACAGTCGCCAAGCACTTTACCAGTACATACACCAACAGCTTCCAGATATACGCTTGGGATCAGCTCCTGATGACTCAGATAAAGCTGTGTCTTAATTTATTGCAGGGTGGTCTTGCTTTACCTGTTGTAAAGTTACATTAAACCTTCATATGTGATCAGATGTCATGCAGTGATATTAAACATTTACAGTGTGATCAGATGTTGTGCATTTATATTAAATCTTTACAATGTGATCAGCTGTTACCTGTCATGCAGTTATATTAAACATTTACTATGTGATCAGATGTAACCTGTCATGCAGTTATATAAACCTTTACAGTGTGATCAGTTATTATCTGTAAGGAATTTCTTAAACCATATGTGAGCTTTGTAGATTCCACTTAAAAGGATTTAAGTCTCATGATTTGAAGGAATAAGTGTTGGCAAGTTTGCAAATGAATTCTATCATGGTACCACATAAAAACGAAATAGTTATTGGCCTGGCTAAGGTGCACATTTGCTATAAAAAAGACAAAATCACTGTGTAAATATTGGTAGACATACTTTTAATAATTTTCAATGCTGCTCCATCAACTCCTGACAGGACGAGGTAATTAAATAAGCCAGGTTACTTGCCGCGGCCGCTTCATATCGTCTAACCACGAGACGATTGATGGGACAATATAAGACTATCCAATCGTCGTATGAAGTTTTAACCGTGCTCCTAATTTAAAACATTTACAGCAGTAGCGATATTTGTCATTTCACTAAAGTTATAGTGAACTACAAACAATCTTCTAACCACCAAACTAACCACCGAATGCACTGTGCCATATTAGCAGCGGAAGTCGGTTGACAAAATGCGGAAGAGCGAAGAATTAAAAAGGGGCGTGGCGGAATAAGGTGAATATGAAACTTTGCAACTTCCTGTCAACTACCTGTCATTAGAGTATTAGTAGACTGTCTGCTTAATATTTGCTAATACTTTATACTCATGAACTAACCACAAATATTCTAGTAAACTGTAATTTCAATTTATTCTACTAACCCTAATCTAATTCTTTAACACTTACAGTCTACTAATAATCTAATGAGTCTCGTATGCGCACGTGTCGGCTCATGTCCGCACAACTTCCTAAGTATACTTAACCGGATATGTGCAGATTGTCTATTGCTTTTGTGTATAATGTTTATTGTGGAGTCTCCTGTCAACATTTTTGTCATGCATGCATTTTTGTACACGCCTACCGTCCATGCAGCTTCAAAACCAGGGAGCTTCTTCGATGCACCCTATGTTCCTTTACTGGATATCCCATGACCTTTTCTGAAGCTGTCCAATCGAAATCGTAAACATAATAATAGTTTTTAGTAAATCTCAATATTACTGTCTCTTTGTAACAAAATTTTAAGATTAGTTTAGGTGAGCATAGGTGTATCTTCAAATCTGCAGTTGATAAGTAAAGATAGCGCCTGTTTAAAAATTTGATGAGTTCCAGGTGATCAGTGGGTGTCAGCGCTTGTTTACCCACTGAGCACAGCCTGATCTTGGCCACTTCAATAATTTGCCGCTGGCTCTGATGTATCTGTGTTTGATGGCCAAAAACTGAGATTTTTTTTGTTTTGTGTATATCAAACTAAGACTGTTGGTCTTTGGTCTCATAAATCTATTATTTGTTTCTTTTAATTTATATTTTAAAGGAGTCATATTATAGGGCTAAAAATCACATTACTTTGTGTATTTGGTGTAATACAATGTGTTCGTGTGGTTTATGGTTAAAAAAAATAATTATTTTCCACATACCATACATTTTTTAGCACCCCTAAGTCCCGCCCATCTGAAACAGGTCGTTTGGTACAAAGTTCATCGTTGTGAGAAAGTGCGGTGTCAACTGGTGTGAACTGATTGGCCAGCTATCCAGTGCGTTGTGATTGGCTAAATACCTCAGTAAGGTAATCGGATATATGACGCTCCTTGCCAAGTTTTGGAAGATGAGCTCCCAAAACAATAATAAAAGCCACGAGATACTATCATATTTACTACTACCTTATCAACATGAGCCTGAATCAGACCCAGAAAACACGGATGGCTAAGCTAATCGATCAACTTTACCAGCGCGATGTGAGCAGAACGTAACAGATGGTAAGGTAAGGATACTAAAACATAAACCATGTTTGCATTTGTGAACGTAGAAACAACAAACAAGCACTAATCTGCACTTCTCAAATCTCGCGTTTGGATCATCATTAGGAAATGCATTAAAACACCGGCGCGTCTCTGCTCAAAACTCGTCTTTAAATCGTTACAATTGCTCCACTTTTTAGACGAAGCCTTTGTGTACATCCAGCGGTTGTACTCCGCGATGTTTAGAAAGTAATCCTCCTTAAAATGTGCAGCACACAATCGAACATTTGGGCTGTACTGTTCTGAAACAGCGTCGTAAATAAAACCTAACCACTGGTTTCTTAATATTTACTCTGTTGGAATCAGGCCCGGATTAAGAATTCGGAGGCCCCTGGGCACAATTTCTTGTAGACCCCCCAGGCACACAATCAAACTATATATATATATATTATATGGTTCTTTTTGTTAGAAACACCTCTACTTTTACAGGATTTACACGGACACATTACAGCCGGTGATCATTACCTGTAGGACAATATCAATACATGTAGATATTTTTGTTGCAAGCATGCAGGGACCAGAGACCTGCACAGGGGGCAGATACTCAAGTGAAAAAGGGCACTTCTCTTAGGTCTAATTCTTTTTTAAACAAAAGATTAAATATATTGACACAACTTCCTTATTTTAATTCCTTCACACACACCCAACTGTTTCATATTCTACAGATTTCTACAAAATACAAAATAATCAGTTCACACAAAGTTTTATCACAAGAACAGAAGACATCAAATGATACTGCCAACAATGTGCATGTTTTCTGTTCTACTAGTTTCAAATATATTTAGAATAAATGACCAAGGCCAATGCGCCAAGGAGAGGGTACAGTTTCACTAATAATGTTTTTGTTTATTTTGCACGTGGTAGTAAATCTTTTTAATTCTTTTGATGTTAAAATAACACATCTTTACACTAAACTAAAAAGGAGGGTTGCTGCTATATTGTTAATTTCACAGGAAAATGCTGCAAAAAAGTGGGGAAAAAACTACAGATAGATTGACAAAATAAAAAATAAAGCACCTGAAACTGTTTCAAAAAGTATTGAACTTTAAACTAAAACCTGTTACTATTGGCTTATCTATCTACACTTTAGAAAACGTCTTATGAGTCATGTTAGCAAGACAACAATTGTCTTTTGGATAATGAGCTGTAAAACTGAGGTACTGGTAGTTATGTCATTTGATCTCCACTGACTTCATAACAAGTCAAAAAAAACACAGCTGGAATACGACCTGTGTGAAGAGCTCCTGCCTACCTGTCTGTCTGTTGGCGATATGTGTTTCACTGTTGCGCACAGATGCAGAGGAGGAAGGGCAATCTGGGCAAATACGACAAACTTTCCCCGTCTGTCTTTGTCGCGCGCGCGTATTCCCGCGCAGCTTCCAAACCACGGACAAGCGCGGACGGCTCCGTTCGACACATACGCAGTACAAATGATTTCTTATACAAATACTTTACCAGGCTGTCAGAGCAGCACTGATTCGCGTCATTTACAGGACATTCACATATTCAGGATAAATGAAGAAAAGTAATGGATTGTCCGATAAATCAACTGTGCACTGCTGCTTTTCTCACTCATTCCGAACTTAAACTATGAAGACTACTGCCACCCACAGTCCGCTCGATTCAGCGCGGGATTATTTGCGCTTAAATAGTTAATCTAAATAATTAACAATTAGATTTTACATTTTATTTTCTCCCGTCGCTTGGGCCCTGACTGCGCGTGGGCCCCTGGGCACGTGCCCATAATGCCCATTGGATAATCCGGCCCTGGTTGGAATGCCAACCAAAGTAGTTTTGCAATGAAACAGCGTCTGCTCGACATGGCGGAAACAGCAATACTACAGCGTGATTGAAAGTTACACCCTCTATCTTTGCGTATATATGAGGACGGTGTTATGAAAATGTTCAAACCAGTATGACGTCAAACTGCATGGGCGTGTTAAACGAGCCGTTTTAGGTGGGTGTGGATGAGGCTTCACGTTTAAAGGGAATATCTCTTTGGATTTGAAACTTTAATTTTTGCAACTTTACAGATCTTTTATGTGCACAGACATCATTAAACACTTTAAAAACAAAGGAAAACATGCAATCTGGCAATATGACTCCTTTAAATTAAACATAATATTAATAACATTTGTTATTATTGTTTTGGTAGAGGTAAAGGTAAAGGTTAAATTAAATAACTTGTATGTACTTATATTGAGATTTTCTACATAATCTTAAAACTATACAGAATAATAAAGTGTTTTTCATAGTGTACTTTAACTAGTTTTTAAAAAATTAAGCAAGATGTCGTTATGCATGTTGCTTATAAATATCAGTAGTGATAACCTCCCAAGACCTGGATATGTGGACACATTTATAAACAAACATGGAAAATTACACTGCTTCATGTTCAAAGAAAAATATTTGGTTATTATATTTATTGGTTCTTCCCAGAGTCGTATAATATACGACTCTGGTTCTTCCTAACCCCAAAATAGCTGGAATAAATCTGAAAGACAAACCAAAGCTCGGGTCCTAGGAGGCTAAAGACTAATGATTGGCAAACATTTATGCATTAAGCTAACCTTTCTTAATGGCATAGGAAAGGTTTAGCAACTTGGACACTTCATTGTATGAGACAACAAACAACATGGAACTTAAACGAGTTACACTTCAAAAGAAACATTGTCTAGAATGTTTATTGTGGGTTTATTTTGAGTTGATACACTATAATCTATTCTCTGTTCTGTTCTGTCTAGACAACGCAGCGTTTTTTATAAAGACTTCAGAAACATGCTTTCAGAAAAGACGTAGGTCTGTTTATTTGAGAGTACAGATAATAAATTAGACATGCACTGCCTGTCATAGCAACTCTTCAGCTGCAATGAGAGCCGATTGTGTTTATAATGCACTTTTCAGTAAGTGCAATCACGGCAAGCTGGAGGTTTCCTGCTATTCTTGTGTTAGATGTTTGTTCCCTGGAGTAAGAAATTTGTACTGTACATTGTGTGCAAATATGAAGGCTGAGTATGCAAATGAAAATGCCTGTTATTCATGTCGATGGAGCTTTCCTCCTAACTTAAGATTATTGAGTAAATCCAACACAAAGTCTGCAAAGGATTTGTCATTTTGGTGTGTTTTGTGAAACTATCCCGATGAGATGCGTAATCGCATGTGAAGGGATGCCACAATTAATCTTAATTACATAACATACATTGTATTACACATATTACAAATCCTGTTTTGGGACACACTGGGAAAAAAGGGAGAAGAAATTAGATGGGGATTAGCATTTTATAATCTCATTAACGTTTGAAAGCGGCGGTAGTTCATGTGAATGTTTTGAACTTGCAAGGCACAAGACTATAAAGAAATGGCTGAAACAAAACCTTTCCGTACCAACACTGTGAGCTATTCTAGTTTTGTATATTTTCTGCAGCGCTTTTTGTATCTTTGAGGCTTTGGATAAATGTTACTGACTAAAACACCCACTGGTTGGCTACTAGGTTGTCTTGGCACACATTTCGTTCAGTGGGTGCATATTCTATCTGTATTTATGACCACGCATTTTCAACATGCAAATAACTGAGACAAATGAGATGATATACGTCACATTAGAGTCACTACATGTTATATTTTGAGAATCTCATAAATGTCTTCATGCTTGTGCCTAATGTGAAGACCCTATTATGTGCTGCTGTGACCTAGGAAAGCCCTCTAAGACAAGTTAATTGAGTTAGTCCATCTAGTAGATTGTGATAATAAATATGTAATGATATTTCTCCGGGGAAAGCATTAAGGCCTATCATCATACATTGGGCAGATGGCAGTCTTGGCTTGGTCAATGAGGAATGCAGATATAAATAAAGCTGGTCTATAATGCATTCTGCTTAACTAAGAAATTAGCTTGGAAAAGTGCTGGGTTCTCCGGTTTCATTTTAGAGAACATCATTAATGCCCTGAAAAATATATTTTTGGCATATTTCTTGAGTCTAAAACAACATTTTGCCTGCTTTTTTAATATCTCAATAGACTGATCAAGATTCTTATGTTCTGTGTGTGGCACCAAGCCAGTGAGGAGCATTAGATTAGCTTTCCCTCTCACATGACTCCCTGTTGAATTACTGTTTTACTGTTACACTATTTCAGTGAAGTCACATTAGAAGCAGACTTGTAAAAATCATTTCAGAAACAGTAAGACAGTTACTAATATTCATTTGATGCTGGCCAAGTTATCAATATTCATTACCAATAATTCATTGTTGTGGACAATGAAATTAAAAAGTAGTAGTTAAGTGACATGATTGTCAAGTATGGTAGCTGATACTCAAAATTTGACCTTTGCATTATCCCATCTCAGTGAGAAATGAACACTTTAACAAGGACAGCTATAATGACAGTGCCTGGGGACCAACTGGGCAAAGGGTGTTTGCTCAAGGGCACCTCAGTCGCTTCTTTCCAGCCATGAGAATCAAACCAGCAACCTTTAAGGGACAAGCCCAACTCTAACCACTAGGCCACGACTGCCTCATGGGAAGTAATCTTGCAATGTTTTTTAAAGAAATGCATTTTTTACAGGAATTCACATTTGATTATATTGGCTTAATGCCGAAGTATGGACCATTTTTTTACGCGTACCCGGTCTGTGCCTCCATACAAGTCAAATAAACAATACTTTGCAATGCTGTGCGACAGGTGACTGCTCTTCCCAAGCGACAAATGGTTTAAAAATAGGAAAAAATTGTGAAGTTACCATCTAGAAGCGGCATGATCCTGCCGATCGTCGCATACATTGACATCGCATAACGGGACGGCATCACCTTCCGGAATGCTCTTTTGTCTATATCCGATGAAAGCAACGGAGTTCCCATTTTGTCGATATAGTGACCATAGGGGCACCCTTTGCATCTTGATACTGACGCTGAAGGCGTTTGAACATGCTTCAGATTTTGACGCTTTGGGGAGTGAGAATTTGTTGGAACTATGAGGTTGAAGTGTCATGTGTGTTGTTTGTGTTTTCAAAATATGTGTTTATTGCGTAATGTGATCCATGTGCATCACATGTCTTGGTAATATCAGTGCCTGCTGCACATGCGTCGAAACCGCTGTGATAAAAGAGACGCTCACTTTCACAAAATACATGCAATACACTAACTTAACAGTAAACTACACATGAGATTATGTGAGGATCTGGCAAACGCGAGCGTCTCTTTTATCATAAACCCTTTAGACGGGTCTGCAGCAGGCACTTATTTTGACAAGACACATGATGCACATATGTTCACTTGACGCGCCAAAAACATTTTTTGAAATTACGAACACATATGACGGGCTACATACATGTTGTGACGAACTTCGCATCGTGCACTCTCGAAAAAAGAAGTCACCGGCCGTCACTGACATACAGTACACTTAAAAACAGACTATACTCCGGCATTAATTACTGTAGCGTATAGTTATCTCTGCCTACTAAACAGGGGAAGTATTTTAATATGCAAAAATGGAGCACATCACCTTAATTTTTATTACAGTTAAATTTATAAATTTCAATTTATCCAAGGCACCTTTTATGCTTAAGCTGATATTAGCATAACTGTGCCTTTAATTAGTTGATAATGTGATTTACCATCATACAGATTCCTGTACGTTAAATTGCCTGATGACTCATAAAACAAAGACGCTTTGTGTTATTTTGCATTCTAAATGAGATCAACTTGAATACCATAAAACTAAAATACACTGATAAAATGAAAGATGATATTAGAATGTACAATGAAATTGTAATTTATGGCAGGTGTTCATATTTCTTTCAGTATATTGACAAATGAATAGTCATCTCACTAATGCAAAAAGTTTGATGAGAAATGGCAGTCGGTCTTCATCTGACAAGAAGATCAGTCAAAGTGAGTCAAAACAACATTTTAAATGAGCTTAACGTTCTGGATATGATTAACAGGCTTCAGTGACATCGCCATGGGTTGTATCCAAGACACTTAACTTGCCTGATATCAAAATAATTGTATTTTGGTGGCTCCTCTATTATCTCAAGGGTTCTTGCTATTTGATAGTGGAAGAATGAAATACCAACAGTCATCTATACTGCATGTGTCTTGTTCTGAATTCCTTACGGAGGGAGATCAGGGAGTGCTTCAGCTGTGAGGTGGGTGAAACACAATCTATTTTTACATGTGAAGTGTTAGGACAATTCACACTTCGAGAAAGCAGAAGACACTTGTCGTGCGACAATATGGATGTAGAATCGGGAATGGCATTTTTATTGCGAGATGCAACATGTGTTTGAATATTTTTATATGAATGCATGCACTGTTACTTAAATAAGGACCTAAAACAGTATGTACCATTTAGGTACAGAGACAGTATACTTTTGGTACCAATATGTACCTTTTTGCTACTAATATGCACTTTTTGGTACCAATATATACCTCTAATATACTAAAATGAAATCTTTAAGTGCAGAGGTGTACTCGTTGAAAGGGTAACACCCCCGACAGCTATAGGGACCATTTATTCACATTTTTCTGACAGTGCAGTTTACATGCTAGCTCTTGGGTATTTGTACAAATTACTTCCACGGTCCTGTTAACCATAGCACATCGTTTCCGGTTCTGTATGCTCTATGCTGACATTGATTTCAGACACGAAACCTGGAGCTACCAAAGATGAGAATAGCCAATGTTCATTGGATATCAGTAAAAGCTAAAACTGAAGTCAAAGAAAATGTACTTACATTTTGATACATTATAGGTTTTGACAAAGGCGTTTTAGATATTTAGATATTCTTGAGCATCGGAAGCAAAAAAAAAGTAGTGCTCAGGCCCTCCAGGGTAAGATTTGGGGAACCCTGCCCTATTGTATTGGATAATTGTAAGCAACACATATAAAAGTCATATATCATTGGGGATCTAAAGCATGGCCCTGTGCTTTTACCCTGTGTCACCCTGCTTTAAGCCTGAATAGCTGGGACAGTCTCCCACGGTACAAGCGGTATATGAATATGCTGCATGTTGAACCTTATAGATGAGTCTCTTCTTGTAGCTCAATGCATAGAACTTTGCATTAGCACGGCTGGCAGGTTGCAACTGTGGTGCCCTTGAGCAAGGCACCTTAACCCTAATTGCTCCCCGGGTGCTGAAGGGATAGCTGAATACTGCTTTGGGTGTGTGTTTGTTCACGACTTGCAGTGCGTGTGTTCACTACTCACTGGAATGGGTTAAATGCAGAGGTCACATTTCGAGTATGCGTTGCATACCTGAAAAGCATTTTTACATTTGCAAAGGTTATGGGTTTGTTTGATTCCCATGGAAAACACATGATTTAAATGCACTGTATTCATTGAATGCACTATAAGTTGCTTTGAATAAAACTGCTAAATGCTTTTCCTGTTCCTATAGTCAAGATTCTTGTTGGTCCTTAAACAACAATTATAACAGCCAATCAGATATTAAGGTTATGTTTTATTAGGTTTAGGCAAAAGAGGTTGGTAGGGGTTTGTGCACCATTCCGAGTTCAAGTTTTTAGTTTCACAAAAGGTTCTTTGTAGTGGAAAAAGGTTCTTCAGAATTTAAAAGGGTAAGAAATAAATGGATATTTTAAAACCCTTTGACTGGATAGTTCTTTGGGAAACAATAAACATGCCTCACTCTGCAAAACCACCACCGCTGTCTTGCATTTTCCTACTAAAACCAAATACCATTGCTGAACTGCTTATTTTTTTAAACACTTACCACTATGGTTTATATTAAAGAGCTGTATTATCCCTTTTGGGGTCTTTATTAACCGTGGAAGGCCGTCTCACTTTAGAGTCCACTTTAGCAGGTCAGCGTAACTGCCTGATTCCCATTATGCCTATTCTTAAGATAATCTCTCTTATATGCTTTTGAAATATGCTGACAGTTGTGCAAAAACACCAGAAATGCTTTTGCATGAGGATTTAAAGACAAGCTTCAAATAAGTTAAACAACTGTAGAAGCTGTTGTTAATTTACAAGTAATGTTCACATATTTAAACACAAAACAAATTGTCATTGAGTGCGTTAACATTCACAGTCTTACGCCGGTTATGCTTAATAAACTGATAACACGTGGGGTCATGTAAACGCGTAAAACTGTTTTCCTTTATCGGGGAAAGCCCATAAACGGCGTAAGCAAAAACCGATCGGCACAGGTAGTTTTTTTGGCCATTACGCCGATTTCGCGTGGCATGTAAACACCTTAACCTGCTTTCTCACGGTTTTGTCCATGTGCGCATGTCTCCGCGTATGAAAGATAAACGTCACACGTGGAAGTAAGTGCAAAGTAACGAATAAAAGTCTCCGCTCGACTAAAGCAGTTGGCAGAGAAACTATGAAAATAGAAGCATATGTTACATTTACAGGTTCTGCACACACGAGAAGAGATACAACAGTACAGCTTAAGACAGATAATGTCGTTGACTTTTTGAATGACTATTGTGTACTATAGGTGGTGACGTCACTGCCTGCGAGAAAACTGATAACTCTTCAAGTCCCATGTAAACGCAGTTGTCTGCATAGCCGGCTTATTGATTTGCATGTAAACGCATGAAAACTGTTTTCTGTAATAAGCAGATTTTTGATAGTTATCCGCTTATTCTGCGCATGTAAACGTACTCATTGGCGCAATACCCTTTAAAAAGGTCCTAATGTGTAAACATTTGAGATGTTAAAGGTATAGCGGAAGATTTTTTTCCGAATTTTAAAAAAGAACCGCCCTCAACACTTTGAAAACCTGCACGAGGTCTAGCATCGCTAATCATAGCTTACATAAACTTTTACTAGCTGTGAATTTAAAGATTTCTGCAAATAGCATGCCAAACTTTACCTGTCGAGTAGAAACTTGGCGACTGAGGCATCAGTGGGAAGCCCAAAATGTGCTTTAAGCGCACGTCATTGTGTGAAATATTCTCCCAGAAACACTCTGGCCTTTCTCTTCTTGTCATACAATTTGTAGACACTTTTTCTTTTGCGACCCTCAGACATTTTGAAAAAACATGGTGAGAATGGAAACCTTAGCTCACCACACACATACACCTGAAATGCGCATGCGCAGATAGGGACGAGCACTTACAATGGCCTACATAAACATATTACCAGAATGCTTGACAACTACGAGGACCAATAGTCTTGAAATCCTCCACTATACACTGTCGGAAATAAAGGTACAAAACCTTAACTTTTCTGTCACTGGGGCTGTACCCTAAGTTACCGTTTGGTACCTTTACATGAATACAAAACAGAATACAATTTTGGGTAGATTACCGTACCTTTAGGACCTACATTATTAGAAAAAAGTCAAAATATGTACAGTTTTATACCTTTATTTCTGAGAGTGTACCTTTAATATGCACTCTTTGGTACCTATACTGTATGTACGCTTTATGGTACTACTATGAACTCTTTAAGTGCAAAGGTGTAATTTTTGAAAGGGAACTGCCCCAATATCAGCTAGGGTCCATTTTATGACAATTTTTTCTGACAGTGTGAAATGTTAAATCTCCCATGGGTAAGAATATCTTTCTGTATCTGTTGTTTGGCACATGAAGTTGCTGTGAAGTTGAATTCACTCATCCTGCTTAGAGGAATGCCACGGAAATTCTGTAGAAACGCAAAGTATTTTAGTAAAGGAACGGGGTGAATTTCTCATGTAATTGTAAAAAGACTAAAAAGAAAGTGTTTGCTAAATAATGAGTCTGTCAGATGAGGTTACAGTGACATGACATCTTGGCTCGGGGATGGAAAAGTATCCTCGTGTGAAGTTCAGAAATTGCATCTGATTATATAATTATTTATTTGTTTGTTTCTCAAGCATGAAAAAATTACTTGGCTGTTCAACAAGAAGTCTTTGTAGGATCCCAATAGCTAATAACCTTGGCACCATTAGCACCTTTTGTCAGATTGGTAAATACTTCAGGGTAATTATCAGGGCAGTATGAATTTACTCTTTTTTTTCTTTTAAGATGTCATCATCATGCCATGGTCACTGTAACATTTCATATAAATAGGGAGACATCATATAATTTCCAGATTAAAGCTAGTCTGCATGGCTAGTAAATGTTTCAATGTTTATCAAGCACCCAACCCTTGAAGATTGATATGCAACATGTTGTTTGGGGAAAAAGTCATTATGCACAACACAAGAATCTTATTTGGATAATTAACAGCATTACAAATATAGCTCAGAGAAAATTACGGCAATAAGCAGCAGGGAGAAAAAATCCTTCATTTTCTTCGCCTTCATCTATTCATCTCGCCGCCTCATTGAAAAGTGTTTGCGACTTTATATTGGTTAGTAAAGTAATTAAGACAGAGGAGTATAAGGGATCTGAGAGGGTGATGGGGTGACGGATACTACGCTGGAGTCTCCTTGCAGAATAGACCAACTCATTACGTACACGCGTCGACTCCATTGTGAGCAATTTCCATTACCACCTCCATGGATTAGAGATGCTTCGAAACATCTTGCATTGAGCGAACCATATCCATTAGTGGGCATGAAAGACTTAATGGACAACGCTTTATTCAGAGCATCTCTGTCTTACTTTATTGTGGATGACATTGACTGATGCTGGATTATATAAACTTGCATCATAGGCAGCACAGAGGAAAGTTAGTCAGCAGTGACAAAAAAATCAGACGGACTGTAAGAAAGGGAAGAAGCAGCATCAAGGCCGCCGTACTCGCATTAGTTCCGCATGCCGTCCCCGAAACATTTGCGGCAGCCGAATCAATGAAGTGCTGATACAAAAGTTTTGTAGATTTGTGGACTGCAGCCTAACAACATCTAGAGAGTGAATGAAAGAGAGTGAGAGAGAGAGAGAGAGAGAGAGAGAGAGAGAGAGAGAGACACAACTAATGCAGAGATGAGAGGAAGTATCCATCTAACGCAATCAGTCTCCCTGTTATTTTTGACACTACCACAGACTAAAAGGCTACATTAGGCAGCCTTCACCCAGTACTGGAGCCCAGATTGTGCCAGCTTTAATCAATAGAAATAGACCTGCCACTGGCAGGCAGACGTGCCTCATAAGCTTATCTGGCAGAAAGGCTGAGCTGAAATGTTAGTGTATGAAATGGAAAAAGAAAAGCGTGTCGGGTGGAGTTGTAGCGTTGAGATAATTATGAAGGATAACAAGATTCCAGTTTAAAGGCTTGTTGTGATCAAATGAGAGAGTCTCGCTATTACAGCTCTTCAAATCTGATGATAAGATAATGATACTGTGATTTTCACCTTTCATTACAATAATAAGATCATACTTTAATTTTGTAATCCATACGGGAGCATGGCGGCATTAACCTGTAGAGTAAAGTACTTATAGGCACACTCAGACATACATTTTACCTTTTAGTTTTTGCTAAGGGACAAGCATTTCTTAGCACATACACTAAAATTACAATGTAGAAACAAAGAGAAATACTATTAAAACGTTTTTGGTTCACCAAAGAACCTTATGGTAAACACGTTCTCATAAAAGACTGTACAAAACATTGACGTAGTGTCGATGACATCATCGTCATTGCCATCTTGACACTTGCTAAAACCACACCCGGCTAGCTCAACGTTAGTGACAACAGCGGCAATCCACCTGTCAATCAATTATGCAGAACTTTAAGGCTTAGGGAGCGTGCACACCAAAGCTTTTACGTTGGGCGTATGTTTTCAACTGTTTCCAATGAAAGTGCAGCGTTTTTGAACCATGCAGAAAGCCGGGAGTTGAAAAATATTTAACTTTAAGGGAAAAGCTCAGCTCGTCAATGTCAGTTCTCACACGGACATCCAGTTATAGTGGAGGAGGGGCAGAATAAACATCACAACAACCAACTGGCGCATCGTACAAGGACTGATAAATATCACAGCAACCAAAGCGCTCAGCTGAAGAAGGCTGGCAGTCGGCTGAAAAAAGCAGGCAGGCAGTGTCTGCCTGGGTTTTTCAGACGTGTTTAAAAGGTTTGGTGTGCAACCTCACTTAGTATAAATGAAAACGGATGAGTTACAAAAAAATTCACCCCCTTCACAGTGGTCATGAAGGGCAAAATTAGCTATACAGACCAAAAATACTTTTTGTACCAGGCTGTAAACATATTTATTTCTGCTGTAAAGTTGGGCATTGTAACATGGGGGATCGAAGGTAGCCAGTCTCTAGTGGCCACTCAATGAATTGCAGTTTAAGTCACTTCCGTATTGGCTTTACAATACTGTAGATATCAGAAGGTTGCCAGTTGATTACAAAGTAGCCTATACATTTTTATAAGTACATGTGTTTGAAACTATGATCTTGTGTGCTGCTAACATAATGCTCTACCACTGAGCAATTTAGGATAGACAGTAGATGAATAGTGTGGTGTAGTAGTTCAGAATAGTGTGGTGCTCAGAGTAGCTTGTAACCAGAAGGTTGCAGGTTCGAACCTGTGCTATCACAACTATGCCTGTGAACAAGGCACTTAACCCAGTGTTCCTCCAAGGGGACTTACATGTTTGTTAAGTCACTTTGAATAAAAGCATCTGTGCACACCAAAACTTTTACGCCCGCGGCCGGCGCATGTTTTCAATTGTTTCCAATGGAAGCTCTGCGTTTTTCAAATAAGCCAGCAGCTAGCGTTTTTTCCGCTCCCAGCACTGAGCGTCGAGAGTTGAAAGGGGTTGTGCACACCAAAGTGCACACCAAAACTGTTAAACGCATCTAAAAATGCTTGGAGAATGCCAAAAGCCAGCTGATTTTCAGCTGAGTGCCAGCTTTCTTTAGCTGAGCGCTTTGGTAGCTGTGATACATCAGCTGTGAGCCGGTTGGTTGTGTGGTAATGTCCCGCCCTCCTCCTCTGTAATTGGACGGCCGTGTGAGAACTGACATTGACGAGCGGAGCTTTTCACCCAAAGCGCTCAGCGCCGAGCGTGGAAAAAACGCTGAGCGCTGGTTTTCAGTGAGGAAAAAAAACGTTAGCTGCTGGCTTATTGAAAACAATTGAAAAACATGCGCCGGCAGCTGGAGTAAAAGCTTTGGTGTGCACGCCCCCAAAGAGATTAAACTTTGGGCAAAAAGCTCCGCTCGTCAATGTCAGTTCTCACACGGCCATCCAATTACAGTGGAGTAGGGCGGGACATTACCACACAACCAACCGGCTCACAACTGATGTATCGGAGCTACCAAAGCGCTCAGCGTTCTCCAGGCGTTTTCAGCCGCCGTTTAAAAGTGTTGGTGTACACAACCCCTAAGGATATGTTGTTTATTGTAGTTATTTTGATCATGGTCACATACCTAAAACAATATTAAATAGAGATTTTCAGCAAAAACAACAACAAAAAACTAACCCTTGGCTACAGTGAGTACACTGTGTTAGACTTGATGATACTAGTTCTAGTGCACTTATCTATTGCTGTTCTTTTTGCTTTGACTGCTTCTGTTGTTACCTCATTTGTAAGTTGCTTTGGTCAAAAGCATCTCCTAAATGATTAAATGTAAATGTAGCATAGTGATTTAGCATACAGTAGTGTAGGAGATCGTAAAAGTCAGATACAGTTTTATGGTCTTTAAACAAAAATATTTACTTGCAGAACCAGCATCAATTTATTATCATCGTACATCAACATGCATCACCTCCAGTGCCGCTGCTAGCCATTTTGGTGCCCTAAGCATAATTACTTTAAAATGCCCCCCACCCTGACCTTGAGAATTTTTTTTGTTTGTTTTTGCCAGTTTAACTTTTTATTACTAAACATATAACTTAATAGCAGAAAGTAAAATCTTCACAGCTTTAGTCAACAAACACTACACATTTGAAAGTGCAAACTTTTATAGAATAGCAAAATAGAAAAAAAATTCCAAACTTAAATAAAATAGCAAAATAAAAAAAAATCAATATAATTCAGACATGTTTTTCCCAAGTAAATAAATTACATTAAATAAACATCAATAAGTAAACAAGAATGCTCAATATTCTTAAATAAAACAAAGATTCAGAGAACTAAGTGTCACAGGAATGTTTGCTTCATATCATACATGGTGACATTTTATATTTTTATATATTTAACAGTCGGGAATTGTTAGCCTACCATGTGCACTGACTGCTGCTAGCGTTAATTTATACTGAGAAAGTATTAACCACCATCACGTCAAAATAAACCACAAAATAAACTACTGCTCAATATCTAAAGAAACGTAGTAAAGAAAGTAACAGCTGGCGTCAGTTATTTGTAAAATGCATATGCATAGGTAATGTTTTACAGTAAAATCTCAATTTAGCTTGCACTGAAGTTATAAATTATAACAACATAGTTTGCCAACATTAATGCCAGCACAGCAAGTTCGAGGCGCATTACGATTAGCAGCAGCTGCAGCCCATACACATTTCCCTTTATTAAGGAATGATTAAACATGATGGACTTACCTGCAAGTGATGCACGGGCATCATCCCGCAGTTTCATCTTTTTTCCGATCATGACTCCTGCTGTCTTTTCGGGGCCATTTCCAATAGTTTACTGTCTGGCCGTTTCTCAATCCGAAGGCTGCCTGCAGCCTGCGCGAGGTCGCATTTGCAGGCTGCATACGTCATCAAGCCTGGTTTATTTCAGTTAACTGAACATTACATTAGCAAGTCATAAGCATATTACAACAATTTACGATGAACTAAGAATAATAGTCAATTTTATAATCGTTAATATTACGAAATAAGAACGTTTTGATGACGTATGCAGCCTGGAAATGCGACCTCTGGAGGCTGCAGCATTCGGATTGAGAAACGGTCTCTGTCAAATTTCGTCAGGCGCCCGCGCGATCAACCTGCACAGACCATCAAAGGCTGGGGGGCATACTTTCTAAACTAGAGCAATTAAATGATCTCGTTCCCCATTTTTTGTAACATATACATGGAAAAAAGTGCCTAATAATATTTCTATAGGCTAATGAAATTCTATCAGCATTATAATTTTTTTTCATTAGGCTATTATTTTGGTGCCCTTTCAGCACCTGGTGCCCCACGCACAGCGCGTGATGCGCGTTATGGGAGCGGCGGGGCTGATCACCTCTAAAGGTGAACTGAACTATAAACAACATTGAAATCTGTTTTTTAAGTGTTTATGACCTTGTGATTTAGTACTCAATAATTTGTTGCATCAGTACCCAGCTAGCAAAAATTGCGCGGGCCGAAAGCGGAACGATTAATGCTGGAACACTCGGCCGATCCTCGGCATGAATCTAGGTCCGATTGCTCTGCGAGCGCTCGGTTTTCACGCGCCCCGAAGACACGGCCGAGCACTCAGTTTTAACGCGGCCCGATTGCGGAACCCCGAGTGAGAGGACGTAAGCTCCCCTCCAATCCTGTTCCTTATTTGGGCTTGTTTAATTGATTGATTTTATTGATTGGTTAATACTAAAATTGCTAAGCAACCATTATGCAACATTAACTGAAAATAAAACACACAAGGAAGAACAAGGATTTCACGTTTAATGCATTTTTTATTCACTTGAACACACATTCTCTCTCTCTCGTACACACAAACAGGTTTCCATGTTTTGTGGGGACATTCCATAGACGTAATGCATTTTATACCATACAAACTGTATATTTTATTCCCCTTACCTACCCCATTCCCTAAACCCAACCATCACAGAAACCCTTCTCCTACTTCACATTTACAAGAAACATCATTTTGTTTGATTTATAAGCTTGTTTCCTCATGGGGACACAAGGTCACAAAAATACTAGTATTCCTATCTTTGTGGGGACACAACGTGATAATTACCAGGTGCACACACACACACACACACACACACACACACAATCAGTTCAAATACGAATTTTCCAAAAATCAACATTTTTAAATTTAAAACATTTTAATTCATTGTCTGTCTATTGTCTGGATTCGGCCACCATCCCTGTCATATGCTAGCACCGACCACCTGGTGATGAGGAGCTCTATCTCCTTTTCTGTGTTATCTTTGGTCAGGGCATTCCGGCGGACTGCATCTGAAAAAAAAACAAAGATAGAAGAGGTCAGCATGACCATGTGATGTTACTCATAAAACCACCAAAACTTATTTTGGATGCAGGGCTCTACGCTTACATTTCTTTTTAGTTTAGGAGCACATTCAAAAATTTAGGAGCACATTCTGATCAATGACAAAATAACCTTCCCATTATAAGGAGATTTTTGACTATAAAATTTTAACCTTATTAAATTTCAAATTCATAAATTGAGTTAGAATAATAAGAGGCAATCAGGAAGAATAAGTTACCAATCAAATGAAATCAGTAGCAACACAATTCATCTTTGCACTGCAGAGGTGGCATATAACAGAAATGTGGGATTTAGTTATATTTACAGACTGTTTAATGAGGCTCAGAAGTAGCATTAATGCATTTCAATTTATGATAATGTTATGATGTTAATGTTTTAAATAGAGTTTGAGTATAGAAATACAATTATGATCAGTCTTGAAGAAAGAAAAAAATGACTAACTTTTAAGACTAGTCTTAAAGGTTTATGCAACCAGCCACTGATCGAGTCAGTCGCACTGTAGAGCCCTGGGATGTCACTTCATGCCGTTTCCAGCACTGACACTCACCCAAAACCACACTTTTCAAAGTGAGCCCTTTGAATGCAGGCTTCAGTTGACCCCACTTCAATTGATGAGTCTCGCCACGAAGAGTTTATTGTTTTTTTCAGGACCCACCCCACGGTGTCTTTAAGAGTCTTGTCTCCGACCATTCCAGGAAAAACAGTCTGAAACAAAAAGACATGTACCTTCTTAGTTATTTAAGGAATATAGCATGAGTGAAAATGAGGACTGACTTTTAGGAATGATCTGATTAAACCATAATTTACCTCACCAAATTCTTCTTCTCATCTGGATTATTTAATGTCTCCTACAAACATTGTAGCTCCTCAATAGTTGAAAGTGGGAGCCCAAAATGTGTTGGGTCTGGGGTGAAGTCTGCAACTGCTGCTCTCTAATAAAATCGAGCTGGATGAGGATCTCCTTAGCAATAGGCTTTATGCCCAGCTGCACTACTTCCTGAATTTCAGCCAGCTCCTTGTTTCCTGTCTGCCATTACTGGACAAACTGATAAATCCAGGTGTGTCTGATTATTGTTGTTGTGACTACTAAGCTGAGGCACACCTGGATTAATCAGTTTGTCCAATAATGGCAGACAGGAAACAAGGAGCTGGCTGAAGTTCAGGAAGTAGTGCAGCTGGGCGTAAAGCCTATTGCTGTAGAACACAAGAAAAAGCAGGCATAGCAGATTACTAGCAAAACATTGTACGTAGATATGTCAGAGTAAACCGAGAGAGATCACTTTGTATAATTCCTACCTGTAGGCACAGCCTCCTGAGAAGACCTGTGTTGTGTGTCATATACTTGTGTGCCATGTAAGGGTGGGGTGTGCTAAAAGAAAAGAAAAATATGTTTTAATCTCATCACATATACCAAATAGGAATAGGCAAAAAAAAGTGAAAAAAAAAAAATTAAATGTGGTCAATTCAATATCAATTCTCATCGTTTTTCTGTATTTATTTTCATTACATTATATCTGAAAAGAATTCCTGTTGAAGGAACTGTCAATGTCCCGATTGGGCCAGTGCTGCATGATCATAAAAGTTTACATTTTGCACGCATTTTTAAGCCTTGTCAATTTAAGCATTCAAGCGAAAGAGAACTTGCATGCGCTATGTGAGAAGAGCACACACTGGAAGCGCTTACAGCTGCGCGACAGCGTGCAAATTACGAAATTAATTCTAGTTCTCTCCTTGCAAATTCACACATTTTTTTAAAAAATTCCGGCCTTTGCGAGTAAACAGACGGTTATGAGAAGAAGTAGAAAAAGAATGCATTCATTGCCTATCATAATTTGATCCGTGCATTAGTCTTAAAGTGGTAGTAACCTTCACCTGTCTGTGTTTTTAAATGTTAATCAAACTACAAAAGAGGAAGTCACTCCCTGCTTTTCACTGAATAACAATTTGTAACTTTGTGCAGATTAAATAAAGGTTAATCCTAATTAGTGAAGATATGCCGTGTTATTTTACATTTGATTACTTTTTTCAATTTCTGTATCTGAAAAATACTGTTAGACCTACCGGAAATGCACAGATTTCTTCATTTGTATCTTTGTTCTATTGTACTTATATTGCGTTGCTTGCATTTAATTTTTATTAACAACTATTAACTTGTCTTTAATCTATGAAATTGATATTAGTAGTTTTAGCTGTAGTATCAAAAATAGAATTGATAATTGTTAATTTTCACTGGTATTTAAAATATTGGGTGTCATAACCTTATTACAAGAATAAATGGGTAAAAACTACAAAAACTATTTCATTCATTTATTACTTTTTTTGTGGTGGGGCCAGTGAAAATGTAATCATTGAATCGAAAATCGCAATCCAATCAATTTGAGATCTAATGTATCTGAATCGATTTGAGACATCTGAAACAATACCCAGCCCTAATACCAAAGTGATTTTTTTCTCTCCATGGGCTATCTCGCCCTTCTTACTTGAAATCCAGTTTGGCTTGATGTCTGACTTCTGCCAGCTGCTGCATGGGTTGGGGTGTCTGTAGGTGTAGCACTCAGGCTGTTGGTAATGGAGATTGAAGACCACGATGGTGGACTAAGCGCTGTGATGTTCGCTGAAAGGGGAGAAGCCCGTGGACCTACAGAATTTCTATGTGTGGGCACAGCCCCCTCACAAGACCTGTTTTGTGTGCCATGTATGGGTGGTGTGCTAAAAGAAAAGTTGTTTTAATTAGGGCTGGGTATTGGCAAGGGCCTCCCAATACGATACGTGTCACGATACATGGGTCATGATACGATACGTATCACAATACAATCAAAAATGTAAAAAATAGAGCTGAACACCTGCAGCTCTTTGAAAGCTGCAGGTGTTTTTACATTTTCTGCCATTTTCTCACTCCCTCTAACTTCTGAGACATTGGCCGAATGGCCGTATATGGCAGACAACTGGACAGTGACAACTACAGCAGCGGTGAGGAGGTCGTTTGACGCACACAGAGGGATTTGATGGTTTTTAAAATATCGACAGTAGAGATCGAAATATCGATACACTATCGATACAGCTAACTATCACGGTAGTTAGCTGTATCGATTTTTTTGCACAGCCCTAGTTTTAATCTCATCACACATATCAGTCATCAGTCAGATCATCGTCAACAAGCTTACTGTCGTTCTTAATATACCTTGCAGAAAATTAGACAACGATTTAACTGCTTTGTGTCTCAGATTAGATTTAAAATAATGCATTTGATCAGCCATTCTTACCTAAGAGCAGTGTTTATTTTAGAACAGCAAAAGCAATATTACCTGAGGAAAAAAGAAAAAAAGATTAGCATTGTACAAAACCATACATAATGTCTTATTATACTAAACCATTACAATTTCCCTTTTTTAGTCCAAGCCCAACCCAATAACCATTATGACATTACCCAACTACCAGCATAACTGCACAGTGCATAAATTAGGGTCCATCAAGACATGTTTAAATTTACACACAAATCTATAATTGTGACATTCCATACACTGGTATATATTAATCCGCGAATCACATGCGAGCCGAACCGTGGTTCGGATCAACTGCGATTTGTCACCGCACTACCAGCTAACATTTTGTTCCACTTAATTTTGTTCCAAAGAACACTATGCTTGTAAATATTAATCACGTAAATTGCATTTAATAAAAATTGCGTTCCATTATTTAACATCCCAGCTAGTCAATGCTAGCTTCGTTCGCGCCATAAAAGTTGGAGCCACTTTCATATTATCCAAAATTTGCACTACTTTTCTCAGACATGATAAATAATTTGATGTTGTCCTAATTAATAATTCTTAAATGAATTATGAATTCTTTATGTTTGTTTCACCTGGAAAAAAAGTACATGAACATGTCAAAGGAACATGAACGAATCAATAATAACCAACATGTAATCAGCAACAGTTCGAAATAGAGTTAATATATGATGTGACGGGAACTCGATTGAAACTATGCTTAGCGTGAATGTTGATGCTTTTTAAGGAAACTGAACACAAGACTTACCTCAAGTTTAACGTATGGCGTAGGATCGAAAAGGGAATGGATGATTCAGTCAGGCGTTGAGTTTTATCTCACCCGTTGTACAGACGTTACTCCAGTGATGAGCTGAGCGTGCTGACGCTTTCTGCCGTTACCGTTGAAATCGGCTTCATACTGGCAAAAGGGTCTGAGCCGAGCACCCAGTTTAAAACAGCCGCCAACGTACGGGATTCATCTTAAAATGAATTTTTTATATTTATCAGCTTACCCCTAGGTCATCCAAGATGTATGTGATTTTGTTTCTTCAGTACAACACAAATGTAGAAACTCCAACCGTTTCAGTCTGTATGCATGTGAATAGTAACAAAATCTCAGACAGTAAAAACATGCACAGACAAATCCAAATTAAACCCTGCCGCTCGTGACGACACATTGATATCCTAAGAAACGAAACGATCGGTTTGTGCGAGAAGCCGAACAGTATTTATATAATTTTTTTTTACCTCTAATACAGTACTATGCGTAGTCAAATGAGCCCGTGCACAGCACCTTCTTCTTTAGTTTTAATGGCGGGTTGCGAAGCAACTTCATAGGTGCATACCGCCACCTACGGTTTCGGGTGTCCCTGTATAGCCCTCAAGCCGTGCATCCGATACAGTAGATGGCAGTATGCAACTATGACGTTGCTTCGCAACCCGCCATTAAAACTCAAAAGAAGAAGAAGGCGCCGTATTAGAGGTATAAATTATATAATACAGTTCGGTTTCTCACAGAAACCGATCGTTTCGTGTCTTAGGACATCAACGAGCAGCAGGGTTTAATTTGGATTTGTCTGTGCATGTTTTGTTTTTTACTGTCTTTTGTTATGGACAGACTAAAACGGTTGGAGTTAAAAATCTACATTTGTGTTAAAGAAAGTCGCCTACATTGAATGGCATCCATTAAAACCATCCTTGATTTAACATAAGCCGAGTCATTTCCAAAAGTGGTCCAGATCATACAGCCAGAGCTGGGTTACCAGTTACGGCGAACATGAATCGGCCCAGTGCTTACAGCCAGAACAAAAATGAATGTGCCAGAGCGAGCTGCGGGGCACAATCGGCTCGGTTAACACACGCCGATGCCGAGTCTGAGCCGCACCTGCCGCAGGGCAGCCGAGCTCGGGCCGATTATACATGCTAGCTGGGTAGTTAATGCTAATCCCCTGGACCCATTGTGTTGACTGCATGGATAGAGGAAGATAATCTGCAATTATTATTTAATCAGTCAAAATGTTAGCAGTTTAACAGGTGTCTCGGCTTAACACTGCTTTGTGTGAGAAATAACCCAAATGAGGCCTGTAGTGAGCAATTTCTCTTTTGATCAATTAGAAAAATTGATCATTGTGCAAAGAAATATTGAAAAAAACTTACTAACTTACTATATAGTCTGAATTCATAAATAGTCAACAATTAAAGGCTCATGGAAGGGCATTTATTGCATATTGATCGATTTAAGCAGTGCGTTGTGCGTGACTGAAATTACCAAGAAAACATAAATAACATGGAACGAAGCAAACTACATCACACTTTAATGGAAAAATGAAACATAGACCATTGTGCTACTTGTTTTCCAAGACCAAATGGTGTGTGGGTGAAGTACATTTTTGTTTGTAGGTGTTGTATTTCTCTAAAAAGCTATGAGCATAGCAGTCCAACAGAGTTTAGGTAAGTTATTCCTGCAAGAAAATTGCACACAGTTTCCATGATGCCTATAGTAGGTTTTTTTATAGCGATAGCAAGCTTTCAGATGAGTATTTTTTATGTTGTTAAAGTGCACCTATTTCATTACTAAACATATTTTGTGTAGTTGGTATAATACAATGTGTTTGCGTGGTTTATGTTTAAAAACATTATTTTCCACATACCGTAACTTTTTTTAGCTAAAGATATACTGCTTCAGCTATGATTTTGTTTAAAGCTCATCGATTTGAAAAGTGCTGTGTCCCTGTTGGCAAGCTAACCTGTATGTTGTGATTGGCCTGAATACATCTCACGTCAGCCGGAAATTTGACGCTACTTACCATGTATAAAAGATTCACTCACAATGCAATGTTGACAGGAGTTAACTTACAGGCTGTGAGTCAAAGTGGGAGGAGTTATGATAATGTTGGTCTTGTCCACGTCAATATAACCAGACCCTGTTGCCTAAAGTCAGTGTGTTTGTTGTAGTCCAAGAAAAGAGATTTACTTTGGAAACGATAATTTGCGTCATAATTTACTTTGGAGTTTGAACCTTTTGCATATCATTAACATGTACTAATACACACCAAAGTAAAATCGTGAATCAGACGATAGTTGCTTTTTAAATAAAAATCCTATTCAGAAATGAATTATAACCATTCATGATCCATAATTAATTCCTTTAAACAGATGCATAAGGCAACAGAACCACTGAAACGGTTGGTTGAATTTCCGTAAATGGATAATTTTTCTTAAAGGGATAGTTCGCTTTAAAATAAAATATTCTGTCATAATTTACTCATCCTCATGTTGTTCTTAACCTGTATGAATTTTTTTTCTCTGATGATCACAGAAGAAGATATTTTGAGAAATGATGGTAAACAAACAGCAGTAAGTGATCATTGACTTCCATAGTAGGAAAAAATATTTTGGAAGTATTGTGATAAATGACTAAGAAAATATTTTGATAATTGATGGTAAGCACACAGGTGACGGTACCCATTAAATTCCATCATATTTTTTTTATTCCTACTATGGAAGTCTATGGTCACTTACACTTGTTTGTTTACCATCATTTCTCAAAATATTTTCTTTTGTGTTCACCGGAAAAAAAAATTCATACAGATTTAGAGTAAATGATGACAGAATTTTCATTTTAAAGTGAAATATCCCTTTAATATGCACTATTGAAAGGTTCAAAAGGTACAAAAGTTGTCACTGGGGTGGTACCTCAGAGGTACATATTGATACCAAAGAGTGCATATTAGCACTTCAAAGGCACATACCAAATGTATACATATCTATAACTACATGGTACATATAAGGACCTATTAAGGGTACTGCCCCAGTGAAACCAAATGTATGGACAATTCTATTTTATCTGGCAGCGTAAAAACACCATATACTTAAACTAAGCTGAAAACTCTAAATCACTATTAGTTAAATAGATTACCACTTAACCATTCGCTTTTACAGACCAGTGACGCTGTGCAGTAAAATGTAGAAATGCCTGTCAATTCAACTGTAGAATAGTGTGTGATATCCCTGAAGGAACCCAATGTTAGAAACGAAAGGTTGAAGTTTATCTGTAACACTCTCTCAGATTATTATAGTCTGACTTTATATAGTTTAACAAGTAATTTTGATATTTTTTACAATATGAAAAAGTCTTTGAAAAGAGGTTGCTGTTGAAGGATGAATCATTACTGAACCTGCAGACACTATTTACTATCACTATTAACTAGTTTCTGTATTTTTCATCATTTATGTTACTCACCAGTTCATATCGAAAGGGCTGAACATAAGATGTTAATGTTTTTGTATTTTTAATGGCTTGTGTTAAAGTTGCAGGTGTCAATGTCACATACGTCACCTACTTAGGGTCAATGTCACATACGTCACCTACTTAGGGTGACCATACGTGCCATTCTTCCCAGACGCATCCCATCCAGGATTTCGGTGCGTCTTCCAGAAGTCGTATTTTTTGACCGCATACGCCATTCAGTCAAAAACATAAGATATACAATCGTAGTTTCATTCTTACCTTAAAATGTAACGGTTGCTTTTCTGTAATAATAATAATAATCCTCTATGACGTATGCGGTCGACAAATACGACTTCTGGAAGACAAACACAAAATCCTGGACGGGATGCGTCCCGGAAGAATGGCACGGATGGTCACCCTACACCTACTGTCTGTGTACATTTATACTGTAACTCTCCCCTTTTCTGTATTAGTTTACAGTCTACTGATTGAAGACTGCCATGCTTACCATTAATGGAATAGGTTTTGATGCAACCGTTTGACATCATGTATGACATTTGTACTGTTTATAATTTCACATTCATATAGCAAATCCCAGTGTTAATCTATTATGCCATAAATGTGCATAGTCGGGGTTCCTTTTGAAGGCAGAGCAGCAAAACAATAATTGATTTTGACCTAAAAACATAAACCCATTTTACATAATACATTTTGGATTCAGGATGTGATGGCATATACTGTGTCTAACATTTGAATTTCTTAATGCATATGGGATCATTACAGTCAATCAGGGTACAGTTTTGTAGGGTTTGGTGGTGGGAGAGATAAATCAAAAGCAAATGGCTATAACCATTGCTGTGATTAAATACAATCAACCCCTGAACATCAGCCAGCCGTATAATTGAGTACCACATGCTCTACCTCTGGTTAGCATTAACTAACTCTAAAACAAAAATCACATAAAACAAATGAGCCATTTGTGTGAATGAAACAATTCCCATTAGAGCCGTTAATCTGATGGGTATTTGGGCCACTAGGGGTATTTTTAAACACAATGCAATTTGTTGATTGAAAGAATGAAGAGTCTTTATTTATTTAAAAGGATTTTCATAAACACTAGAAATATAGGGAGTGCAGAGAGGCCAAACCAACAGACTGGCCATCACTTTAAAGACTTGCAATGCAGTGTATTAAAAGTTTGATGGGAAATATATATAATTTTGCAGTTTGCACACAGAAAAACTTCTTCCCAAGCAAATGAGGTCAAGGAGTGCAATGGAGAACACAAACTTCTTGCACCTCGAGATTAATTTTCCACTTTCTCCTCAAAGAAGAACAAATTACTTTCATTATATAATTTCATTCTTAATACCTGTCAACCCAAGAGAGGTGTCCTGACAAATTCAACCTGCACTTTTATTATTGAAAGCATAACAAATAGTAACAGTGCACTATATTTTTGATTTCCAGTCTGGTCACGTACATCTTGTTTATAACTTCTCCTGCAAATAGGCTTGGTCAAATGAATGCAAATACATCCCATTATTGTGAGTAACATGGGAGATGGGAAGCTAAGAGTGAGTGACATGCAAGGTCTTGGCTTTTGCTGGGGAAGTATTAGACAAAATGAAACATGATGGAGTCATATTGAAGACTTAAGGTAAGTTTAAATAAACACAAAAAGCTAATTGTGTTTCACAAGTTCACTCGTTCCCTTGACATAAGCAAAGGAGCAGATGGGTTGGAGAAGGGGTGCCAGAAGAATAGTAAGCAGTTGTTTGCATACCTGTACCTTTATATATCACTGTGATTGGCAGGGTTATATGAAAAACACTCTTTTGTTTTCTTTGAAGCTCTTATTTATTTAATGAAAAGGATCTCTCTATCTGAGTCACCATAGGAGTTGATTCATCGCGCATGCATGCTGTGTGCTACTAATAAATAGTACATATTGCACATGGCGAAACTGGAAAATAAACATGCTTTTACAGTACATACATTGTGTTTTTTTGGACCCTGTGAATGTGTCTGCGCAGCTGGATGTATGAGGGCCCACCCATAAAATTGTGTCCCAGGCCCATAATTTCTAGTAGTGGCCCTGCTTAAGTATAACCATATTGGATAGATGTTGTGGTGCTTGGCCTTCATTTGCACTTATTACTGTTCTGCTGCTGCCACGCAATGACCATTTGCATCGGAGAGGCTGAAGTAGAAATCAAATCATTTGGCAGTCCTAATGTGTTTTGATTTGTCCATTAGCAGGCCGGCCGTTCTGCTGTTCATGCTAGCATGATCATAATTAGTGTCTTCCATTTGCATTATCCCAGTCAATTGAACCGCCAGAGCATTGATCCCATGCTGATTGACAATACCTGCAACACTTCACAACGCTGATCTGTGTTAAAAGCCAGAGTTGGTTTTTGAACTCTTGGTGCATTAAACTTGCTTGTGCATGTCGCTTTCCATTTGCAGGGCTAATGTGTCCCAGCCTTGGATCAACCTTCCAACATGAGGCTCTGTGGTGTGTTTAGAGCCCTTGATGGTGATGGGAGAATTAAGGTTGACTTTCGATCGATCAGGGCTGCTGCTTGCCCTGGCCTGCATTGTGGGGAGATACAAGCACAATAGGATTGTAACCTATCCAAACCCTTGCAGCCAAACAGCTGTTGAACTTTGAACGGTTGCCTGAACCAGCTCTTTATTTCATGATATTCTTCCTTTTTTTACAATGCCCCAGTGGCCACTGTTCAAACGATACTGTCATTCCTGAAACTTTGTAATGGGCATAGCTGTGCTTATTTTTCTTCAGGAAACACACACAAGTTAGTGAGAACATCACAGGCTTCAACTGCTTTCATAATATGGTATTTATATGTGTCTATTCTCTAAACACAATACGGCAGATTATGAGCTATAGACAATTACACTAGTGAGGTCCACTTTAAATGTTTCAAAAAGATATAATTTTGAAATAAAACGAATGCATTTTCGAAATATTTTGGTCCTCACTTGTGTACATGTATACACTTACAAATACTGCAACAAAAATAGAAAAATGTAACTGGTTGCTTTATTGTGTTTTCTTTTTGAATGTAAGACAAAATGTAAAAAGAAATATTCAGTAAATATTTAATGCCCATTTAATATCTGTGTTGGTGTTTTTATATCTATAATTTGTGCCCATATTACACTGAAAAATATAAAGTGTGGATTTACTTAAAGGGGCCATGTCACAAGTCTTTTTTTAATATGTCAAATAAATCTTTGGTGTCCCGGGTCCCAGAGCACATATGTGAATATTTAGCTCAAAATATCATATAAATCATTTATTATAGCATGTTAAAATTGCCACTTTGTAGGTCTGTGCAAAAATGTGCCGTTTTGGGTGTGTGAAAACACTGATCACAATGATGGTGGTTTGTTGATATTGAAACTCAATTGGCTGTGAATTATTTTCTCTAATGCAGATTAAGGGGTGGTTTTATTAAAATAAGAGCTCCTTATGACATCATAAGTAGAGCCAAATTTCAACGACCTATTTTTTTCACATGCTTGCAGAGTTACTGGGTTGATCTTTTTCACATTTTCTAGGTTGATAGAAGCACTGGGGACCCAATCATAGCACATAAACATGGAAAAAGTAAGATTTTGTCATGGCCCCTTTAAAAATATAGTGCATCATTTTTGCGTCCATTTTTTTTACACTGAATTTTAAGCAAGTGCATAAAATTTCAAGTAAAACTTACTTTAAAAAGTGGATGCAAAAATTATACACTATATTTTTAAGTAAATCCAGCGAATTATTTTTACAGTTTACATTATACCTTAGTTTGATTCATTCCTTATTGTATTATATTGTAATCACATACAGTAATTACATAAGCGGTTGTTATAGTGCAAGCTGCTATTAAAGAACAGACTTAAAATGTCCAAGTAACAGTCTGCACCAAAATACTTTTTTGGCATCTCTGTCATTTTAAGACTGACTTAAAGAAAGGAAAAATTTATATTTGTGCGTTTCAAATTCATTAAATTTCATGGTCTTAAAATGTTATGTTCAGATGCTCTGCATTCTCATTTCAGAGAACCATTTATACTTCCAGACTGGAAATAATGTTAGGTCATTCAAGTCTTACTTTTTATACAGATTATTTTCTTTATACAAGATACTTTAGTTTTTCCTATTCTTCTCTACCGTGTTCGTGCATTGCATAAATCAGTAAGGTAAAAAAAGAGCCTTAGAAATGTCCTAGATATTTTTACATATTTAGACCTGACAGATATATTAACAACAAGATCATTAGTAATGTTGTTTCTAATAGACTCTGTTAGAAACACTCAAATAATTTAAATGTTTTATTAACGCTCTCAATAGATGTTAAATTACCATGTGTATATATGAACAGCAGCATGATCCAATTTTTTTTGTTGCTCAAAGATGTCTCTTGGCAACCTGCCCATCTCTTGTTGCCCCGCCCATCCTTTGCTCTCTGTGGGCGCCAGCGCTCCATCCACCTGTGCTTGGGTAACGTGATCACGCAATTATTCGCGAGAGTGCGCATTTGGTTGTAGTGCTGCACGTATCCCCGGCTCAGTTGAGGCTGACGTACGGGCGTTTACCTTGAGGACCTGAATAAATCTTAAATTAATTTTTCTTTCATAAACCACTAGAATGTTGTACTGCGTTTAATTCACAGGTTGCAAGTTTTGTAGGATTTTAAACTGCCTCGGCTATCAAAAGTAACAGGTAAGATCATAACCCCCTCCACCATTTTACTTCAGACTGTTTACTGACCCGATGTGTTTTTTTTAATTCACCGTTAAAGTTGTTTGTACATTTTGTCCTGCTAAATCTGTGTCAAATGCAGGAAAGTGTTTTGAGAAAGTCATTGCTTTAAACACCGCGGATAGTTCATATACCAGTAGCAGTGTCGGTTAAACTTCCTTCTCACTAATGCCACTACACTATGAATGAAGGTGGATAAATAATGACATTTAAGTCAAGACTTAAGTGTAACGGCACGTCGTGAACACGGGAAGCACGCCCCCTTACAGCACAGCGCTCGCTTATGTGATTTGCGCGTTAAAACCTGACTGAGTTAAAACTGTTACGCGCATATTCCCGACCTTGCCCGATGCGAGGACGCGTCAAATCTTGTTCACAGTTGTGCTCACTCTTTACAGGAACAGATCAACGGAGTCCAACATCATCGTAACAGCCGCGATTCCGGAACGCGTAGGTCATTTATGGAGGCTCGTGGGACGCAAGGAAACATTTCCTAAAGTCTTCGCAATCAGGATATCAGTCCAGACCTCCCTTACTTCGGATCATAGTCTTACTTGGATTTTAGGCTGTCTGAAATGTGGCGTAATGTGCTCGAGATAAATGTGATATGTGTGTGATTTGGAGAGGATCTCGTGGAAGGTGTACAGTGGGAAAGAGCCTGGGTGGACTTATCTGCAACTGATCCCCGTTTTCTGAGCGCAATGGACCTGGAATGAAGACGAACCATGGATATAATCTGGGAAATATTTCTTATCTTTCAAACCAGTCTCATCGTTGGCACCTCAGGTAAGATGTAATATGATTTAATTCACAATAAATGACGCTTTTGATATTCTTTTGATTAATTTGCCAATGTTGAAAGTTAAAACTGTGTAACAATTGATATACAAAATAATGAATCCCAGTGATCGACATTTGTATGTTTGTCAAACTAATAATTTAATAACAATCATATTGTATGAAATGGTGCGTAAAGCAGTATCCAATTCAAGTGAGCTGAAGCATATAACAATCACATTTCCCGGAGCATACACATACAATGTGATTTATGTCCATCAATGTTTATTTTTTACTTTTTTGAATCATTTGTGAAATTTAGGTGAATATATTTTATGCACGAACACCACACTTTATACAGAGCTTGGGCTACTTGGATACTGCGCGGCTGTTTCAGTCACGGTCCGTTTGTCAATAAAATATCAGAAAACTCATTCGAGTATGCTGTGTTTTAAATAAGCGTATAAGCATCTACAATAAAGAATACATTGAATTAGTCATGGACTGTCAAATGGCTCTGATTCTGAAGTAGTACAACCCGTATCAGGTTAATAGAAACCCGAATTAAAGCACGAAGCGCAACTATTAACTGTCGACCAATGCAAATTACTATCACTTAGTCACGCTAATGCGAGCTGAATTACCGCCTAATGTCGATTGTACTGTGGGTAACTTGTCCTTTTAGACATTAGACTGCGTTAAAAATCTCATCAGCACCACATAACTTATTCAGTAGGCTGGAGTCTGAATGACTGCCAAAAGCCTTCCAAACAAGAATAAGGGATATTAAAAATGACTAAACAAATCCTTCCTCTGGTTCAACTTTTACGCGTCCTCCTGGGAGATAAATGGCACGCGTCCAGCAGCGTCGCCCACGCCAGATCTGGACATTGATTGCAACGCAGTGCGAATCGCATCCGTCTCTCTCCTGACGCACGGGACAGACAACGAACACGTCCTTGATCAGTGTGCATGGCGTGTCAAAATGATTACATTATCTGGGGAACATGTATCTACTTGACTGAATTATATAGTCCAGTGTTCTCATATATATATATATATATTTATAATAGTGATAACGCAACAGCTGTAAGACTCTGCAAGACATAGCTACATAGGAACTTTTACTTGCTGATTCTTTAAAGAATGACCTTTTATGAAGTGACACTACATATTTGGTAGAGCAATTGTGTGAGTGATTTATAGGTTTTACAGTGTTCATAAAGGAAAATGCTGGCCAGCATTTAAAATCAGAAAACCGATCAACGATCAGATTAGTTTTATCTGATTCCAAAACCCATTCTTGGCTCTTCTGATGGTTTCTCCAATGTTTTGTTATTATTCTGTAAGAAATATTATTCTCTATAGATGATGAAGAAATTGGTTTTGAATTTTATGAACCTGTTAGTAATGAATCCATTCTCATTTGGAAAATTGAGGTGTGGTAGTACAGAACGTTGTGATCATATTTTTGGATATTTAATGACAATTAATTTTTGTCTCAAAGGACACTTTACTGCATATCTGTCTCTTAAGCTATTTCTGGCTATTTCAAGCTGCATCATTGTTGCAAATTTCAAGCACAGCATTGCTATTTGGGGAGAGATGACTGTATTGGCAATGGCCTTTTATGCACTTTCAATGTTTTTCCCTGCAGTTTTCTTGATGACGTGTTTGCTGTCAGCAGTTGTATTATTTTACGACAGATGGAAGATTCTCCTGCTATTTAAATACGTTTTTACCTCTTTGTGTCTCTGGTGTAAGGAGCTTTCTGTTTCTGCATTTCTTTTAAAGGGGACAGAGAATGAGAAACCATTTTTTCCTTGTCTTTGTTGAATAATGGTAGTCTACCCACATTCACAAACATACAAAAAGTGCTATACATGCTAAACATCTCAGTCTCATAGAAATTACTCTTTTAGAAATGTCAGCCAGAAAACGGCCCAATCTGAAAAACTGATGCTTATGACATCACAGGCATCTCCCTGCCCCTCCACTTTAAAATAATTGGCTAAATTTTTTGAGTGGCAGCAAAGTCAGCCAATCAGTAATGAGATTGCAAGTTAAGCCAGTAGGGGGAGCCAAATAGGTGCAAAACCATTTGTTTAAAATCCCCCACACTAATAAAGCTATTTGAGAGAGGTTTTTAGGAAGCTTCTAAGGCATTACAGACCCAAACAAAAAATGTTTTGTCTACATGTCACATCACAGAACAAGGATAAATACCCCGTTCAATCATTCTATGTCACCTTTAATAGGATTTCAGTGGTTTGCTGTTTGTCAGGACAACATTACATGTTCCCAGAGATCAAAGGGTCCATTTTGTGCCAACCGAAGTCATGATTGGACCTTCCTCAGCTTCTGGTGTTCAGGCATTCTGGAACATCATAGATTTTAGATGACATTTGCAGAGCACATGCATTTGTTTAGTTATGGCAGTTAACATTTGCTTTGATGCAACAATGAATCCTGCAATGCAACGATCGCCTCATGAGCCAGAATCCCAAAAATCACTTTCTGTCAATGTGCATATATGTAAACATTCATGTTCTTTAGAACACATAGTGGGGCCTGAAAGTCTAAATTAAAATCTTGGATTTTAAATACTTGATGTAAGAAGCGAGCAAGAAAGATTTTTAATTGATCATTTTAATTGATCATTGGTCTTTATACAAAAGTCGGATTTTATTTCATTGAAGCACACATGATATTGGATCGTGAGGTTTTTAACTTGTGTGGAGACCATGCCAGGCATGCACGCATACATTAAAAGGAGACATACAAAGTACTAATGAATTTCGAAATTAATGTTAATTTCTCAAAACGACAATCACTCAAATCACAGCTTAACTTATAAATCATAATGAAAACAGCATTTTCACTGTTGGTCTTTAAACCCCAAATGTACAGTATTAGGTATTTAATAATAACTTATCATATTTATACTTACAGTCTTGTTCAAAATAATAGCAGTACAATGTGACTAACCAGAATAATCAAGGTTTTTAGTATATTTTTTATTGCTACGTGGCAAACAAGTTACCAGTAGGTTCAGTAGATTCTCAGAAAACAAACAAGACCCAGCATTCATGATATGCACGCTCTTAAGGCTGTGCAATTGGGCAATTAGTTGAAAGGGGTGTGTTCAAAAAAATAGCAGTGTCTACCTTTGACTGTACAAACTCAAAACTATTTTGTACAAACATTTTTTTTTTCTGGGATTTAGCAATCCTGTGAATCACTAAACTAATATTTAGTTGTATGACTACAGTTTTTTAAAACTGCTTGACATCTGTGTGGCATGGAGTCAACCAACTTGTGGCACCTCTCAGCTGTTATTCCACTCCATGATTCTTTAACAATTCATTCACATTTCTTGGTTTTGCTTCAGAAACAGCATTTTTGATATCACCCCACAAGTTCTCAATTGGATTAAGGTCTGGAGATTGGGCTGGCCACTCCATAACATTAATTTTGTTGGTTTGGAACCAAGACTTTGCCCGTTTACTAGTGTGTTTTGGGTCATTGTCTTGTTGAAACAACCATTTCAAGGGCATGTCCTATTCAGCATAGGGCAACATGACCTCTTCAAGTATTTTAACATATGCAAACTGATCCATGATCCCTGGTATGCGATAAATAGGCCCAACACCATAGTAGGAGAAACATGCCCATATCATGATGCTTGCACCTCCATGCTTCACTGTGTACTGTGGCTTGAATTCAGAGTTTGGGGGTCGTCTCACAAACTGCCTGTGGCCCTTGGACCCAAAAAGAACAATTTTACTCTCATCAGACCACAAAATGTTCCTCCATTTCTCTTTAGGCCAGTTGATGTGTTCTTTGGCAAATTGTAACCTCTTCTGCACATGCCTTTTTTTAACAGAGGGACTTTGCGGGGGATTCTTGAAAATAGATTAGCTTCACACAGACGTCTTCTAACTGTCACAGTACTTACAGGTAACTCCAGACTGTCTTTGATCATCCTGGAGGTGATCATTGGCTGAGCCTTTGCCATTCTGGTTATTCTTCTATCCATTTTGATGGTTGTCTTCCGTTTTCTTCCACGTCTCTCTGGTTTTGCTCTCCATTTTAAGGCATTGGAGATCATTTTAGCTGAACAGCCTATCATTTTTTGCACCTCTTTATAGGTTTTCCCCTCTCCAATCAACTTTTTAATCAAAGTACACTGTTCTTCTGAACAATGTCTTGAACAACCCATTTTCCTCAGCTTTCAAATGTATGTTCAACAAGTGTTGGCTTCATCCTTAAATAGGGGCCACCTGATTCACACCTGTTTCTTCACAAAATTGATGACCTCAGTGATTGAATGCCACACTGCTATTTTTTTGAACACACCCCTTTCAACTAATTCAACTAATTGCCCAATTGCACAGCCTTAAGAGCGTGCATATCATCAATGCTGGGTCTCATTTGTTTTCTGAGAATCTACTTAACCTACTGGTAACTTGTTTGCCATGTAGCAATAAAAAAATATACTAAAAACCTTGATTATTCTGGTTAGTCACATTGTACTGCTATTATTTTGAACAAGACTGTATGTCTAAACCCATTGGAGCTTATTGATTTAATGCTTTGCTAACCCATTCTTTAGGAGCATGGTCATGTATTCCGACCAATCAGCGCAAAGAGGTCTCATATGGCCGTCCCTCACCTCTGTCCTGTGAAAGTTTTTAGCAGCATCCCTTCTCCACCCCATCGCCTCACTCTCTGCTGGTTTATCTATCCCAGTTAAAGGGAGAGGGGGTACTCTGGGTTTGGGTTAATATTCTAAGCTCTGAGCCATCCCCTTGGACAGCATGCCAAATATTTCATATTTGATTATGTTAATGCGAACTTGTGAATTGTTATAGTGGGCATCTTTGTAAGTTTACCCTAAAGACTAAAGAGCAGCAGGGACATGCTGTTGTTGTGTCAAATTACTCACTACATACGACAGACTCAGTCCATCATTTTGGTGAGGACAAAACATTTTGCCACCGGTAATAATCAGACTTCGTTACATTTTTAACTCTATTTGAATGGAACTGTAAATCTATTTTGCAACAGTCAAGATCCTAATCCTTATTAATCCTTATCCAAATAAAAACATGACTCCAGTCAGCTCCTTGCATTCACAGCAGATGCGAATAAATCACGCTATTCGCGCATAGTTAAACATTTTGAGTTTAGTTGCTTTATTTGCCCATAAAATTAAGATCCGAATAGGCTCCATTTACCGGCTTTAGCTAGCTTGTAATCTCAATATGTATCTACACCGATCAGCCATTATATTATAACCACCTGCCTAATATTGTGCATGTCCCCCTTTTGCCACCAAAACACCCCTTACTCGAGGCATGGACTTCTCTCAGATCCAGCATTCACTTTTTTAGCACTTTCAGCTACAGTAGCTCGTCTGTTGAATCGGACCACACAGGCCAGCCTTCGCTCCCCACGTGCATCCGTGAGCCTTGGCCGCCCATGACCCTGTCGCTTGTTCATCGCTTTTCCTTCCATGGACCACTTTTGATGGGTACTGACCACTGCAGACCGGGAACACCCCTCAAGAGCTGCAGTTTTGGAGATGCTCTGACCCAGTTGTTTAGCCATCACACTTTGGCCCTTGTCAAAGTCACTCAGGTCCTTACGCTTGCCCATTATCCTGCATCTAACACATCAACTTTGAGTACAAGTGTTTTTCCTCAAAGTTGATGTTTTAGAAAAAGGAAAAATGGTCCGTGGTCCGATCCAACAGATGGGCTACTGTAGCTGAAATTTCTGAAAAAGTGAATGCTGGTTCTAATAAGGTCTAGTGGAGTGCATGCCTCAACGGGTCAGGGCTGTTTTGGTGGCAAAAGGGGGACCTACACAATATTAGGCAGGTGGTCATAATGTTATGGCTGATCGCTCCAATTGAGTAAAGAGCATTTTTACAACTTACCAGATTGTCCGACCTCCTCTCTCACTTCTTCCAAGCAAGATCCTTTTTATTTCTGTTTCTTTAAAAGTACAAAGATGTGTCGTACAGATCCAGGGGCCTCATTTATCAACAGTGCGTAGAAAATGTTCTATATTTGTACCTACGAATGAAATTTAGAATGTGCCTAAGTACAAAAACTTGTTCTTAAGCATCATGCTCGTGCACGTTCATGATCATTTGCATTCCGAAACGCCTCCAATGAACCATATATGGTGACAACACCTCCCGTTATAAGTCACGTGGTTGTGTTTTTCCCCTCATCGCAATAATGGCAAAGAGAGCGAAAAAGAGGAACTTTACAGACACAGAAATTGAGTTACTGGTGGATGAGGTTAATAACACATCTGTTTGGTTCACTTAGTACGGGAGGAATGACTAACAAAAGAAAACAAATCTGCATGGGAACATGTTACCAGTGAGTTTAATTCCGTTGGGTATGAGAACACTTCTAGAAATAAAAAAGTGGTTTGACATTAAATTATCAGCCAAAAAACAAAAAAACAAAAACGCGTCACAGCACACCGACGTGACAGAACTTTCCTTGGCTGCCGCATAACCAGCATCATCGGCGCAATTTGAAAACGCGCTCCCGGCGGAATGGATGATTTGCCAAGTCTTCCAATAATGCAAGATAAGCCACTGATTTAAGCATTTGACGGAGCTTTCTTATATAGGGTTAGACATTTATTTCATTAATTAACTTCAATACTGATTTGCAGTTACTTTATTAACAGTAATCATTTTTAACACCTGGGGTTGGATAATAGGCAAAGTGTTCTTTTAACGCTGGGGATGGACGGTCCTGTGTAGTATCGCTATTCTACCACTAGATGCTCTGCGTACGCATACTCCGAGGTGTGCGTATATTTACACACATTTCTACATATAAGTACAATTTGATAAATTCTACACTTTACGCACACTTCTCTTCGTACGCACGCTTGATAAATGAGGCCCCAGGTGTCCACATACAGTGACAATGATTTTGTCCTCCATTGTTGTTTCGTATGTTTGCCTCAGCTCGCTACATCATAATCACGTCACTACAAGAGCAGGCTCCTGATTGGGTAATGCAAAGCACATATCAACCAATGTCATTTTTTTCAATTTGCGCAAATCACGTCATTCCTGTCCACAGGATGTCTATCACGTCCTTGAGTTTATTTAACTTGTAAATAACTTGCCCTTAACGCTTCATTTGTGCCTGGTGTGAATGCACCACAAGTCTTGGAGAGCTACATTTTGGAGAATAATAAAATTCTCAGTCCTACTGAGGAGTTTTCTTTGTTTATTGAGAGAGAGGCATGGTGGCACTAAAACAAGAGCTAATGCACTTATTAGTGAGTTCCCAATACTGAGTAAATGTAATCTATCAATACCTAATTTCCAGGATTCTAAAGTTTTTCTGAAACTGTAGGGCTCTTGATGTGAACAGCATGTATTATGAGTACACATTTGGATATAGCCTATTAAAAAAGCAAGTTCAACTTGGGGAAAATATGAGGTAATGTTTCGTAGTAAAAAGTAAATAACTAATGTTTCTAATGTCATGCTTCTATAAATTTACTCCCATGGGCCCTCAATCCAGAGTGATTTTTTTTTTTTTATTTGCCTATGTGATAATTCTGAAGGGGATTGATTGAAACCACGCACACACATAAACATACACGCACAAGATTTACCATGTGGTAACTCATTGGAAGGCTGAAAAGGTCTGCAAAGATGCTAGATCTGTGAGTGTGGTCCTCCCTGACGGGTGGGTGTAGCTAACACTGACTGTCTGTCACATGCATTGGGAACAGCCATTTGTAAAATACCAGTCATGAATCTTGTGCCACAAATCCACAGCGGCAAGACACCGTGACATGTTTGCACTATCTCTCGGGTGCCCTGTGGCACATCAACCACACAGCGCACCTGGCCATTCTGCAGCCTGACAGCGATCTAAACTCCATCTGCGAGGAACGCCGTGCTGCTGATGGAGAAACGTTGTGTTTAATTCCTGGGTGATGCTACAACCGAAAGGCCAGAACATTAAGCGCATGAGAAAGCAGTGATAGCTTTAGTACAGAGGCTTACACTGGCTGGGTGATCCTGCACGGCCACACTGGGCAACACTGTCTCAGCCTACTAATCTGATAATCCCATGCAGATGTGTCTGTGTGTGAGTTTGCATCCATGTATGTAGACTAAGAGAAGCAGAGAGAGAGAGAGGAAGCACCAATGATTTGCAAGATTCGGTTGCTTATCCATTTCCCTTCCGGGATAAGGGGCTTATGTCACAGTTTGAATGCGTTTATGTATTATTGGAATTGCCTACGATGTTGCTCCTGATGAACCTGAAAGTGTAATATGGATACTGCCTGTTTGTGTTCCCTTTGATGAAAGTCTATGTCTGTTCCCAAGGGAAACCAATGCAATTGTTTGTTTCTGGAAAACTGATGATGTTTATATGTGGTACTAAAACTTCCAGTCCCACATTTAGTCTGTTTTGCCTTGTTGCGGAAGTCCATTTCTCAAGGGAACTTATTCTTCACATTTTTTGAATTTTATAATTTTTTTGCTGCCCAAAGCAGTGATTTGCCTGCTGCATAAGGTGAATAAAATGGCACTTTCATTGTGGTGCTGTGATCACGGAAAGGACAACAATGAACCCTCCAATATAAAATCTAAACCAGTGTTTAGCAACAAAGCATTTACTTTAGATCATAAAACATGCAATTTTATTGGCGGATTTTCGATTTTTATGTAGGTGGGACCTGCCAATAGTGATTTTGCACATTCACTTTTCTTTAATAAAAACCTTTTATTTTCATCATAAAAAATGATTAAGCATTGCACTTACACCCTAACTGCATTAAACTGCATGATCTTCTTTCCTTTGAAAGGATCTCAAAATAAAGTGCTCACAAAGGCTCATTGATATTATGTTAGATGTCCAAATATCAGTTGAATAGCCATGATAAGAAACATAGTTCGTATGACGTGTAGACAGTGCATTGTATATCTGTCATTCCATTTCATGTCTTTCAGTTTGTAAACAGAATTAAAAAGACAGTAAGTAGGATTTCCCCAATCTAGTGGTCAAATTGTATTTTGCATTCAAACGAATAGTGCTCCCTAGTGCAGGGGTAGGCAACGTCGGTCCTGGAATGCCGATGTCCTGCAGATTTTTCCTCCAACCCTGATAAAATCTCACCTGCCTGTAGTTTTCAGGTGACTCTTTAAACCTTGATTAGTTGTTCAGGTGTGCTTGATTAGAGTTGGAGGTAAACTCTGCAGGACGTCGGCACTCCAGGACCGACGTTGCCTACCCCTGCGGCCTAGCGCCTCGCTTTTCCAAATGCGTGTTGCAGTTACGGTAGCTGTTATAAACCAACTGATCTCCTTGTCCATTTCAGCTGGTTTACGTGTTCTGAACGAAAACGCATTGTGAAAAAACTACTTGCGGTAGCCTAGTGCTTTTTGTCCCTCTCTGCTTTTATAGTTTTTCAATATGGCAGAACGACATGGAAGCCTCCTTTGATTTACCCGTTTCATGTAAACAAATAGAAGAAATTCTATGCTTACAAAGAAAAGTAAGATCATTGGACACCAATGAGGACATATTTATGAATAAAGACATTGATTTCGACTAATAAAATCCTTAAAAAATACACATTGTCCCTGTAAAGGGCTGTTTTTTGAAAACTGTGCATGTGCGCAGAGCTATGAGCTTTAAGACCCTGGTGAATGCCTGGAATGAGTGACGTAGAAGGAAACTTGCAAATGAATGAAATATCTTAAAGTAAAAAAAACAGAGAACAAAAACACGACAACATAAGCAGTCTTAAGATGCAATGTACATTATTTGAAACAATAATCTGACATTAAATCGATCTGAACAGATTAATTAGTACTCATCATGCGACATCGTCCACTATATTATTGTTGAATCAACATTGTTTAAACAATGGATGTTATGGAATAAATTAATGCAGCTGTTGATTAACGGATCTGGAGCTGCTTCCACTGCAAGTGCTGTCAGTAAAAGGACCGGCACGGAATCGGAATGTCATGAGACTGACCAGCCGGGGACCAGTCCGGCCGTTCATGCGTAAAATTGGCCAATTTCGGTCTCTGACCACTCGATCAGTGCATCTCTAATCATAAACTTTCTGTTTACTGGTCCTTTATCCTTAACACTTTCTTTGTACTACATACAGTTTCCAAGTTTATATGTACAGCATGTCAGTGTTGCTGTTAAGTTTAGGACAGCACAAAATGTTGTCACATTGCAGATGTACATATCACGATATGCATTTAACAAGAGCTTTGAGAATGATTTTAACAAAAGTCTTTGTGCACATACTGCTGGTCTAAAAAGAGCGAGTACAAGGCAACCACTATATCTGCCGTTGATTTGGTGCCAAGGCAAAGAAGTACTTGAATAATATAACAGGCTTCCAAAGAGATGACCACATGCAGACTAAAAGTATAAGTAAATCAAACAATCATAGTGCCAAAGCAAAGAGGAAACCTTTAAATTGATTTTACATATACTGTAAAACAGTTACTATATTAGATACTTTATTATTTAAAAAGTTTATTACTATGCATTTGGGAGATGCTTTTATCGAAAACATCTTGCAGTGCAAGTCATATTTCAAAAAGTAATCAGGAGCCGTGCAAATCCGCAACCTTGGTGCTGCTAACGCAATACTCTACCAGTTGAGCTCCAGGAACACAAATTATTGCGCACTGCATTTTCTTTAATACTATGTATGTAGCCCTAGTCGTGTATTACTTCTAAAAAGATGATCCCATGGCTTTGAAGAACAAGCTCAGAGATCTGTTCAGAAGCTCATAGGAATGATGAAACGCATCAAAGGTTGCCAGGCTTTTTTATATTGATAAACGGTTTAGGATGCTTGATTGAGAGAGTCGAGCCCTGAAACATTATACTGGTACAGCTGGATCCATAACGTGGTGCCACAAACGGCCTGGGTGAAAGACAATTATCTCATAAGTCACTAAGCACAGCTGTTGGCAAGGTCAAGTTTCATTTATGTGCGGCATTTGTGCCTCTTTCTCTTCACCACGAGCCCCACGACTGCTTCAGTGCCACGATGAATACTAATGGCCGCCTCTGACAATTAATTTCTGATGAAGTGTTTATTTACGGCATCACCTACTTTCTCTGGGACTTGTGGAAGTGTAGGTTATTTATCACTTTTGAAATGCTCTTTGGAGTAAACCATGCGAGAATGTATGCAGTCACATTCTCTTCTGTAAAGGTCCAATGCTTTTGTGCTATTTTAAAACAACAGTGGAAACACGTTAATTTGACTGTGAAATTGATATGGTGGCAACAAAATGACTAGAATTTACATATCAGATAAAAGCAGAGGCACAGGTGAGACTCTCGACATAACATTAAATCAAACTTGCCAGGACTGAGTGATCAGTATTAAAATCAAGGTTTTAAAAGTAGCAACTTTTTAAAACCGTATTAAGATCTTTGCATACTGTAGTCCGTAATTTTCGTAGGCGTTTTTTCGTGTTCGTTATCCTACAAATTTGTCATGCACTAAGTGTGTCACGGTTTAGATTTTAAATCAAAATCAAGTCACAACATCGAATGAAAAAATGGAATCGTCGATGCTGCCACGCCCTAATGTCACGCCCGGTCTGCTTGCCAAGCGGAAAAAAAACACACTTGTTGAGTGCTGCGAGTCAACCTACTCTAACTTAGCTAGCAAAAGTCAGTCAAAAGATAGCATGGCAGATCCAGGAGACACCATGCAAGATGCTCTTTACATGGGAAACACACAACAGTGCGGCACCTGTGACAGGACCAGTCGTTTCTCTGAACTGAGATCTGTTTAAGTTTCACAACAACTTATTTCAGTTGCTTAAAAGTTTTGAAAACAGCATTTAAACATGACTTACTGGGCTATAGTCTCGTCGAATCGCGTTTTTAAGGTGCAGTGTACTGACAGATGTTCATCTGACAGGAAGTTTCATTTTATCAGGTATGTGCATGTACCATATTTTTCCACTTGCAGCACGACTAACATGGCAGGGCATCTCCGGATTCAAGGTCAGATATTATATTTCATTATAGTCTACACAGCAAAATCACTGGTGTTAAAATAACACCCAGGGTGTCAAATTTAACACTGGAAAAGTGTGTATATGTGTCCACACTACACTGTGTTAATTTAGTCAAAAGTGTAGTGTTAATTTAACAACACTCATTATATGTTAATTTAACACTCAATATTGTTAAATTTTACACTTTGTTCAACACTATTCATTGTTGTTTCCACACTACACTGGTGTTGGCACAGAAATACAGTGTTAAAAATTAACACTCCTAATTTAAAGTCAACACCGGTGTAATGTGAATTCAACAATGTTAAGTGTTAAAATACTGATTAATAGCCACTTTTGTTGCTAATGGGTTGTTTCTATAAAAGACAAATGACAAGAAATATTGCAAAACCTCTTTTTATTAAAGTACATCACATTTAATATTTACATTGATACACACAACACTTTGCATTTAATACTGCTTATTTAAATACCTCAGCTACAATTAGAAAACAGAATACAGTATGGAATAATGAAAGTTATCTTATACCACAGCGCAGTGACATGAAAACCACTTATTATAAGGTCTTTAATATATCAAATGAGAGTTTTAAAAAAATTAGCCACCCTACTCAAAACTTGAACATTAAAATACACTGCATTACCTTACTGGCAGGCAGAAATGCTTATCCTTCACAATACTAAAGATTTTTCCATAACAAAACAGACATTTCAATTCAAAAGACGTTTCATTTTTCTTAAATACGTTCCAACCTGGTATTTAGTTCTGTAGTTGTTTTACTCATGATGTAGTGGAAGGCTGCATCAGTGGTCTTCATCATGGAGGGAATGGCTTTTTGGTCCAGAATGATGCAAAAATTCTGGATGCAACTTCTGTTCCCAACGCAGTGCAGGCAGGGCTGTGCTGATTCATCCACCTCAAAGCATGGATTGATGCTCATCACCTAAGTGTTTTAAAAGAGTGTATTTGATGAATGTATTTGATGTGTATTTATGAACTTGTATGCATTTACATGGGGTGAACAATGCAAGCAAACTAACTGCTGAATAAATAACTAGAACAAAATACCAAAAAAACTTACACAGCACAATCAGTAGCTTCAGTTGCACATTGACCCTCTCCAGTCTTTCTTCCTTTCACAAATGAAGGCAAGAGGTGAATGAGCCAGGGAAGAGCTGCCACATAACTGTCCCGTCCTAGCAAAACAGAATTTAAACACCATGAGTATACAGTTAAACTTTAAAACCGTAAAAGTAGCAAACCCATGTACACTTACCATATTTAAACTCCTGTTGACCAGACAGAGGGTCATCCATATTGTTGTATGTTGGCTATTTTGCAATACATCACCTCAGCATATTTCTGCAGATTTTCAAAGACAAAAAGAGTCAAGAAAATACCAAAAAGGGTGCAGTTTTAACCGTTATTTGAATCAAAATCATCTCAGTATAATAAATCATGTTAGAGACAGTGTACAGTACAAATGTACTGTGTGTACTCACATAACTAGTTGGTAAACTCTTATCCTCCAAACTGGGTTAAGGAATAACAGTTCCACAATTCATGGGTATGCCGTATTCAAATATAGTCTGGTAGGGTCCTATCACAAAAATGATAATAAAGACTCTGAAAACTCAACATTATTTTTACATTAAAAACAGCACTCAAGACAATATGAATCTTCATTTATACATTTTCAAAATAGTAATCAATTTGATTGCTATTTAATATGACATCAATAGCAAAACGATGTATGAGAAGATAATATATTTTTATTAAAGTTGGCAGCAGGTCATGTGAGTTTCTTTCCAGATTAATAATAATAATAATAATAATAATAATATGTACAAAACTACATATACTAAAAAGATTGGTTAACTGTTCAGTTATGTCAAATAAAATGATTTATATGTATTAATATATAAACTTACCTTCTGTAATGAATTTATATAAGTATTAGCAGTCGTTTCTCATTGGGAGTCATGCATGTCAGGTCTTCTTTAATAAACTGCCCTAAAAACAGCATCTCTTCTGAATGATTTGAAGCACTCAGTGTGAACTTTCACCAAACTAGCATCTATAATGACAGAAAAAAACAAATGTTCGCCATACACGTTTTACACTTTCGTATGTATTTGCCATTTGCATCTGTCTGACATCTAGCGCCACGAAAAGCTTACAACACACAATGCATCCAATCTGTGCATACAAATGATGATATATTGAGAGGTTTTGGTCAAATTAATTGTTGGTTTGGCGATATTTCCCCTGTTTGCATACATCTTAGAAAAACACATGACGATGCGGTTGCGGTTTTCTCCGTGTTTTTCAGTAATTTGAATAATTAACCGATATCCGTGCACTCACGTGCATGTAAACGACCTCGTTAACTCACGGTATCTAGCCTATATGAATACCTTATAACGAGCATCATATGGTGAATAAACGAGCTTTCATTTAACTTAATTTCATACCTTCAATTTGTAGTGCATGTCGCGTTTTATCATGGTTCAATTCTTTCGTTCATATCTCCTGTTAAAATTATCCTTCTTGGTTTTAAACTTTTAGCTAGCAGTTTAACTATATACTAAACTAACAAGGGAACAACGTAACACAAGGTAGCTCTGATTAAACTGAACCAAATAACGAACAAAGGGGAAATAAAATGGGAAAAATATCTTATTTAGGTTTTTTGGCATATGGCTGCGTAGAGTCAGACAGAGAAATAACAGTTTAATTTAGCTAAACCATGTGAATATTATGAGACTGATTTACCTGATCTCTTCAGTCCTCCTGTGAAAGAAAATGGCGGTAAAATCCCTGACAGGATGTGTTTAGTGGAGGCGTGGCTTGATTTACACCGCTCAGAGTGAAATCTGATAACACCCTTGTTTTACACTGACACTGTCGTGAATATAACACTGGCCTAGCAATGGCAGTGTTATTTTATTACCAGATAGTGTTAAAACAGCATCAACACTGTGTATTTAACACCATCCCTGAAAATTTAACACTGGTGATTTTGCTGTGTAGTCAAAAAATGGAATAGCAACCTGTTCTTTCAAAATAAAAATAAAGTAAAAACTGAGAATCGAATCGTGACCTTAAAATTGAAAATGTAATCGAATCGAGGATTTGGAGAATCGTGCCACCCCTATTATGCACACAAACCTTGCACACAGTTTCCGCATGCATATTAATTAATTTGGTGTGGGAAAAAATGTGCAAAACATTACTAAACTAAGTCGCAGAGAAAACACATGATTTTTTAATTGATTTTTTATGATGGACAAGAGTTTGACACAACATGAGGATGTATTTATTTTTTAACGTGCCAAACATTCTAACGACTATTTCCGAGTCATTAGACATTTAAAGGTGGGGAAACTGTTAGAAAACAGAACTATAATTAGAACTCAGGGGTATTTTCAAGGTATGGTGCCTTTAATAATGATACCCTTAATAATCCTTATTAAACTGTATTTTATGATTTGGCTGTCTCTGTGCAGCCTTACCTACTTCTAAACACACTGTTATTTTAGCTGTAACTATTGCAAACTAAAAGTGGAATATTGCACACCTTGTGCCCAGATGCCAGTGTCTTGTTTTCATTGTTTTTTTGTATCAGGGGTACGATTGCATGTCCTCCCCATATGTCTCAAAGGTTCTTCCTGCAACTTTATGTGAATAACAAATGCATTGTAGTTCTTAAAGTCTCTTCCTAAAGATGCTGTTAATAAAAAGCATTTTTTTCTCATCCTCATGTATTTATATAAAATTTATTGTGCACCATTTAGATGCCATATTACCTATAACGAATGTTATTGTACATTTATCTTTTGTAAGGACAAGTGGAGGTAAATGTAGACAGATTTGGGTCTGTGTGCCCTTTTCTGTTGTGAAGCACCTCTTTGAAAGTCCTCAGCGAACTGGGGGTCTCTCATTGGGATTTTGTATGAGAAAATTAGTGTTAATTACTTTTTGATCTATTGACACTTACTCTACAGACATTCAATAGGTTTGTTACCTTAGAGCTGCAACAGCCCTCATCTATTCATTTGATTACTCGACTCTGAATAATGCATGAGCGAGTCAGCTTCTGGGAAGCTGCATCATTTGTAAAATGCTGAAAAGGCAATGCCAGCAGCGTTCAATCATCTGGATGATATTATTAAACCAATCATTTGAATCCCATTATTAAATCATAAAGTTTAAACCCTGTTGGATTTAAGTCAATGCTGTCCCTTGCAGGCAATTCACACTTAATCTGATTATGTATCATCTTGCGGTGCATAGGGCCATTGTCTACTTATTAATTGTTTGGCCCACCTTCCAATTGTGACTAGTTATTGACTGATGCAGTTGTCCAAGCTCCTGACTATGTGCCTGGTCTGTTTTCATACATCACCATCAGGGATATTGCCAGAATTAAAATCAATTGGAGGTGGGCCATAGCCACCAGACACCCAGTGTAACGGGTCGCTCTAACAAGAAGACTAAAGGCCGTGACTTTAATGTCTGTTGCCAGAGCATCTCCAGAGATTAGAGAATGAGGTTAACACAGTGCACAGCTTTTACACGCTTGGTGGTCCCTGTTGCACCTTCCCAGTTGCGGCCCATAGAGGACAGCCCTGACCACTTTTAGGGGGCTTACTGCTCTTATAGTTTTCCAAAAAATTAACAGTTTTTTATGCATCCGTTTAGGCGTTCCTTTCTGCTGATGGCTGTAAATATGTTATTGGGACATCGCCAAGCTGTGTGGCAAGTGGAATAGAATTTAGCTGGTTGCTCATACTGCTGTCATAATGAAATGTGTGATGTCTCATTTTTATGCAGCCCCGCACATTCAACCAGGACACACAAAATCCGGATTGCTGCAATTTACATTTAATCACAATGGTTTTGGTCTCTGTAAGCTTACACCCATGTATACTTACATAGAAGTCTTCAAAACTTTCATTTTAATCACAGAAAACTTAAAAGGGGAAAACGTTCTTGTCGAATCAAATCTGGAGTGCTTGTGCTTTCTGAGATGATCAATTGGAGTTATGTTCGTCTCTCCAGACTCAGTCCTGCTAATGACGACAGCTTTGAGCTGCAGGGACAGGAGCTTTGTTTTTCTCCACTGAGAAGAAGAGAGATGGTCTGATGCAGTGTTCGGCAGTGTCTGATGCTTGTCCTGGAGCTTCCACTGAAGCTCTCCTGTATTATTACTCCAGAGTCCCTCAGGAGAACATGGCTGATGAATTGTTATTGCCTCTCGCTCCATACTAACTTCTACTAGGAGATAGAGTCTGACAAAACACCTGAGAGAGAAAAAAGAGAAGATTGGTGAAGTTCTGTATTTTTTCGATGAGTTTAATGTTTGTACAGTTTCCTAGAGTGTCACTACACCTGTATTTACTATGTAACGTGTACAGTCATGGTGTAATTTGATGTTTGAGAGCTGTTTGACCTCAAAGCAAGTGTAGGCGTTTTGCTGTATTTGAAACAGTATTTGAACAGCAGTTCATTTAAATATTTGTTTTGTCGGCTGCATAAGGATTACACTTCTAAATGTCAAAACAAGTCATTTAATTGAGGAATACATATATAGTATGTTTGTCCATTTTAATCCGCCACCTACCTTTTCATTTTATATCCTCCTAGAAACCAGCAATTCATTTGTTGTCTCTGTAGTGGACATGAGTTTGAGACCTGTAAGTCAAGCACAATTTATTCAACCTGTTTAAATCATACTGTTCTGTCACAATGACATCCTGGGCCTTTTAGTTATACCATATTTGTATGGATATATTTGTACGGAGAACATAAACGTCCTTTTTAAACAATGACAATTACAATTTCAAAATTGTATGGCAACAAGGGAAGTAAGTAATACTTTTATTGCAGATTATATGTTTACTTGATAATCATCAATTGTTTTTTAACATGAGGGTCTAGACTTAAAATTTAGCAGTATTTCAAAAATGTACAATAATTCTGACCCTTTAGAAACACAACTTTTATTTTATGTCCTTTGTAGTGGACACCAGGGCTGTTTCTCAATATGCGTTCTTCAGCGATCTTGCATCCTTGTGTTCTCCCTCTACGTCATCATTAACCGTCGAAGTTTAATTCAAATTCTCAAGAACGCAAGTACAGAGGACGCATGAAAATACCTGGATGTGTTCTTGATATTGAGGATGCATCGAGTGCAGACTTGCATGTGAAATCTGGGGAGGTCAGGTGACCAACAGGAAGATCGCACACATCTTAATTCTCACAGGTGCGATCTGTGTTCTCGCATCCTTCTGAGTTCGTTCTTCCAAGGTTGCCTGGCAAGACCAATCTCCAAGAGAACGCAAATCCGTTCTTTGTGTTCTTTGAATTGAGAAACAGCCCACAACTTTGTTCTTATGATTGTTTTACTTCTTGTAATGTTTGTTTCATTTCTTGTGATGCTGATGTTTTTGAATAAAATAATTATATTAAAATATAATAACACTTTACAATAAAGTTGTATTTGTTAACATTAAAGGGGAAATATCATGAAAATCTGACTTTTTCCATGTTAAAGTGCTATAGTGCTTCTATCAACCTAAAAATGATCAACCCAGTAACTTAGTTTTGGTAAACCATTCTATGCAAGCATGTAAAAAATATGTCATTGAAATTTGCATTTTAAAGGAAGGACACACCCAAAAACGGCACATTTTTGCTCACACCTACAAAGTGGCAATTTTAACATGAAATAATAAATTATATTTATGGTATTTTGAGCTAAAACTTCACATACGTTCTCTGGGGACATCAAAGATTTATTTGACATCTTAAAAAGTATTTTGAAATGTCCCCTTTAATAAATGCATTACAACTTACATGGACCAACAATGAGCAATATAGCTTATCAGCATTTATTAATTTATTAATCTAATATTTATGCAGTTGTTCATTGTGCATTAACCAACACTTTAAAAATGGCTGGGTTATTTTTGACCCATAATGGGTTGTTATGCAACCATGGGGTATAATAACCCAGCAATTGGGTTTCTGTCCAATACTCACCCATTATGGGTCAAAAATAACCCAGCCATTTTAAGAATGAATGTTAACAAATACAACCTTATTGTAAAGTGTTACAAAATAATAAAAGAAAGCCACAGCCAGATGGGAGAATTAGGAAATATGGTGCAATATTTGCTTTAAAAGCTGGAAATTCCCGGATGCAAAGCAGAACATTTGTGTGGTGTAATAAAGGCAACATGTTCCTATGTGTCTCCAAAAAGTCAGAATGAAATATCTCATTTAAAACTCATAACCTTTAATTGCACATTATGGTAAAATGAAATTGAAAACAAAAATGAATGAAAAAATAAATGTGAAATGTGAAAATGGCAAAAACACAGAATCAAGATGGATGTAATTCAGAACACTAAAGTCTCGTTGTCCACTACAGTGGACATGTCATTAAATTAAAATAAGTGTTTTTTATTATTCTTTGCAATGTTTTCTGCATATTTACATTTTACATTATATCTTAAAGGACAAGTTCGGTATTTTAGACTTAAAGCCCTGTTTTCAGATTGTTTATGGTGAAATAGAATGGTTTTGACTGAAATTTCGACATTTGCGGGTGCCCTGAGAATTTTCGCGTGTTTGTGTTTCAGCTCAGACCTCTGCAATGGGTTTAATGGTGCACTGGAACAATCCTCCCTAAAATGCATTAAACTTTCGTTTACAAAGATGTGAAACTCACCGAGTGGTCAGGGGTGTTCACTGATATGCTCACACAAAAATCGCTGCAAAAGATGCTTTCCAACAGCTGTTTTAGCATTCGTTGTTAACTTGTGGACCTATTTTTCCAAACGCCTCACACCCGTACATTCTTCCGCTTAGAGCTTGAATAATATACACTCCAGCCCAGGTGGTGGCGCTAATCCGCCTTTGCCTATTGCAAGAATAGAAACAAAGTTCCCGGCGCGGAGTAATACCGTACCTCACAGGACATCTAATACAAGTCAATGGGCCTGGTAAAAACTACGATAAAACCTGTTGGAATGCGTCTTTTGGAGCGATTTTTGTGTGAGCATACCAGTGAACACCCCTGACCACTCGGTGAGTTTCACGTCTTTGTAAACGAAAGTTTAATGCATTTTAGGAAGGATTGTTCCAGTGCACCATTAAACCCATTGTAGAGGTCTGAGCTGAAACACAAACACGCGAAAATTCTCAGGGCAGCCGAAAATGTCGAAATTTCAGTCAAAACCATTCTATTTCACCATAAACAATCTGAAAACAGGGCTTTAAGTCTAAAATACCGAACTTGTCCTTTAAATGTAGTTAGAGCTACTGTATATTAAAAAAACTTCAAGACCAATGTTGCACAACAATACAGAACTTGTATTGTCCCAAGTGTCATTTGGGCAGATACACTTTAAAGAGGTCCTAATATGTACAATTTAGGTATATTTATGTATACATTTGGTACCAATGTGTACCTTTGAGGTAGTAATTTGCACGCTTTGGTACCAACATATGCCTATGAGCTCTGTAGGTGCTAAGGTGTACCTTTTGAAAGGGTGCCACACCAATGATAGCAAGCAATCATTTGTTAACAATTTTTCTGACATAGTCCTGCTTTCAAATGCTTAAAAAGAAGTGTTGCTCCAGCTAATTTGGCTTCATTTTTTAGTGTCTCTTCTGATGAATGGTTACTGTAGGTTGTGCTGACTCTTGTATTGTAGATGTGTATATGTAGTAGTGGGTTCAACACATTGAAGGAGCTTAGTTAATGCACACTGCAGTAATTGATTATGCATTTACAGTTGTTCTGACTTGGCCAATAAGAACTGCAATCAAATTAAATAGTAGGGACAGCATTTTTAGAGCAGATAAATGTGAGAATCTAATCTGGATTTAGTCCTTTGACAGTGTAAATGTATTAAATCTAAATGTTTATTCTGAAATTAGTTTTTTCTATTGACTTACAGTTTAATTGTGGGATGGGTTAATAATGCATATAATAAGTTAAATATGTGGAACTAGGCAGTTTTACGGTTGTATCCAACTTGAATTTCAACAGCATTAACAGCATTATAGTCGGCAAAAGTAGTGCTCAGTGAAATCATTAGCTTTAGTGTAGTGTTTGATTTTCTAGTAGAGCCCCTCAAAAAAAAAATATTTTCACCTCTGCTGCCACCCTCCACTTTTTGTGAAATTGAACTACTCTCCTGCATTACTTCTTGTCCTTGATGAAAGGATTAACCCTCCTCCATTCCATTAAAAGCCAGACCCTCCACCTTTGGCCCCACAGTCATGTTTTCCAGTGGCAGAGTAAATACAAGAAAGTTTAGGTGTAAAAATGCAATATCCTAAATCTTGCTGTGTAATTTAAGGCCATGACCTCCTCTAGCAGTAGGATCTTAACTAGGTCACTTCAATTAAAAACTACAGCTCTGTTCAATCTTGAATTTTTTGTCAGGTCTACTTAATGCATCTCCATTTAAAGGTTTGAGGAACGAAAGTTGAGGGGTTTACTTTCAGTTTTGTGCAAATACAATGTTTGCGAAAAATATATATATATTTTTAGAATGCACAATTCTACACTGTAAAACGTTTATTGTCAAATTGACAGTAACTTACTAGCAACAATTATCCAGTAGTTCCTGTATTTCAAACAACAGTAAAATTACTGTAGAAAGAATAACAGTAGTTTTTTAAGCATACTGCAAAATGAAGTACAGTATTATACTGTTATTTCTAATATCCGACATGCAGCCTTTTACTGTTATACTGGAAATTTTACTGTTATTTTTTTACAGTGTAAAATATATACTACTGTATTTTTACAATTAAATTAAATACTGTTATTTTATCGGTTGATGTTAAATATAAAGACAACAACTATATCTTTAAAAGCAGAACATTTATTGTGCAGTTTTAACTGTATATTTGTAACAATATTAACAAAAATAACAAAAAAAATTAGATTTTATACAAAGTTTTAAAAAATTAACAAAATCAGTCAGCAATCAATGTATCAAGGAAACAAAATTTATGAGCAAATTAAATAACAAATGTAATTTTCTTCTTCTGTCCCTACAGCTCAGCCAAATCTACCCAAAATCCATGAGGGATGGTGGGCTTACAAAGAAGTGGTTCAGGGGAGCTTTGTTCCAGGTAAGAATTTTACATAATTTTTAATTAAATGTGATCAGCACATGTATTGTAAGTGTTGTATTATATGCTCACACACAGATTTCACATTAGTTATAATATAAGACTAATAATATTTTCTTAATCCTTGATGTACTGTAATGAGTCTAATATTATCCATTTATAATATCTTTATTTCACTTCATTATCCAATGCATTACAACCTACAGTACCTGCACATTTAAACTGTACTAGCTTAACACATCATCTAAGGAATAATGTACATCCAGTCGTTGTTATTGCAAAACAATAAATAAGATCAGAGTGCAACAACTCAATGGATGTATAATATCCTGCTTATTACTTGCCTGCTTGGCACATGAGTAAATAACTGAAAACAAAATATTGATTCCAGAGATAACAGACCTTGGACTGTCTGACCAATCAGAATCAAGTGTTACAGCTATATACATACATTTTTACAGTTATTTATTGTATAAAATGACTATATTAACATTCAATTTATGGAGTCCTTTGAAAGGCTCAAAAGCTCAAGTAAATTTTCAGGAATATGTTCATTTTTTTATAGATCAAGCTTTCCCACACACTGTATTTGTATGTTTATTTGTGGTGGCACATCCGCCAGGGGCATGGATAAAATTGGGTAATATTAGGGAACAGAGAAATCCATATTTGCACTTCAGCTTGCAGCCATATCACCCTAGCCCAAGACAGCTTGCCCACTGAAGCTAAGCAGGGCTGAGCCTGGTCAGTACTTGGATGGGAGACCACTTGGAAAAACCAGGTTGCTGCTGGTAGTGGTGTTAGTGAGATCAGCAGGGGGGTCTGTGTGGGTCCTTACACCCCAGTATAGTGACGGGGACACTATACTGTCAAAAAAGCACCATCTTTTGAATGAGACGATAAACAAGCGGTCCTGACTCTCTGTGGTCTTTAAAAATCCCAGGATGTCCCTTGAAAAAGATTAGGGGTGTGCCCCGGCATCCTGGCCAAACTTACCCATTGCCCTACTAAGCATCGCCTTTAATTGGCTATATGACTCGGTGTGTGGTGGGTGTTCTGGCGCAATATGGCTGCCGTCGCATCATCCAGGTGGATGCTGCACATTGGTAGTGGTAAGGAGAATCCCCCTTTCATATGTAAATTGCTGCAGAAAAGCGCTATAGACAAATTCAAATATCATAAGATCGGACAAATTCAGCAAGAACCGTTCGAACAACATGGTGAATCTTACATTAGTATGACTACATTAGTTACATCATATGTTTCTGTTTTTAAATGTTCAAAACCCCAATGCTGCGTTCATACCAGCCGCGGTAGAGGCATCAAGCACGAGTGAAATCAATGTGAAGACGCGTTTACATGCGTCTGGAGGTCTTGCAGTGCGAATGAGGTGTTTAGCGCAGAGCCTTAGACGCATCTAGTTAGGCGCGTCTAGTATGCGCGAATGATGTGAATTGAAGCGCAAATTATGCGAATTGAGTGTTGCCGCGGGAAACGCGCGAGTTGAAAAATCTGAACTTTGGTGGAAAATCGTGCCGCGTTAACCAATCAGGAGCTTGCTCTGGTAGTGACATGATTACAGAAAGCGAGCGGAGTCGCAGAAGCCCCTCCCATGACCCTAGAATTTCACGCGCGGCTTTCACGTACGAATGAAGCAAGTAAACTCAAAATGTTCAACTGTCCAACTACGTGCGAATAGCACGTTTTGCCGCCTCTACCGTGTTTTGGTGTAAATCCAGAATGAGACTTCATAATCAGGTTTAAAAGTAGACTTTGAACCTTAGGTTTTCCATGTGGATTCAATGGGCACCCAGCTAAATTATTATATTTAAACAGTAGCAGACGCTTTTATCCAGAGTGATTTACAAACAAGGAACACTAGGTTATTAAGACTTCCACATCTCTGCACAACTCAAAAATAATTGCTCCGTTCCAAATCTCAGTGAGCTGTTTACAGACACAGCTTTATACAGAATCCTAGTAGTGATACAGACATGAAGCCTGCTTTACAAGGAAACTGTCTCAATTAAGCTGCACTTGTTTTGGCCAAATCACTTGTTTTCTCCACCAAGAAGGCAATCCCACGATGCACTGTGCCGAGCAGTAGGTATTCTACTGGTGTCAGGGGATTACCTTTTCTTTAGAATGGTTCATCATTTGTTTCATTTCTCTCTACGTCTCTATAAGCTTCTTTATGAGGTGTCGGCCTGGTTGAATTCTCTTGCGGTCTACAAAAGGGCATCAACATACACAACATGAGCAAGGCAGAAGTTCAGGCTCAGCGTTTATGATACCTTATTTACATTCATTGGCTTTATCTGCCCTTTTTATTGTTCTTTAGTGGATTATGGCGTTCAATGTTACGAGGGAAAGCAGGATTATAAAAGATCAAACCTGGAGAACGTTTTTTAGATCCCATGCCTCGTAGTCATAGTCACATCCTGTGGAATATCATGCTGGGCTTAGACGCACACCATCTTGAGCTGAAGAGAGGGCTGTTGGATTGACAATCTGGTTCCTGTTTATTCACCAGAGGTGTTGAAGGGACATCATGGTGAGGATGGGGCAGCTGTATGTCGATGATTGTTTAAAATTATGTGCCTTGAAAACCAAAGCGACTGTTATCTGAGAGCCCCTTAGTTCTGGTACTGTATGCTGCAGCAGTGTCAGGCAGTCTGAATGTGAGAGGCTGGATGAAATGGATGTTGACCCTGACCGCTGCTGACTGATGAGCTGGAATATGTCAAACACTCGGTTGTGCTCTTAACATGGATTTTAATATTACACACAACATACTGTTTTTTGTTGTTGTTGTTGTTGAAGAGAGATCCGTGGCTTTCTGTTTTGAAATATTGAATCCTGAAAGATCAATAGAGGGATCAAGTCGTATCTCAACAACATATAAGCTTTATTAAAAGGACGAGCACTATCACAGCTGTTGGATGGATGTATACTCTAAAAATGGCTAGGTTATTTTGGACCCATAATGGGTAAATATTGGACAGAACACATGCCCCATGCTAGGTTAAAAATTACCCAATGTTGGGTTGATGTTATGCAACCATGAGGTATAATAACCCAGCAGTTTGGTTAAAACAACCCAGAATTGGATCGATTTTAACCCAGTGGTGAGTTCTGTCCAATATTTACACATTATGGGTCAAAAAGAACCCAGACATTTTTAGAGTGTATCATAGGGTGGATTAATACTTGCACATGGCCCAAAATATATTTGCAGGTGATCCAAAAAATAATGCGGATGTATCACTGTTATTTTATTTGCTTTTTATCGGCTGTTAGGTTTCATAAAAAGAGTGTTATTACTTTAACATTCCTTTATTGTCTTTCAGAGAGCAATAACAGATCATTTTAACTTCAAAGATGTCAGCAGCATCTCTGACTTTTGCTGTTTTCAATTACTTGATTTAAAATGATTCTTTACATCAACACAGAAATATTCCCAGAAGTCCCTGCATGGCATTTGTAATGTATATTTAGGTATGTTAATTGCACACTCTCATATGGTGCATGTAAATGAAAATAGTTGTTATTCTTACATAGATGAATTCCTAATCTATTCCTATACCCAGCAAGCAATTTTTAAAGATCTTATAACCATCCAAACACAGATAAGACGTCTAGGCTAAAACAATACAAATTTTGGGCTGTCAAATTTAATAGATGTCTAACCATAGCCCAAAAATAAATGCTTACATGATGAAATATCATGCATCTCTTAAGTTATCTTGACAAAAACATGTAATCAAATTCAAGGTTATTTTGGCTTAACGTGGGTCAGTCATAGCTGGACTATATCGGGTCCATGGTTAACCTAGACGGTGAAATAACGGCTATTGCTTGACAGATATTTCATGTATTTCTTCTTATAATCCACGGCTAGCCATGCTACACGTCGGGTGGTTTTTCACCTCTACGAAGAGAACTGAAAGAAAAGGACCAGAGAGAAAGAGACACACACACTTTAAAGGGATAGTTCACCCAAAAATGACAATTCTGTCATCATTTACTCACCCTTATGTTGTTACAAACATGTATACATTTCTTTGTTCTGATGAACACAAAGGAATATATTTTGAGAAATGTTTGTAACCAAACCGTTCGTGGACCCCATTTACTTCAATAGCAGGAAAAATAGTACTATGGAAGTAAATGGGGTCCACGAACGGTTTGATTACAAACATTTCTCAAAATATATTCCTTTGTTTTCATCAGATTAACAAAATTTATATAGGTTTGTAACAACATAAAAAGCGAGTAAACAATGACAGAATTTTTATTTTTGGGTGAACTATCCCTTTAAAGAGAGACGCACAAACGCATTTCTCTCTCTCTCTCTCTCTCTCTCTCTCTCTCTCTCTCTCTCTCTCTCTCTCTCTCTCTCTCTCTCTCTCTCTCTCTCTCTCTCTCTTCTATTTTGTCTTGTGCCTCTAATTAAAGGATATGCAAAAATCATCCATTTATAACTAAATAAATGTTTACTCTGTTTGCAAGTGTAACTGTGTCACTATGGTTACCAATGTTTATAATGGTGGATACATTTCTAACTGTAATCAAACGGACTGGAACTACCTGTGCATTAAACGGTTTTAATGCACACCATCCAGCCAATCAGAATCGAGTATTTAAACAGACCATGGTATAAGTTATTGTGCTGAATGTATTAGCCTGTTTACACCTGGTATCAAGATGTTTTTGGTCGATCGAATCACAAGTGGACGACATAAAGACCCAGGTGTCTGTTTTCTAATACATTCAGAGGTATTCGAAAACACATTCGAGCGAATTGCTTTTGTGGTGTAGACCAGTGGTTCTCAAACATTTTTTGGGGTGTGGCCCCCCTTGTGTTTGGTGATCCCCACTTGTGCACTTCTTGGCCCCCCAGAGAAAATGTATGACATAAACAATGTAAAACATAAAATTTGAATTAACCATAACTTATTAAAATATACAAAGTAGTGCTGTTGGTTAGTAGCCTTATTTTTCTGAGGTTTAATTACACAGAATTCATAATAAATTAATGCATTTTATAAAATGTCATAAAGCTGGGGCCCCCCTGGCACCATCTCAGGGCCCCCCAGGGGGCAATGGACCCCATATTGAGAACCACTGGTGTAGACGCACATGTGGTTGAATGTGTTCGAGCAACCACATGAAACCGCCTACCTCCATCTACTGATCTTACTAACACACAGTGCACAGCTCTATCTTTAAACTTTCACTGATTAACTAAAGTCGCTGCACTCTGACCTTTTCATTTTTTGTCTTATTTTGCGAACTTAATAAAACTTGTACAAAATTCTTTGTAACATGTTTACTAACAACACAAGCAGTGGACCGGCATAATATTAGTTTGCATCAATTTAAAACCTCTCCAGCTCGCATTTAAACATAAGCAGAGGGACTCGCCCCCAGACCACCTGGGCAAAAGAAACAGATTAAAATACCAGGTATTAACATGAATGTGTCTCTTTTGTCTACTTGTGATCCGATTGATTTAATACCAGGTATAAACAGCCCCAATGTTTTGAATCCACTTGACAATAATAGCTGTTGAGTCAAAATGACGCATCCTTAAAAATAGCATATTATATAGCATTTTTGACCTATATATCCCAGCTGGGTTTTCATGGTTGGGTCTATTGTTTGAAGGCTTGCAATGATTTTCATTGTTGACATCTGGCCTTTAAGTAACAACCATGTTACACCCAGCTGAAACAGATTACCATGCACATATAGCTCTCTATATCAAAAGCTTTCATTTAAGTAGTAGTTAAGCTACACTAAATCAATAAAGGATGCTAATAGGCAGGTGGTTCCTGAATGTCAAGCAGTTACAAGCAGTTTAGAGATTGACACCACTGATCGAAATGTAATTAAGGACAGAGACAAATGTCTGTCGGAGCTCAACTTGAGCTGTGTCTGAAATGGTGGAATTGAACACCTCTGGTCATGTGTTTAGAAATGGCATTTTAATTGCGTATAATTGTGTATTCTCTAAGCATTTAGGTTCTCCTTGTCTATGTGTTGTACGATGTGTCAAGTCTTTTCTTGCGTCGCATATCATGCACACGGCTGGTGCAAAATCGGCAATTGTCACATCTTTCAAGACAGCCAAAACAAATTTTGTGCAATGCCAAAAATGAATCGCATTAAGCCACCTTTCCATTCCTCTGCGAGTTACAGAACAATCTCTGCACATTTGTCGGAGTCAATTCGGATCAACACAGATCTTGCAGCTGATATAGCGATTGATTTGGTTGTGAACGTCAAGGAAAGATCATAAAGTTTGATAGATATACCTGTGGGTTAAATTAAATGTTTCTGTCATTTCAAGGCGAATAGCTTGTACGCTTGTAGGTATCTTAGAATCGAGGCAATTGCATTTCATGACAGATTAGTCACAGATTTCATATAATGATGAAGGATATATCATATGACGTGTCAATTAGAAAGTTCACAGACAGATTCCCCTATATGCATACATCATTGAGCACTAAATGGTCCAATGTCTCAATTCACTTTGAAGTGAATATGCCATCAGGATATTAAAATTGTGTACCAGTCATTGCCTCTTTTGTACAACCCTAGGTAGAATTCATCCATTCTAAAATAGATTTAATAAGCAGTTTCATCAAGATGTAAGATCTTTTTAATATATACAGTACAAGTTATTCTCCAAGGAAGCAAAGTAGGAAATATTAATCATAACAGTTACACTTTTTAATTAAAACCTTAGTATTTAAACTGCAAGTAAACTGTAATTGAACACCCACCTGTGCCAAAATATATGCATGTAGTTTAATATCACTTTTTAATTCTTTCTGCACAGCCTAAAAAAAACTATAGTAGTTATTTTTGCTAAACATTTTAGTTAATGTTGTATTTATTTAATAATGCCATCCAGCAGCTATGGCTATATTCATAGTGAGAAAGGTTAATCTATGCAAGTTAAACTAGTTGATCTTTAGTTCACCTGACCTGCATGTCTTTAGACTGTGGGAGGAATATGCAAACTCACGCAGAAAGACCTCCTTCTGACCCCGTCGAGGGTCGAACTGGTGATCTAAAGTATAGCTTAGTTCTGCATAATTTGCACAATATTACACAAGCATGTAGTTATTTTTTATTTTTATTAAATACTGCACATCTGTTTAAATCCATTTCAGTCAGGACCACTTTGTCAAATGAAGATTTATTAAATGATATGCATACAATTAGTAGGCGGTATGGTTCTGTTCTGTGCGGTATGGTTCATGCCCGTCCATGCGCATGCATAAACAGAGCGGGGAGAGCAGTGACCAAAAAATAAAATCCCCCCCTCAGTATAACAGCAGAACCATTAACTCATCCTCCGCCAGCCTTTTTTTGAAAAATTGCCTGCCTGCATTAGCCTATTTGTGATTTTCACAAAAGTTTCACAAAATTCCTTCCAGGAAAATATTCTTCCAGGAAGATAAATAAACATACAAATATATCAAATAAAAGAACAGACCATCTGCTTTCAAACAAACAATAAACAAACAAAACAGGACAAAAACGTTTTTTATAAATTGGACGTGGATACAATTGGTCTAGTGGATAATCACGGTATTACAGATAAACATAACAATGCTTTTTTTCATGCAAATGTTTTCTCTTAATTGATGAGATAACTCGTCACTGGCGTGAAAAGAGGTTGGTTGTTACAGATGTCGTAACTGGACTGGTGCGCGTCAGGGCTGGACTGGGACAAAAAATTGGCCCTGGCATTTTGGCCCAGACCGGTCCACTACATAGGATCACAAATCTTTGTGCAACCTTGACTACCAAGTAGAAAAGTATAAGAGCTGACACGTGACATTACAAAAATGTTAGCGCTGTAAAAGGCTTTGCAGGTTTTAAAAATAATAGTATTAGCCAGTAAGTGCACAATGTTAACCCTTCTGACCACCTTATGATAACACTGAGACCTGATAAATGTTACAATGAAGTCGCAGTCTCGCGGCTAAGCCACGAGTCTCATTACAGTGTGTGCAGAATATTTGGACAACTTTTTTTCTGAATACCTTTTAACCAAACCACAGTTATTTTAATAACCAACATTAATTTGGTATATATCTTTTCCTTTCATCCTATTTTATGACCTTGCTGCCCGAATCAGGATTTCTTGTATAATGGTCACACCTCAATTTTGCAATTTCCATGCATGGCATACATCAAATATTGAATGTCCAGTGTGTGTGTTAAACATTTTTTTGGCCCTTTTTAAATGTAAAAGAAAATGTGCCTAATAATTCTGCACACTTGAATATAAGGTCCTTTTTGAGATGTATGATACGTCTGTATGATACTTGCTCTCCGTTTCTTGTGTCAGATCATCGCTATCTGTTTCTTGGATGGACTGTCCATCTGACACAAGAAACAGAGGGGGAGGGTTGGAGCTTGTTACAGTAAGCGATGTTTGGGCCAGCCCAGTGTCAGTATTGAAAATGAACCAATGGGCTGCTGTCCCTGCTTTATGGGCCGGTCGTTGGCCAATAAAAAAAATCATATTATATTCACCGGCCCCCAAGAACGTCGGCCCACCGGTATGCCAGATTACCAGGCCAGCTCTGGTGCGCGTCATGAACAGCTGATTATCAGCTGATGCATGCTTGACTAAAGTGACCTGCCTGAACTAACCCGATGCACTGATACGACTTTTCCCATTACCGATTCAAATGGATGCCAATCATCCAATACCGATCCTAATCCAATACTACTGTAGTTTTTTACTGCTGTATATTTATTTTTCTTTCAAATTGCACACACACACACACACACATGTTGGTGTATGTGGTTTACGGGGACATCTCCATAGACGCAATGCATTTTATACTGTCCAAACTGTTATATTCTTTTCCCCTAACCTGCCCCAATCCCTAACCCCAATGTCACAAAAACCTGTTGCCAGTCTTTAAGCTATGAAAAACTACCATTTAGTATGTTTTTTTAGCTTTTCCGTTTATGGGGACACTCTCTGTGTCCCCGTAAACCATGTTTATAGCATAATAAACATGTCATTATACACTATTCATGTCCTCTTAAACCACATAGACCAACCCCCACACACACACACACACACACACACACACACACACACACACACACACACACACACACACACACACACACACACACACACACACACACACACACACACACACACAAACAAACACACACACACACACACACACACACACACACACACACGCACACACACACACACGCACACAAACCCCAATGCTCACAGGAAACTTTCAGATATCATATTTTCAAGAAACATCAGTGTTTGATTTATAAGCTCGTTTCCCCATGGGGACCAAAATGTACCCACAAGGTCAAAACTTTACTGGTATTCCTATCTAGGTACGTTTGAGCAAATAAATAGTCTAAATATATTTTTTGCTAAAAAAACTGTCATACAAAAAAATGCTTGAATGCAGATATTGTTGGGTATGATGCGCTTAAGCATCCTGTCCTTTACACTTATGCGCATCCCAGACGCAGAATTAATGCTCTTGAAGCATACTGTACTCTCACAGGAATGTTGGCTTTACAATGGAAAGTTTATAACCGTTAAAACACAAAGAGAATATATATTTTTTGTGCTCAGCACATAGTGTATTGCATCCATCCAGTGGTGTACTGAGACTTTTATAAAATTAGATTTTTTAAATACAGTTATAGTGTGTTTGAATGACAATTTCATCCAGTTCACTTCTCTAGAGATTTAACCCAGTAGCGAGTACCACATCAGAGTTTCTGTGAACCTTAATATCTTTTCATATCTGTTTGTTCATCACATAAAGCTATTGAGTGTATTAAGATTACGTAGTGCATAAAAATTATTTATGGTGCTTTTATAATACTTTTTCCTTTTAATAGCTTTACAGTAACAACCACATGTAATGCACAGTATCATAGTTGAATAGGTCCGGTTAGTCTTATACCTGATCCAGCAAAATAAGCACACATAAACAACCTACAGTTATGCCACTCATTGAGATGCATCAAAGATGCCTAACTACTACTATCATAAACAACAGGGCTTTCTTATAGCGTCATTACAACTTGGGGCGTATATTACATGTCATGTTTTCATGTCATGTTTTAAAAATCATGTCAGACTTTTAAGTCAAAACACACACATACTGTACACCGCTATATACGGCATAGCAGAATCTCCATGGGTCATCAAGTATAAAACACAGTACAGTAATTAAAGACACAGACAATGCGACGTGAACCTTTTGTTTGTGAGGTTGAGAAACGCATCATGCTGCAGCCTTAATCTCCAGGCATGAGAGGCCTGACAACAAAAATCCTCACCGCAGCTGAATGGTAATTCATCTCATTGACAGTCATACCCGCTTTTCCTGAAGGCATGCAGGAATGCTAAGTTTGGGGAGCAAACATATCCAGAGAAGCTAATTCTCTACGCGGTGGTGAAATACATCACGCTGCAGTTCCTCTTGCGATGTGTGACAGCTGTATGTATTATGAGAGCGCCTGATGGATGGGGGTGCGGTGAGGAAGACTCTCATAACCTGCTCTTTATTTACTGTCGCTTGACTGACAGAGACGAGCACGAGGGGGGATGGAGTTGGTCGGAGACGTGTCTGAGACCGATCTTGGACTTAGAGAAACTGTAGTCGTTCCGTTCTGTCACTCAAGACTGAATGCTTGGTTATCGTCCATCAATCAGAATGGTGTCAGCAAGCTAAAGGGCTCATGGTTTGGAAACCTGATAGCTTTAAATGATGTCTGGAAGTCATGTATGAAATGTCTAAGACAGGGGTCTTCAACCTTTGTTAGGTCAGGGACTCCTTGGTGGATAGAGATAGCAGGGACTTCTTTTTCTGTATTGTATAAAACTAAGCATTGTATTTAAGGCTTGACATATGGATAGTACATATTAATGTACAGTGTTAACATGCTTTATGATGCTAACAGTGGTGAACTAAATTATTAGAAAAATCAAAAAATATTGCCTTTTTTGCTTTTTTGTAGCTTAGAGCACAACAAATATCTGATGAAGTTTAGTGCGGGAAGAACAATGAACCTTTAACTAAACTTTAGCTTCCTACTTTGAGCTTTGTTTGAACTTTTTTAGTGTATTTCATTTCTCTTCAAAAATATGTTTGAGATCAAACAATAACTGGTGAACCTCCTGCGGTACCGTCGCGGACCCCCTGTGGAAGACACCTGATCCAAGATATTCTAATATATTCTAAAGGCATAAAATTGTAGATCAGCACCTGGCACCCTAAATGCTCACAACAGACATAATTCATTTGCATACGAGAATTGGCTCCGAATGAGCGCTCATTATTGAAGATACATCTTCGCTTGATTTCACTTTCTTGGATGAACTTTCATGTCTGGTTCACAGGTGGTGGGTTCTGCTCTATTAGTATTGAGCGTTTACTACTCAGAAAATACGTCAGCATAGTCTACTTGAGATCAAACCAATTTCACTCCAGGAGGTGCCAAAAAGATAGAAGTGATTTCTAATGCCACCCTCATTTATGTATGTATGTGGATAAGTTGAAATCTCAGTGGTGCACTTCAGAATCTTGCAAATTATTTCAAAAGGTTGCCGTTCTGTATTTTTTACATGCGTTTCATTCCCGACTCTTTAAAATACGACCTTAAAGCTATAGAGATGCTATAGATGTAATGGCTTCTGTGAAGATTTTATGTAAATTCTATGGGTTAATTGTTAAAAAGACTGAAATATAGATGAAAATTTATTGATTCGTTGCATAGCTAGATGCTTGCATGTGAGGCTTTTGTTTATATTTGTTTTACATAAGGAACAATATATCAGTTTACATGCATAATTTTGCTTAACATCATAGAGAAGCATATTACAAAGTTTTTTTTTTTCTTGAATATCGTGCATAAATTGTTCTTACTACCTGATGAATATGACTAAATAATTGTCCTCAGAAAAAAATCACTCCTGTCTCTGTGACAGCTCCAGACTCTGTAAACAGAAAAAAAGTGTCAGGGGAGCGCGGCTCGTGCTTTTTATCAGAAACCCTGTCTGCCTGTCAGTCATTGTGTGCATTCATGGCTGTCTGACAGGTCTTTAGAAGGCAGGGTTTGGAAAGATGGCATGTTGTTGAAGGGATGAGGTGGTCAAATTCAATGGCTAGCAGAAGTTTCACTTTGCAGTTCCTTAAAGCTTAACAGTTACAGTGGGACCAACGGATGAGACCACTATGAAAGTCTATGTTTCAAATCTAATTTAAACCTTGAAATGTACAAAATGTAGAGGTTTGAAAATATTTAAATGTGATACGAAAAGTAATCCCAGTTAACCTACTTCGATTCGATTTCGATTCATAAGCTATCAGATCGATTTGGTTTCGATTCTCGGTTCGATTCCTATATTCTCGGACAAGTTTTTATACTCGATTCTCGATTCCACTCAATGAATATAGATTTAATACAAATACTTTATTTATAAAAAAAAGTGAACATAAGTCTACAAAGGGGTAATTAATAAAAAGACTGTATATTACACTTTTTTATTTTAAGTACACTTGGGTACATTAAAACAGAACCCATCTCTAATTTTCAAATGCATACAATTATGTTAAATACAATACAATGTTGATGCAAGATGAAAAATGTATGCTGAAAAAGTCAAAACATTCCTTAATCAGTTATATATATATATATAACTTTAATTTGAGTTAAAGTGGTCAATGTCAATTTACTTTTTGTATCCCATTTAAATATTTTCAAACCTCTACATATATTAGGGCTGGAATATCATTGCCGTAAATTCATTTCAACGACATGCAATTAACGATTTCTCTTTGAATTTCCCTAGCACGTTGTTGGAAATGCTAAAATGATTTTTATTTGTACGTTTTCTGAGAGGTGAACTGTCCTAAATGCTTAATATGCGTGTCCATCCACTTAACGCGTCTGAGATTTTGGTTTCAGTTTTAAAACATGCAGGAATTAGAAAATATAGTGCAGGACTTGCTTGATGTTAAAATAGTTTTTAATAGAGACATGAAAACAATCTTTCCAGTGCTGACTGACACATCTGAAACATGCACACAGGCACCGACCACGATTTATGTACATAGACAGAATTACAGTTTAAAATATCTGTTTTGGCAAGAATTCATGTAGATATAATCGGTTATGTCTTAAATTAATGTTTGGTTAACTGTTGGGGGAAATATCTGATGTGTAACATTACATTAGATACTTGATATAAATGTTATATTTTCTTTACAATGTATAGGTAATAAAATAAAATTAGCATTAACAAAATTGTCCCAGATGTTATCATAACTCTTTTTTACGTCAGCCAAGCTGGACATCTATTTCAAAACTAAACTACAAATGTATTTCAATCTCCTCAACATCCTCTCCGCAGTGTCCTCATCTATAACATTTGTTAGGATTTGTAGAACGAACCCAAACGCAGACAGAGGGATGTACACTGAAGACTTTTATTAATTAACAAAAACAGAAAACAAAACCCACGAGGGGGCAAAACAACATAAACAGGGTAACAATAAACAGATGGATGGTACACTAAACTGGACAAGATACAAAACTACACTAAACAATAAACTTGACTTCACACTAGATATGGAAAAACACTAGACTGGACTTAACAGCAGAACACAGTACTCACAGGTATGGAAACAAATGCACAAGCACAGGACAAGGAATACAAGAGGATTATATAAGGGAGCAAATCAAGGGGGGAACAGGTGACATGAATCAAATGATAATGGGATGATTAATGGGGAAACAAGTAGGCGGGGTCAGGAGACGAGACAGAAAGCACATGGCCTAAATAAACAAGGCCAGTGCTTTCACACAAAACAATGGTCTGTCATGATTCTGCCACAAGACTAGATTAAATAAAGGACAGGAGGGCAGAACCATGACAACATTGAATAATGACCTCAAATAAATGTAACAGAATGACTATATTTATTTACTACAAAATCCTTTCATTTGCACCAAAGCTTGCTCGCCATTTACTGCTCTGTTGGGAGTGTGAACTTTCCCTTGCAGATGGGTATCCTCATGAACCGAGTAACTAAAAAAGCTTCCATTATAATAAATCACCCCCACTGCTCAGAAAATCTTCCTGGCACATTTTAAAAAGGACAAGATGATAGCTTTGTATGAATAAAGTTATCGCTGTAACGATTGTGACAATTGAATCGAATCCTTGGGTTCAGTGTGACGGTCATGGCTAGCAGGATAATACACGGGAATAACACACAGTGAAGATGAGAATTCAGAGTTGGTATACTGTGGAGCTGAGGTAAAAACCATTGACTGTGATGCGTGTGTTATCTTGATTCTCTGCAGGTTTTATTTCTATGGTGGCTTTTGGATTGACCTTTTCTTGTCTCTGCATGGCCAAGTGGATATAACACCATTTCAATACTGTCTAAAGAAAAATCAATCCTTCTTAATTATGAGAAATTGATGGTAAAGTCATCACACGTTGTTTTTAACAAGTTGTGTATTTTTATATATCAGTCAGTCGCTTCAGCTACAAAGGCCAAACCGCTATTGGATTTACAAGTAGAAGATCAAAAGGTTTCATCTTCATTTTACTTAAGTTGTTTTGGCAATGGTATGTTGTGCAAGGCTTCACCTTCAAACACAATATTCAGAAAGTATGAAGACACAGTGCACTTTTGCAGAACACCTGCAGTGAAATCAATAGTGTTTCTGCTCTCTATATTACCTTTAACTTTAAGATTAAATTATAAAATGTGAATGATTTGTGCAGTTGACTTATCAATCTTGTTAACTTTTGCTATTCAGTTCTTTACAAACAAAAACAACTAAATTTAATAACCTATGACATGTAAATTTGTGTAACTTCCTTAAAGGTATAGCGGAAGATTTTCCCGAATTATTTAAAAGAACCGCCCCTCCCGAGAGGTAACGCCTGTTAAACGCGTGCACGTGAGAGAGAGAGATAGAGAGAGAGAGAGAGAGCATAGAGGAGCCTAGTTCTTCTCTTCACTCTGTTTACAAGTTTCTGTCAGCATGTTTACCGTGTCTGTGCGGTTCGTGACTCATGCCAGGGCTAGCATCGCTAATCATAGCTTACATCAACTTTTACTAGCAGTGATTTTAAATGGATTTCTCCAAATAGCATGACAAAATGTACCTTTCCAGTAGAAACTTCGCATGGGAAGCCCAACCTGTCCTTTTAGCTCACGCCACCAGCATATGAAATAGTCTCCCATAAACATTCTGGTCTTGTTTCTTTCTTTATAGTCCTTTCTCTTCTTGTCATACAATTCGTAGACACTTTTTCTCTTGCGACCCTCAGACATTTTGAAAAAAAAACACAGCGAGAACGCGAGCTTCAATGAATGGTTAAAACCGTAGCACAACACACATACACGTGAAAGTGCGCATGTGCAGCAAGCGAACCTAGAGGCGAGCACGTACGACGGTTATACGTCAACATATAATCAGAATGATTGACATCTGGGATGACCAATAGTCTTGATGATCCATCTTCCGCTATACCTTTAATATTTTTAACTGAAAGCACCACAGTCAAAGAATGTCTGAACCTGTTTTTTGGTATATTGATGTTTTTTATATATATTTTCAGCTTTTTAACAGATTTGAATACCATGTTGTACAAAAATGTATCTGTAGCTCAGTTGGTAGAGCATTGCATAAGCAGTGCAAAGGTTGTGGGTTCAAGGGTAACTTAATAGAGTGCCGAAGTAATGGCGTCACTTTGTAGGCTAAAACGCGGAAGTGAGTTAGCATTTTAGCACTACGGGTTCCCTCGCCCTGAAGTCTATGGGTTTTTTGAATGGGTTTTTGCTAAATCGCCTGAAATAAGGTCTGTGGTTAACAAAACCTCTAAATATTTTCACGTTTTGTTCTATGACATAAAATACACCAGTTATAATCTGCTTGTGATTTTTTTAAACTTTATTGTGCCTTAAAAACGGTGGTTGCTAACAAGTTGCTAATAGGGACTACATCCTTGGCGGGGAGTTTAGACGTCATCATGACAGGAAATCTGTCACTAGCCTTTCAGCCTCACGTTCTCAGAAGTTTACCTTTCAGTTAATATACATAACGTTAAATATTTAGTCTTTTCAAATTGTAGTTTTTCCAAATATTGTTGTACTGTGGAGAGACTGTAGTTTGACCTGTTTTGTTTTGTCCGGAGATGCAACCACAAGTCGTCGATGAAAGATGCTCGTTTACCGTCCGATGTTCCCCAGCGGAGACTGTTTGTGCCGTAAGGTAAGCTAACACAACGATGATTTCCATGTGAACACCGTATTTACTGCCTTAATGTGGCCATGCACGACCAAACTTTAATGGTGCATATTGCTCAACACGCGAATGATATGATACTTTGACGGTCAGATGGAATTAAAAAGGCTAAGTTAGCAAGAATAAACGTTTTTCATTACAAAATCAACAGCTAAAATAACTTACCTGTGTGTGTCTTTCTCTTAAAATATCTTAAAGCGTGTTTACTTTGCTGTTTAATAGATTAGATCCGCTGCAGTTTTATTAAAGGCTAACGTTACTTCGAGAAATGTGTTTAATTAAAATATTCAAAATAATACCTGGTTTATTGACTTTTTTTTCAACTTTGCTTTACCCACTAATAATAATGATTGTAGTTATTTGTAAACAGCACTAGTTAGGCATTAGATAACAATGATATTAATCTTTGTTATTTTAGTAGTAAAGTGTGATTTTTGTAATTTTAATTTGTAAAGGTGTAACTTCCATAAAACTAACACTGCTTATTTTGAATTTATCCTTAGACGAGCTGACCGGATGCCCAGTGTCCATTCTCGCATCTGCAGCTGTCATTTTCCTGCAGGGGATAAAATTTCCCCGTTTTGTTTATATCCACAAATGATGTTCCCACTGGACAAATTTTGGAAGATCATTCATACTCCCTGAGACAGGATAGTGCTGATGTGCCTAAAAATGTTCCACCACCCATTTATAAAGAGGAGGAAATGGCTACAATTTATGTTTGACAAAGATGATGAACCATCTCCGGCTGATCAAACCCTCACTATCAATTCTGAGGAACAACCAAATAAAAGCACAACTAAAGAAGAGCTGCAGTCTGGATGAAGAAGAAGAATCCAGCTTGAGATTGAGTTAGAACATTCCATAACAGAGATTCAGCTTCTCAAAGACTAACTCCAAAGGCAAACGAGTAACTGTCATGACAGGTATTCAGCCTTTTAGATGAGTGAAAGTGTGATTCGAATGGAGACAGAATTGCCAGATAGGGATACTTTCAGTGCTGTGTGTGAATATGTTGCTCATTTTGAGGATTCCATTACGTACTTTGCTGGATGGAGGAGACCCAAAGAAATCATCCTTGAGGACCTTGATTAAAATTCGCCACAACTATACACACTTGCACTTGCATTTTCCATGTGGGCATTCACATTGTGTTGCAAAAATACCTTCTTTCCCTGTAGAGACTTGTCATGTGAATTATATAGTATATAGTTTGTTTTCAGTTTACTTATTTTATGAAAATAAAGATGTTTACTACAAAACTTACTGCAATGTTTCTGTGGATCAGTGATTGGAGCATTTTGTTAACTTTTGTTTAATTCCCAGAGAACACGCTGATATCTATAGCTTGAATGCACTGTAAGTCACTTGTCTAACAAATACCAAAATTAAATGTTAAACTATTGTAACTATACACCAGTCAGCTCACAGTAATGTGAGATCAAATTTACTACACAGGCTCTCACATTGGGGCTTGTGGATTACCAGGTAAAAATATATAGAAAATGTGAACAAAATTAGTATATATGGTTTATTTAGGGAACATGTATGGTTTAATTATAATATATTGTATTTAAGCATTGATGCTATTGGACAATTCTCTTTAAATTCAACATATATAATTATATATAACTATTATATTAAATGTTTGGAATTTAACTGTGTTGTAAATAGAACACTTTATTTAACTCCTCTATCTCTCCATAGTTTTACTTAATGAGACTTGATAAACCTTGTCCCTCATGCTGGCCCTTACAATACCGGTAAGTAAACCAGCATCTAAGCTGCACTGTTATGTCCAGATTTATAGTGGTTCTCTCTCCTCGATCTATGGTTTTCTATCGTCTAAGTAAGAAAAAGTACATAAGATTGGAAATTGATACGGCAATAGCTAGGGCTTCTGAGATGTTTTTTTTTCTGGCGAATTAGCAAATGGTATGCAAACATACAATCAAACATAATACAGTGAAAGATAATCTTTAAAGTTTTTTGGGGCACAATGATCATGCATCATAACCTTAATCACAAAGAAAATAATATTAAGGTTTATATAAACTAACGAAATAATAAACTAATAAATAAATAAAACATTAACAAAAATCTCAAGGAGGCACGTGTAAACAATATTTCTAACATTTTTGGAAATAACGAATGGGCAATATTTCTCATGAAAAAGTGGATAAGTGTCCATAAACAGCGCAGATCATAATGAGCGAGCGTGTTTTTTAAATAAAGTTTGAGGAAGCTTGATGATGACGTTGATCCGCGACCGGTGCGCTGTAGTCCGTTTATAGCATACCGTTAGCATTTTATATCTGACGGCTTTATTTAGGCTTCAAAATGTATACATTTTCGTTTAACTTATAAAGATTATCTTGATAGACAAAACGTGTAAGGTTCATAACTCTTTGTTGAACACAGATCTTATTTTTTGCGATTTTCCAAAAGTCTATGGGAAAAATGAATGGCTTTTCGATCGAGGGAACCCATGCGCCGCTCACTTCCGGGTTGGCCTACAAAGTGACGTCATGACTTCGGCACTCTATTCGAGGGGTTTAAGAGCCTCTCATCGCCTCTCAACTTGCATTTCAAGGAGTTTCCCTTTCAGAAGCAAAATTTTTGGGAGGAGATTATTTAAATGATTCAAGCAACATGATTTACTAAGGTTTGTGCGTGTGTTATGATTGGTATTTGCGCCATTATTTAACGTCGAAAAAAGCATGTCTTAAATCATTCGGCGCTTGAAATGGCTGCAATTATTGATTAAAAAAAGAGGCATCACAGAGAGCAGAGAACGCGTGATACAAAGCAGAGGATTTTTAACATGTAACAGTTTATTTGGAATGCCAGAGGAACATATTATTCAAAAATATTGTTTGCCAAGCCATGTTATTTTTTTTTTGCTTTAGTAAATAAAATAGGAGTCACTAGGAGAAGTCACACAATACCAGACATTTCAAAACTTCTTGTAACCTTCATTTTTTGTCCTCAAGTTCTTTTCAGTGTACTCTGGCTTGGTTGGATTACACAACCTGAATGATCCGCAGCGATGTCCTTGCTGCTGAACTCAGGATCAGCTTTGCTTATTTGTGACCCTGAACTAATTTGCACTGCTGTTAGTAGATTGCGTTGGTTGTTATGGAAATCAGCTGCTGCATCTGTTTTATTTAATTTGTATTTTTTTAGTAAATAACCCGCAGATATTACCACTCCCATCTGTGCTTTTTAGGAATTGCGCTCTCACGCTAATTTGCCCAGTTTAGTAAATCTGGCCCTTGGGTGATTCTCACGAAAACTTGGTTTTAAAAATGTCAAGCATGAAAATGTAAAAATTGCTTTTTTTCCCACCAGACATTGAAAAACAAAGTCTGGAGTAAATGGGAACATTAATTTAAACACTTTTACTTATCATTTAACACTTTTTGTAACAATTTTAAAAAATTAGTCCTAAAAAATCTCATTACCACAACAGTCAGAAAACATCACCACTGACATATTTTTAAAATGACATGACAAACCTGAAATAACATAATTTGGAGATTCTGCACATGCATTTAAAATCAAATCTATTAATTAAATTAACATTTAATAAACATTTGTTGCGGTAATGATAATCAAAATGTCGTGTAAGCATTCTGACAAGACAATATTTCAAATTAACTGTAAAAAAAAATTCTTACCTGGTAGCCATCTTGAAGTAGCTGGTCCATGTGCTTGGTCACTCAAAATCAAACTTTATTAAAATTCTGTATGTGTGCTTAAACTGTTCTCAAAAAGTGTTGCGGAGGATGAGAACATCAGGCATGGACACATAATTTTCCTAATTTTTCTTCATTATTATTATACATGAATATTCAGTAAATATTTTTTCTGTCATCTAAAGTAATCTAATAAAACATCTGTTTATTTTTTTTTCTAAATATTTTTGTGTTAATATGATTAAATTACAACATAACGCATGTTCAAACACAGCCGGACACATTGCGGTAATGAGAATTTCAGCAGAAAATTAGATAAAATTGACAAATTATAAATTCTTATGTTGAAATCACACATTGTGCAAGGTAGAACACAGTATTGTGTTAATTCTGATGCTTTTTAATATTACTATATTACACATTTTATAGCTAAAATCATTAGTGCCGTGGTGTTTCAATGGTTTCGTGAGAATCACCCCCTTAGTGTGTTGTCTCTAAACTAACTCTAATGTGTTGTTTTTAACAAATCCGTTCTAAGAATTCTAAGTTGGAACAACATAAGGGTAAAATAATAAAATCTGACATTAAAAGGTATGTAACGCTATAAATAAAATTATGAATACATAATAAAATGCCTTCAAAATTTAATCATGGTATTTATAGGTGTTCAGTGTAAATAAACAACATGCTGTAACACAGTCTATGTTTTTCTGTTGGCGCTGCAATTTGTGATCCCTGGTCCCTGAGGCCCCCATAGTTTAATAGCTTTAAAGGGATTTTGCTTAGCTTGAAATAAAGCACAGGGCTGAACACCTTCAAAACAAACAAACAAACTCATAAACCTCCAATTCTCAGTCAAGTTTAAGTCTAGGGCAATAGTAATGACCTCACACAGTACGAAGTAAAAACAGGATGTAAGCTGGTGCCAAAACAGCACATATGGTTGCAAAGATTATACTGTTTAATGTGATTTTAATGGAGGAACATAGATGTGCGAAGGGCAAGGGCATGTAGAAGGGTCTCATAAATGGCAACACTTGGTAAATTCCGACAAATTTTGGATGAAAGAAATTCTTTTACTATGAGTTGGGATGACTTTACATAGAACCAGGCCAAACGTTTTTTAATAGGTGTCATATGATGGTTTTAAACACATGCATTATTTTGTGTATTTGGTGTAATACAACGTGGTTTAAGATTCTGTTCTAAAACAGTGTTATAAAAAAAACTAAATAATGATTTTTGGCACCCAATAAAGCACATTTGCTTTTGCAAAGAAGCACAGTGTCTCTATGACATGACGGTGGCGTTAAAGCTACAGCGATAACTGAAGCCATGGCTTCTTCCTTTGCATATATATTTTGGTGGCATTATGCAAATATTCCCAACGCATTACCTGTTCATTTTGGGGGCGTGTCTATCAAGCCGTTTTAGGCAGGTCTGCATCAGTGATCTCTTTTAGATAGAATAAATCGTTTAGTTTAAGACTTTAAGCATTGTACTTTGCAAATCATATACATGGACAAACAGCTACATAACACACTATAAAAAGAAAACATTAACCCTTTAACATAACTCCTTTAACTCTACTGTGCATGCACACCGCCAGCAACTTTACTGTTTTTCGCTAGTCTCTTTTAATGAGGTTGTTAGGAGGAGTTCCTTAATATGGTTGTCCTAAACACCTCTAAAGAAATAAGTAACTGTCCTCTCAGTAAATTAAGAAAAAACGGATGACATGAGCTGTGTCCCCATTCAAGAGCTGCGACCTTCTAAGGACGCGACCTAAGAAGGCGAGCACTCAGTCTTTGAAGGTGGGAGCCTCCGAAGTCCATGAAGAGAACTAAAATGAGATGGTCTAGCCTTCGGAGGATCCATAATTTGCCTCACCTGTTGTACGTGCCCACCACGCCTGTCAGCAGGACACAGCGGAGATGCTTCTGACTTAATAAAATAAATCCAGAAACATTTTTTTTTTTTTGAAAATATGACTCGTTGATGTAAATTAAACTAATTAATATCAAAATTTAAAAGAGTGACAATAAACTTTTTCCTGATAAATACACACTTTTTTAATGACGGTTTTAAATGTTTTTTTTCTTCATATTGACCTGTTACAGGCGCGCAATAAATATTGGGATAGCCTAGGTTGGGGGGATCCATTCGTTCTATCCTTAGTATTTTGCAACGCATTTTGAGGCTTTATTTTAAGCATCCTTCGAATTGGGACAGCCTTATAGCCTTAAGTTGCGCTGCTGTGATGCAATCGGTCTCAGAATACGTCCTTAGAAGGTCGGAGTTTTCGAATTGGGACACAGCTATAGACCAAACTACTTTACTCTCATTAGTTGTCGCTCCCAAAATTCACTTGCCATTTGAACTGTTCTTAACTTTGTTGTGTTGCTGGACGTGCCCACTGCGTGTCGCCTGAATGCCTGAAATCACAAAGCTTTCATTGAAATGAATGAGATTTTGTTGCTCCGCCGTTGCTAGTCACTGCCAGTGTGCATGCATCTAAATGTTAAACTTGAAATCCAGCAAGAGGTCAGTTCAAAATTTTTCATTCAAATGACGCCTGATCTTTTGGATAGTTCTGGATTATAAAGTAGTGAGAATATTCACTTTTATAAATAAACTATTAGACAGTAGTGAGCAAAACATTTAATTCTCGTCCATGTGCATATCACACTTTTACTGTCGCCACAATAAACAGAATGCTGTAGGCCTGGTTCAGGCCTTTGTATTTCTTCATCACTTTCCACGGCAGTCCCTGTTGATTAAATGGCGAACAACTAAGATGCTATGCATTCAGTGATCTGAAGCAAACATATTCAATGTATCTGTGTCTGTGTCTGGACAGATATTACAGTATTCTGCAGCTGTTTCACATGCTAGCCGATCCTAAAGCAATCATGAAGCGTGAAATTACTGAGTTTGATGCATCTTCTTGCGGATCTTTAACCACTGCAATAGATCTTCACAAAACATCCACAAAAAAACTGAACGACTGCCATCTATACCGGTTTCTGAACAGCCACCCATGCTAATTTAAATACAAAGTAATTTTGCAATCCTTACATGTTTACTTACCTTGGATCAGGGTCTCTCTGCTATTTATATTAGGATATCTAGTTTGCTCAGCATTTCTATATTGCCTTCAAAGTGCCTTCATGCTTTATGCCTCTATCAGAGATAAAAGGGTCTGAGCAAAACATAGTTGATAATATTGACACCACCTTTCCAAGCTGTTCGTTTTGTGGACGGTTTCGTCTTATAAAAAAAGCTCGCTTTAAAATGTCAACCTATTTTGGTGGTATTTGAGCTCAGTGAAAAGCCTAAGCTCAACAACTTGGTGAGAGTCAGCAACTACCGATTATTGTGTTTAGTTCTTTTCTCACATGCAGCATCTTTTCAGCCACCATGGGCCCTGCCCACACGTTGCTGCGTTGTTTCTCAGATCATTTCAGATTGAAATGGCCGATCTGTTTCACTGTGCAGCTTTTCTGCTAAGATAACATTTTAAAATCCCCATATGAGAGTCAACCAAAAAGGTCATGGCTATTACAATACAAGTAGAATAAAGCATACAAAGTGCATTGAAATCAGCAAAGCCTGTTGGGATAGGAGAAAAATCTAAACACATTGCTGGTGAAAGTGTGCTCTAGTTTTTGTCCATTCTCTGTGCTATATCTCATGTATTAGCATTTAAAAGAGACATGGAATGCTATCAGAACATGCCTTTTAACTGCATACCAGCAGCGTTTGATTCACTTTGGGCTTTATCTTTCCTTTTAACTGCTGCCAAACAACCAGAAGCCCCAAGAGAGGGCCAGACACATCTGCCTCTGGCTCCAGTTTAGGATACTCACTCCACATTCTAATAAGCTCTGTGCCCTTACCCAGATTTTACCGCATTATAGTGCCATAAATCTCGAATATATTCTTGTAGGACTTCAATCGAAAGATGATGATTGGAGTAAAACCCTCTCAGTATGTTTCACAGTCACAGTATATTTAGAATTAGCAAACGAAAGCTATAAAAACATTTAATCTGTGAGTGAGCTCTTTTGTGATAAAATTAGGCTGCGTTTATTTTAATCTGGATAAATTTGACTTGGCTGTTTTGGTTTCACGCTACTGATTATAAAGATTTTACAAATGTTGTTCGTACACTAAAACACCTATAATCACCTGTTGAATTTCGATTCAAAGGTATAATTGAAAATGAAAATGACTAATTGTTTTCAAGAAAAGAGCCGGGTTGCAGCACTGGCAGTATCCAAAACGTTTCCATACCTCTTCCTACTGTAATATGTAACCCAAGCTTAAAGCCCAATCCCATTTACCCCTACCCCTTAGTTTTGCATGTTCATGTGAGAGTAAGGACTATCCCAATTGGGCCTTACTCTCAAGCTGGGTTTTTAAATAAAGTGTCACATATACTGCATGCTAAAGTTCAGTGAACAGCATCTGATGTGGGATACCGTTGTGGATATAAATACCCATAATTAATTAATAATCCAGCGGGAAGTATAAGATTTGTGTAAAACATGTAACAAGAAACAGGGTTTAAAGGGATACTCCAGCCAAATATCAAAATTACTTCATGATTTACTCACCCTCAAGCAATCCGAGATACATACGTCCATTATCTTTCAGATGAGCACATTTGGAATTATTTTAGTAATGTCCAAGCTTTATAATGGTAGAACACAGGGATCAGGCAACAACTTCTGACTTTAAACCCCAAACAAGTGCATTCATTCTTCACAGAGGTGATCCATGTGGCTCCAAGGGGTTACTAAAGGACTTTTGTGGGTAATTAATGTAGTTGTGAGAACGATATTCAGATTTCAAACTTTATAAACTGGTTTAACTAGCTTCTAGTAACGGTGCCATCTTGGACTCACCTGATTTGTTTCCATGGGTATGTTGCACAGTGACTCTCGTAAATAGCCAAGATGGTGTCACCAAAAAATGACAAAAGAAATTCATTGGAAGGTTTGTACTGTAGTAAGGATGACTTAGGCTGCATTTACACTGGTGGTATAAAATCATCTGACACAGATCGGATATTGCTGCAAACTTACTGAGATCCGTTTTGAGCCACTTCCAAATGTGGATTTTTTTCTTATAGATATCTGATATCCAGACATCCAAACTGCGTCTAAACACACATATCTGATTCAGCTTGATTATCAGTTTTCAAAGTCTGATTGCGTTGACCGTCATCATTTCGCACCTGAAGTAAGAAGGGGTTACATGTGGCTGTACCTGGCTGCAAAACCAGTGCAAAATAAAGAGCATTAGAGTCAAGTATTAGGAAGGTAAGGATAACAACAACCGCAGTATTCAGGACAGAACGACTTGCCCATTTTATGAGCAACTGGAATTTTGGGGCGATAAACCTAGCTGCCGACTCCCCAAAGTTCTCGACAGTTTTTCAGAGGAAGACATGATGACAGAGAAAGACATGTGGATGATGAAAATGCCAAAGGTTATTATTAGCAATGGCCTTTACTTTAAATAAGTGATGATGATATTAACATTAGATAGCTAACACTATACCCAGTTAAGCTAGCATTCTGTCTTGGCAGGAGTTTAATGTAAACACGGACATCGGATATGAGGCATGCCTAAAGTATGTGTGAAAAAATCAAATATGGACAAAAGATCAGATCTGTGCATTAAGACTTGAAGTATAAATGAAGCCTTACTGGTGTAATTATAGTACCCCGTATGTCAGGGTCAGCTCGTGACTGCGCCCTCGAAAAAAGGAGTCACTGGCCGCCACTGTCATGTGTGGACCAGTGTTGAAATCCTGACCTAATAATTATCTTGTATATTGCCCAGTATGCATTTTTGAAGTTATGTTGTTGCTTAGTTTTCAATGGGAATACTATGGTGCTTTTCCATTGCATAGTGCCCCACAGTTTAGTTTAGTTTGGGTCATGTCAGGTCAGCTCAGCTCACTTTGGCGTGGTTAGCTTTTCCTTCGAGTTTGGTATCACTTCGTAGTGGGGGGGATTATAGGCGTGTCGTTATATTTGCGCTGCCTAGTGCCTACTGCTGTGACATCATACAAGTGAGAGCATCGTTGTATATTCCCATACATTTATTTATTTCTCAGTCGCCACAAAATTAAAATTGGCCACCACAAATAGATGTTTGCACATTGCGTTTATCACTACCTCTGTATCGCATGACAGTTTCTGTGGCGGCAGGCGACAGCGCTCCCCTGAGCCTCATTGAAGTTGCATTTAAGCATATATAATGCTGACGTGCTCGTCGCGAATGTTCCGCCACAAACTGGAAGTCTGGAAAAAAACTGTTATAGTGTCCCTGATTCTCAACCTGTGGATTTTTTTCATCGCTAAAAGGGAGTTTGGGAACTTATAGCAGAGCACAGATGACAACATGTTTGCTTGAGACACGCAAGCTAGCACTAAAGGTAAAGCTAACATTATAGCGATGACGCTGCCTGGTAGTGACGATTCTCTCAGACCAATCAGGGATCTACAGTGTTTTCGCTTCACTTTTGGTATCAGCTCGGGTCACTTGTAACCCCAACCGAGGTGGTACGAAAAAAAGTATCTGGTACCACGTACTGCACCTAATTGAAAAGCTCCCAAAAGTAAGCTGACCCGACCCAAACTAAACCAAACCGTGGGGTACTATGCAATGGAAAAGCGCCACTAGTGGTAGACATAGGAAGCAAAAGGGAGGAGAAAAAAGAATGAGTTTAAGGCTTTGAATCGAACTGAGGTCCCTCATAAATTATATGATTGTTTAATACTTTTTCCCCAGTTATTTCATGTGTTTTTCCTTAAATTTATATCTGAAGAAATTACAGTTTTTCTCAGTCGCTTTGGTACATTTCTCGAATCATACTCACAATTTGCAAAACAGTAAGTGCATTTCTCACAACAATTTGTACAAATAGCAAAACATCATGGATAACCTGCCAAAGCCACTCTTTTACTCAAAATACTTAGTTCATCTCTCAAAATTAAATATCTGTGTCAATGAACATGTCAGTGACATCAGAATATCAAGTCATTGTGTCATTGTGTACGGATAAGACAGTCAAATTGTTTAGTCATGTTGTCAATATAACAGTTTACTCTGAAGTGATGTTCTGATGTAAACTATGGCTAAAGTTTTGACGACAAGTATTGTAAATTGTAAGTTACACTTAGTATAAGTTATGTGTGAGTTTGATTGCAAGAGACTTGACAAAATTTACATTTACGCTTTTACTGTTTGTACTGTAATTCGTTGAAAGACCATGTCATTGCCATAAAGGAAGATAAAGACAGCACTGCAAGCACTGCATAGCATAAAGAGAAAAAAACAAAAGTAGAAATGTGAACATGATAGATGTCTAAAAGATGTCTAACCATAGCCCAAGAATAGATGATGCATATACTTTTAGAACATGTAAAAGAAATGAAAGCAAACACCTTGAACACACTTTGCTTACATGTTGGAATATCATACATCTTCAAGTTATTTTGGCAAAAATGGCATGTAACCAAATTCAAGGTTATTTAGGGTAGAAGTGGGTTACTCATAGCCAGACTATATTGGGTCAATAGTTAGCAGTCATTTCAACGTCTCGGTTTTTGCTTGCTGGGGACGTTTCTGTCTGTTAGAGAAAGTCAAGATTCACCTGGGAGCAATTTACCAATTCAGGACAGATTTAGAAAAAATGTCTAATGGAAATGCATAGAAATATGTTTGACCATATCCTATATTTTGACAACATGTTCAACCATTTTGCATGTAAAGACTTATACTATGAACTAATGCCTAAATGTTGTGTGGAGTGAGACTATTCAACAGAGACCCATTATAATACATTTTGATCAACATGACATAAGCAACTGATAATGTAGGAAAAAGCAGAGAATTGTACATAATCATTTGCATGGATGTACCAAAGCATTTGCAACTTGTTCAAAGAAATGAGAAACTGCTTTTTTGATGTGCACGAGTGACACAATGATGTGAGAATTGAACAAGCAGTTTTGAGAATTTCAATTCTGATCTGAGAATTGTACTAAAGCGACTGAGAAAAACTGTAATGTAGGATTAATGACTGTACTAATAATGTATTATTTGGAAGTTGTATATTTCACTATTGCAAAGATGCTGTTCTTGTGTGCTAACCACTTCATTAATAGACAGTTTTGTATTTTTCTGTCATGCTATTCCTGTATCTTTCTTGATAGTTCATAATAGACTGACTTATATTTTTCTGTCATTTTCTGTCACCATGCATGCTACGGATCAGCCTACACTTTAAAGAGATTAGGACTACGGACAGTTTCTTCCAAAATTACAGTGAAATCCTGACCAATTAAAGCTTGGCCAACCACCTCCACATTCGCCTTGCATGTACTTCAACCAGTCCGTTTTAGTCTCACCGAGCGGGACTTGCTGATCCCAAAACCGATCCATTTGCCACCGTGAACCTGCCAGTCTCCCCCACAATTACAGCTCTGCACCCTGACAGTCGCTGCATACCACCCTCTAGGCATCTGACAACCTGCTGCCTCCCACACATACATTTATAGCCCTGTCACCAAACAGCGCTGTGTAATGAGGAATATGCTTTTTCACTTGCAGCACGGATTGCTGCCCTGAGTTACGCCACATTTCTTTGTTCTACAAACTTGTAGGCCACCCGGGAGGCTGAGCTGGAGAAAGATGGTCACTTGATCTATACTGTCATGCCTGTGAATAATGCTAATCCAGACCTGGCTTTACTAGTTTGTTCTGTGTTATCGCAGGAGACATCTTTTATGTGCACGTCAAGTGTCAGTCCTGTGTAGGTTGATGTGTTTTTATAGAGGCTGGAGGTTTCGAACTTACAGAATTCAGTGCTGGAAAAGTTGACTTGTTGTAGGAATGGAAAGGACCATCACAACAAATTATTAATTTTTTTTTATCGAAGACATACATAATGCAAATGTGTATTGTTTTATATGTCTTGTTTAAAAAATACTCACAAAAATATTACTTAATATTATTATTATAATAATAATACTTAAAAACTCATCCTATTCTCCAACCCATACGATTTTCAATTTAAACCGCCAGGATTAATTGTATTTTATTACACATTACATTATTCAGTTCTTTGGGGCAAATAACGTACCCATTTATTTATTATATGATATAAACACAGAATACAAAACAGTCACAATTTTTTTTTTACGCTGGCGGGGAAAAAGTTGAGTTATTGTCTTTCTTTTGGTCTTCAACCTATTAAGTAATAACCTTTACACAAGGGCTTTTCAGATGTGCAAATTACATCCAGCACAGAATTTTTGGTTTCCTGATTTGTGCTATTCATGATTTCTTAAGCAGACTTGGGTGGTAAAACCCAGCATGTGCAAATAAATGCTTCTGTCAGCGAGCCACATATTTATTAGAAGATTTAATGCATAAATGTATAAAATAAATCATTGCTTTATAATGCAATGACATTCCAATGCGTTTAAGTGCAGATTAAGTGTCCAAATACTTTTTGGGACCCTGTATATGTGCAACATTGGAACTCGATTTAGGCAAACAGAAAGTTGAGAACTGGGGTTGCTGATAAGCAGCAGTATGTGATGAAGCTCTGCAGGACTCTTGATGTGCAGTCAGTTGGATCTGGTGATAGCAAAGTGGTCCTGGTGGCCAGTCTGCCCTGCAGTGCAATAAATTTGGTACCGTAGATAGATACTGTAGGATTACTTTCGTGAAGCTCTGGCCAATCACAGACCTGCGCTGCTGAGTCTCTGTAGCCACTGAATCGGAATAGCGCTTCTGATTCTGGAAAAGGGCGTCCTGTATGACTGCAGGGGCAATAAAGAGTAAACGACTCACTGATTGTGAAATTGCACCTTTGGGGGGTCTTGAAATTCATTCACTTTCCATCTATTCTGGGACAATAAAAGGCAATTATTTATTTCACGAGTTCACGCTCTCATCTCATCTTTGGGTAACAGTAATCAGCTATTGTAGATGTTGAGATGAAATAAAGATGAATTTAATGTGTTGCAGTGGTGCTGGAAGATTTTTATTTACAGTTATGTACATTAAGCAGACACTGTCATTTATAAGACTAAAGATCCAAACTCCTCCCAAACTTTTATTTAAAACATTAAGTGCATTTTGCGTTTATGCTGGATTTGCGTGAGGTTACAAATGATGTTAGAAATCTATAAAGTCTACATGAGTCAGATTTTCAGCACACTCTTTCCTAATGCGATCATATGTAATGTCTAACAAGAGCAAAAATATGTAGGGCAGAACTTATTTTTATCTTGTTGGTGGCTGTCGGTGCAGTGCAGGCTTTGTAAATGTTCATTCTGCAGCTTTGGCTGACAGCAAATGTATTGTGGGTAGTTTAGAAAATGGGAACAGGGTTTAGGGAGGGCAACTGTCGAAAATGTACCTCCTCACCATCTTTCAGTTTTTTGTTATGTTAGTTTAATGTAGCTTTTATGTGGCAGGTCGTTGAAGGGGCGAGAACTGATACCTGACCTGGTAGACAACAGCAAAAGAAAAGAGGAAAACCAACTTATTACACTATGATCGAATATTACAAGGTCAAGGAACATGCATCACATTAGATTGAATTAAGTAAATTTACTCAATAGTTCACCCCAAAATTAAAACCGTGTCATTATTTACTCAGCCCTATGTCATTTGAACCCCCAGTGTCTTTCTTTGTTTTACAGAACCCAAACACATTATTATATTTTAAGTTGTTTTGGGTTTTATGGTTACAATGGGAATGTATGTTGACCCAAAAGTGTTGAATAACTCAACTCGACTTGTGTCATATATTTTAAGTGTCCTGAAGATATTAACTCCTCTACTTTATTGTTGTGTATATTGCTGTTGTTCCAGTTGTTACACATTATTTAGAAGTAAAAATCCTAAAACTGCCTAAACTACAGTTTAGACACAGAGAATGTGCCTTAAAAGAGAGGCACAGGTCAAGACTGTCATTAGATATTGGATTATATTTTACTTTGCTTTTCACAAAGCTATCTGTATGCCTTAAGGAAACATACAAAACGAGTGGAGTGGAGTTAATTGTTTAACACTTTGGGGTCTTTTTGAAGTTGGAGAGGGCTGGTAATACCCACTCCCATAGTAACCAGAAAACCTCACATAACACTTTTTGAAGAATCTGTGTCTGGGTTCTAAAGAGCAAAGAAAGAAAAGAAAGATATTGGTGGGTCACCATAAGGGGTAAATAAGTTCTTGTTTTTTAATGTCTTTTACTTTTACAGTGGCACTAAACAGGCAAAAGTTTATATCTTCATTACTTTGTGTTATAAACAATGATCTGTTAAAGAACAGCACCACCGTTTTTCAATATTTTACTATGTTCTTCCCTCAACTTAGATAAATGTATACATACCTCTTTTTGTTCAATGCATGCCCTTAATCTTTGTATAGCGCGTTGTGAATCTGTTAGCACTATTCATTCATTAGGATCCAATCAGGGACGAATTTAGAAGCCACCAAACACTTCCATGTTTTCCCTATTTAAAGACTGTTACATGAGTAGTTACATGAGTAAGTATGGTGGCACAACATAAAACGTGGCAATTTTCTAAGCGGATAAAAAATGAGAAATATATTGTATGGTGGAAAAGCACTTAAAATATTATCCTAATGCATGTGATCACAGCAAAATTATACCCCAAAATACAATTTCATACCCCAATATATTAAGTGTCACCTGCTTCCGATAGGCGCTAATTTAGTAAACGCATCTGTTGGTCATATTTGGGGGAATGGACAAACACCCGTAACAATTGTTTGGTTTGGAGGATACAATAGGTTGATAATTTTGCAATTTAATTTAGTGAATGGGTGAGGCTAAAGAAAATAATATTAATGAGCTTAAATAATAAAGATGACTTTGAGGAACCAAAAATGGTTCTTCTATGGCATCGCTGTGAGGAACCTTCGAAGCACCTTTATTTTTAAAAGTGTAGTAAAATGTAAGGACTGACAGTATTTTGTCACTAAACATAATAACATCAGAATTTTTTTTTAATCCCCGATATCTTTAAAGGCACATAAGATCAGCACACGCAATGTTAAGCTGTCACGTTGTACATGTGGTTCATGTGGTAAACATGTGCCATATGGAGAGGACTTTGGATGCGTGCATACCTTTCCCCTCACCTGCTGTCTTTGTATTTATAGCAGACATTTGCCATGGTAAAATGATTACATGCTGAGATTTAAGTTTGAAGACTGCTTCAAGTTTTGCACTTTAGGATTTTTATCTAGTATTTTAGCAGACCCTTTGTTTTGCTTTTGTACGTTCCCATAATGCCTCTTTTCTTGTATAAAATAGCTTTTCTATTCTCTGAATTCTGATGCAGTCACTACAGAGTCTTGTTTACTGATCTTTATCTTCAGATTTGTTTGGCTTTGCAGTCAAAACATATATTGGTATTTCTAATCTATCTGCAGATGCATGCAAGCTTTTCAGAAGGCAAAACACAGAACCATACCAGAGTCATACCACTGTAATAAATTTCACAATTAATTTTGGATGGATGGATGGATGGATGGATAGAGTAGATAGAGTAGATAGATAGAGTATAGATAGATAGATACAGTAGATAGATAGATACAGTAGATTGATAGATACAGTAGATTGATAGATACAGTAGATAGATAGATAGATAGATAGATAGATAGATAGATAGATAGATAGATAGATAGATAGATAGATAGATAGATAGATAGATAGATAGATAGATAGATAGATAGATAGATAGATAGATAGATAGATAGATAGGGTGAACAGTAATCCAGCATTTGAAAAATCCACTAAAGCATGGACTCATATTTCTGGTGAAGTCAGACAGCTAACAGCCCTACTTAAATTGGGGGAAAGATGTGAACTAGATGCAGAGAGGCAGATGGGACAGTACGGAATCCTTGTGGATGTCATAGATGAAAGCATGAGCACTGATGTGCTGCCAAGATCTCCTCTGTAAACTCCACCAATGTGTTGAAATGTAAAAACTAGAGCATTACATATCTTGTCAGGTCACAGCAGCTTCCAGGCCTGAAATAGATGAAACAAAACAATAAAAGGGAAACCCAAATACTGTTGTACACAAGGTAGGATCATTTTAGGTCTGAATGCTTGGTTAATACTACAGATTATAGGAACTTCATTTCACCAGTTTTTCTATCAGCACGTTTGTGATGTTTTTAGTGTTTAGTGAGCTTGAATTGCGTTTAATTTGTTTAGCCTATTATATTATTGAAATAAAAAATTTCAGGTTATTGACAGCCCTAGTAAACACAAAATTGAAACGGTCTTAACTGGAAGCACTTGTCTGTGACACATTTTGAAATGGATTTGTTTTCTGTTCGGTGTCAGATGCATTGGGGATATACCACAGTAATCATTGCATCAAGGAGGCCTCAAAATGTCTAATGTCAAATGTCTTGGGAGGAGACCTGGCCTCCAAATGTGCTTTTTTGGGAGTGGAAAGTGGTTGATTGTTATTTCTCTCAAAACACCTGGATGACCCTAAAGCTGTTTGTGAAGTGTGTAATAGTGTGTGACCATGTGTGACCATGCTTGTTCATGCAGGTTCTGGTCCGCTTGTTTTTCCAGGATCTAGATGACACATCAAGCTAAATATGAGTGATGCTGCTGAGCGAGTGGTGTCAGAGGGCATCTATAATTGATTTCCAGGAAGTTGAAGTGCTGGTGCTGTTCTATTCTTTCCCAGGTTATTAATAACAGAATCTATAACATGTAAGCTGACATGAGCTTATCATAGGGTTTTGTAAGTTTTGAAAATTATGGTAATATCTCTTTATTACAAATATTTTACCAAATGCTTTTTCAGTACTACCACAATTTCTTTATGCTTAATACACTCCTGTTCATGATATTATTGCAAATTCTCTGCTTCTGATATTGTATATATTTCTAGTCTTTGAAAGGGTAATTTCCATGTAACCTGTAAGGCATGTATGGTTCAGTATCATACCTGATATTTTTTATTATAATTAACTAAGGGGCAGTTTCCCAGACAGGGTTTAGATTAATCCAGGACTATGCCTTAGTTATATTATGACATTTTAGTGTTTTTTACAAACTATACCTTACAAAAAACAATACTGGTGTGCATCTTGAGACAAAACAATAGCACTGATATACACTGTAAAAAAATTCCGTAGAAATTGCAGCTGGGTTGCCGGTAATTTACCGTAGATTTACATTGATGTTATTTACTGGCAAGAGTTTGTTCAAAGTTAAATGAACATTAAACATTTACAAGTCTTTGTCTTTACAGAGTAAAACTAAAAAAACAGCATCAAGCAAAACATTCTGGGAAACAAAATCTGAAGCAAAAAACAGAAAAAGGTTGATGATGATTTCTGGTTCCCAGAATGCTTTGCATGAGGCTGTTATTGTATAGTTTTATTCTGTAAAGATAAAGACTTGTTAATATTTAAAATTTATTTAACTTTGAACAAACTCTTGCCAGTAAATAACATAAATGTAAATCTACGGTAAATTACCGGCAACCCAGCTGCAATAACATTGTAATTTCTACGGAATTTTTTTACAGTGTATGTTAAGATATGTTAGTGCAAGATGTTTTTTACTCTTTCCCCGCCAACATTTTAATAAAAAATTTGCTACCCAGCGCCAGTATTTTTTAAATAATTTTTACAAAATATTAATACCACAAAAGAAACCACACGGTGTCAAACCTACCATATCTCGCTCCTGTCCTATCTTGCTCCTATTATATTCAACAAAGCTTTTCACACCACATGTGCACATGTAGGCCAAATAGACTCGTTTTCTGGATAATGGATATATCTCAAAATAAATCAAGAATTCTTATCAGTTGATTTTCTACCATCACAAGTTTTAAAATGTTCAGGCCACATGAATGATTATTGCAGTAACACTATAGTTATATAGGTCCATCTCTTCTAATGAACTCACAACAATATATATGTGACCAGTCACGGAAAGTAGTGACACAAGTCGGATCCGTTGTGGCCATTTGAATATAACACATTCAAGAAAGAGAATGCTGAGAAATTTGAGAAAGAAGAGTTCGCACTTTTCCTGCCTGAAGAGACAATAGGGCTCATTTACATCTCATTTAGCTAAGCCATACCGCCTGTAAAGCCGTTTTGAGTTACAGATGTTCTGGCATCATATGTAGTATTTTATGACAGAAGGCCGGATGAAAAATAAACAGAACTTTTTACCTTTGTGGGGATCACAAGTCGAATCCAGTCTGTTTCAAATGTGTGAATAATCCATTGACCATTTTTCTGCACAAATGCGTGTAATGCATGAAATATAGATTTATATTCTATTGTTTCCATCGGATTTCGCATGACCGTCTGGTAATAGAATATAATATACAATCTGAGGACTATTTACATCGTAACATGTAAGGGTATATGAGATTACACTCCGGTACGTTCCATTAAACACACAAACCCGCTTTCAAAGTTTGTATTTAAAATAAGGAGGTAGTATTATAGATAATCCAAACAGCGCCGTCGAAAACGTGAAGTCCTTTAGAGATGTTACCAATCGCTCGCTCGTTCCTCCATCAGCCAATGACTTCATGGAAAATATTGATAGACAAAACATATAGACAATTATATAAAGAGTTCAACGATCTCTGTGTAGCTTCTGTGTGTTTGGACTCATGCTGGGCTGCAAAAACTGACAGAGAGATGACATCAAAGTACCGTGAGCGCATAAAGTCAGTGACGCGGCTGACGTACGATGCGGCTGTCTGTTATTTGTTCCGCCCCAGCTTATTTTATTTTTCTTTTCTTTTGTGCGCCGGCCCGAGCTTCGTTTACAGTCTGTGGAGACGCACGCTATAAGTTTGAGTTCAGCCGGAAGAGAAGACAATGCTGAATAAAGTCGTAATTCTTGCTATTTTTGGACCAAACTGTATTTTCGATGCTTCAGCACATTCTTACTGACCAACTGATGTCACATGGACTACTTTGATGATGTTTTTATTACCTTTCTAAACATGGAAACTGTACATATATTTTCAATGAAGGGGACAGAAAGCTCTCGGACTAAATCTAATGTTAAAACATCTTAAACTGTGTTCTGAAGATGAACAGAGGTCTTCCGAGTTTAGAACGACATAAGGGTAAGTCATTAATTACATTATTTTAAGTTTTGGGCAAACTATTCTTATTTAGTAGTCACGCTGTTCCCTTTGGGGGCGGAGGCGAAAACACAAGCTTATCCAGTATGTAAATATACACACAGACAATGGGGCCCCCCGCTGCACGCTAGAATCTCCAGAAAAACAAGCTGATTTCAACCGCAAAATGTATACTTTTAAATATACATAAACTGCTATCTCAAACATGTAGAGGCTTCTTCGTGATCTCAACTAACAGATTCTGCTATAAAACGAAAATCACAAATTTTGAAAAAAAAAATTGTTTCTCATTTTCTCGAAACTTGTGCTGCCAACTTGTGTCACTGGTTTCCATGACGGGTCACATATGTATGTGTATATTATATAAAAACCTTTTATAGGATATTAAGGATTCATCAGGCAAGAACATCCACTACCATAGAGCTTTCTGTTTACTTCAATTTCTTTGAACCGTGTATTTCATTTGGATGCTTTCAACATGATTATGAATATATCAGATAGAGAATATACTTCAAAAAAAGGCATAAACAGGAAATGAACGCCGGATAGCTTGTGTGTTCCTTGGAAAAAGGTATACAGAATTTGATTTCATATTTATATACACCTTTCATTTTCTTCCAGCAGTAATATTGTCTGGGTTCATCTCCACTTTTCTACCCAGTGAATTTTTATAGCATGCAGCTGAATTGCAAGTGCGTGCCCCTGTAAAACACACTTTGTATGAATAAAGCAAGTATGATGATGTCAGACACCCGCCAAATTGCATTTTGGTGTGGCGTCACTTCAAGGCTGTGATTATTATGCCAGAGCTTTGCATTCAGGACCCAGTGCGCTGTTCAAACCTTTCATGAGATGACTATAAAATCGGCATCCAGGGACATGGGCTTCAGAAAATCAGCCCAGAATTCCTTCTTCATATTAATTATCCTTCTTTTAAATTCTGAGAGGCCAGTACAGATGATAGATCTGTATAAAGTCTTTCCTGTCCTCTGAGTACATGTGTCATTTCTCTAGGACTTCTCTTTCAATCTCTATACACTACTGTAGAGATTGGTCTCATCAGTGCATTTTAACATGTTGGGCAAATATTGTCCATATTTGGTCTTCAGTCAGCTCAGAATGTTTTATTTTACACTGAAAGGTAACTTTTTGTATAATTTTAAAGTACATAGGTGATCACAATAGGGTTGAGGCTCTAATTAATTATTTTAATGTTCTATTTAGTTATTTCATCCTATTTCTGTTTTGCTATTTATTTTAAACGTTTTGAAAAATTGTGCTGAATCAACTTCAATGCTTTCTGACTAGTAATTGTATTTATACGGTTTTTCCAATCTGGTTTTAAGTCTGTTGAGTCCGCCCTTTTGAAGGGGTTGAATGATAAAGTCCACACTGAGTCCGCCCTTTTGAAGGGGTTGAATGATATTTACCTCTCCACTGATTCCAGAGACTCTGGTTCTTATTCTTTTAGATTTATTGGTTGCTTTTGATACCATAGACCACTCCTTACTATTATCTAGATTATAGTCTTGGGTAAGTCTAAAAGCAAACGTTCTTAAATGGTTTCTGTCATACCTATCTAACAGAAAGTTTTTAGTGAAGTTGGGTAATTTGTCCTCTTCCCCTGCTCTTCTGACCTGTGACCTTCCACAAGGCTCTCTTGTAGCTCGCTTTCTATTTTTTCTTTAAATGTTACCCCTGGGCCCTATTCTACAAAAACATGGTGTGTCTTTTCATTTTTATTCAGATGACACTGAAATCTATCTACCAATCAAGAAAAACAACTCCACTGCGATCACTTCTCTTCTCCAATGTTTAGAGGAGGTTAAATTGCGGCTAGCCCAATTACTCTACTTAAATGAGGGCCGAGGTAATTGTTTTTGGTCCAAATGAGAACTGTCAGTGTTTAAGCCCTGAACTAGAAGGTTTATCCGTTTTTAGATCCTAACGGGTGCAGAACCTAGGTATCACTAGCTATGTTTACATATGTTTACTATATTTTGTCAATCCGATTGAATTTAATACGATTGAAGGTTACTACGATACTGTTTACATGCACCCTAAACATTGCAATCTGATTAAAATGTTCGTTTACATGGACATTCTATAGAATCCGAACCGGACGTCTGCGCAAGCGCACAGCCAGGGTTGCCAGATCCGCGTATCAGAACCATCCCAAAAGGACATTCAAAACTAGCCCAAAAGCATTCTAATGTCTGTCCACAGCCCAAATACCAATAACTAATGAACGAAATACTTTAATCTTTAACCCACAGAAAAAAACAACTGGTCGAAACAGTTTAAACAGTAGCTCAAATCTAAACTCGAAAAAAAGCAGAGGAGTTGGCAACGCCTCGCTGCGGACAACATCTCTCGTCAAGTTCAGGCTTTATCTCTGGATTAAAGTCAAATCGGAGTTGGAGAAAGTTGTTCTTAAGAAGTTTTCAGATATAGGTAATGAAAACACACTTTTCAAAAGTCACAATGCTATTTTATTGCTTTAAGTAGCCTAATGTTTTAAAACTGCACATAAACGTGGCAGAATGTACATCGCCGCATGACGGAAATGTGACGCTCCTTACCATGTTTGAAAGATTCACTCACAATGCAAAAAGAAGTTACAGTTCAGTTCGAAGCAGGAGTAATTATGATAATGTCGGTCTTGTCTATATCACCAATCCCAAGAAAGAAACTGTTGCCTACAATCTGTGTGTTTGTTGTAGTCCAAGAAAAGAGATTTACGTTGGAGACGATAACTCGCATCGTCGTTTACTTTGGGGTTTGTACCTTTTGCATATTGCTAACATGTACTTAAACACACTTACACACCAAGGGAAATTTAAAATCGTGAATTGGATCTTAGGTGTCCTTTAATGAAAACGTAAATATTTTTGCATAAATCACACAAAAGGAATTTGTAAGCCCTGCTAATTTTAACTCTTGTTTTACCATGAGCTGTCAAAAATGCTCCACCCTTTTGACTGGAAGCGCTCTGCAGTTTGAGCTTTCATTGTTTTGGCTGCCCAGGTATAAGGCCATAAAAATTAATATGTTTACATAATGTTCCCCGAATGATCGTCACTTAAAGCTTTACAGATTACAGATGACATCTAGATGACAAGTTTAAATACTAAGCAACTATAATACAAGCTACAAACTCTTCGCCATCTGCAGCAGTACATGCATGTAATATAGTAGCCGTGTCCTCTTTATTTTTTGTTTATTTTTACTGAAAAGTTAGAGATTGCAGATTGCTGTTAATAAATAAAAGCACTATTTCAAAAGTATTGAAGGTAAATGTAGTTTCATCTATATCCTGTAAATATTTAATTATAATCTATAGTCCTCCATCAGATAGAGAAGAGTGTGAGATGCGGGCATGTGATCAGCCACAGATCTAAATACTATTATCTCCCTTTTATCTCTTTAAACCTGCTGAATGTGAGTCACATTGCTGTGTCCTTCGTCACGCCCTGCTCATTTGGTACCGTGTCACTCTTTTTAATGAGAGCAAAAGAAAACAAAGCAGTGGGGTCCATTGAATTATTTGATTAAGTAGCTGCAGCTAATGGAGTTTCAGGACTTAAGAGCGAATGATGTATCACAGAAGACTCGTCAAAGCGTTTAATTTGCCCTGTTACCCATTTATGCATTATCACAGTCATGTACCCATGGAACTTTATTTTTATCTTTGTACAACGGCTCTTCATAGCACCATTTTTTCTTTTGGTCTTATTTGCCACTGTTGAATATGCTATGCCTGTGTGTGATGAGTATAAAGGGATGTAGTCGATCTATCTCTAAAATCCGTTTAGAAACCACACGTCTGTTTATTGCTTCTAAGCTTAAAGGAACCGTGGGGCATGTAATCAGTATTCCAATCAAGACATGAAAACAGCACTTTTTTCTTACACGCAGCTGTTTTCTTGACAAAACACACAGCAGAGCACTGCCTCACATGGACTCGAATGGTGACATATATGACAGACATTGAAATGGATGATTGAATCCCTTCCTTTTTGCCGTCAGTGAGGTCATTCGCTTAAGTTTTATTTAGATCTGCATGATTAGAGGGGCAGCTTAAAGCGATGTTTGGTGTCCGCACCGTGATTGTGGGCTTTGAAGTCTCTTTGATTTGTTTGCATCAGATTGCACAGTATTTTCTGCCATTTTGATTCTTGTTTTCTCAGAGCAATCGGGGTGGATAGATGAAACGGAACCATAAAAGGCGTAATCCATTTCGAAGCGAGTCATTTATCATAACAGTTTGCTTTTGAAAGGCGTTACTATCCCCGTAAAACCATCACGGCCTACTGTCAAAGCTGGATCTACTTCAAGAGACATCAAGAGACTGCTTTTCATAAAATGGCCTCCTCATTCGCCTACTACAGTAGGTCGAACACGCTCAAATATTAATCAGGTTTGGCATGCACGCTGATGGGTTGGAGTCTCCCTGAAAATGAAGCGCTGTACTCGTATTCCCGGCACATAGGTGCTGCCAAATGTAGCCTCGGGCAACCCTCAAGCATTCAATGCCATGAACAACTAAAGAAGGGCTTCAATAGTGATAGATTGGACATGCGCACAAAAGAAAAACAGCGGGCAACCTTGAGCCATGACTCACCTGCTTCTTATCATAGCGTGTTTCCGTATTTTTCGAACATCTCCTGGTTCAATCTGTATGGCAGCGGATGAATAATTCAAGCGATGCTCATAAAACACATCGACAGCTGCACGTGTATCACAGTTAAAGCCACAGAACAAGCCGGAGTTCGAGATTGCTTGGGAAGGGGGTCGTGATTTGAAATGTGTATATGTTGGGTACGGTGGGGTGGGGTGATGATTGTCATTTTTTGTTTCATGAGTACTTGCACATGAAAGAAAACAGAGCCTTTCCTTTGCGACTTCAGTCCACTGTTACGGTTGTCTTAACATTTTTGCATTGGAAATAAGTATGAATGACCTTGCTTTAACACATAGGTTAAACATTTATGTGTGCTTTGTAACAGATGACAATAGCAGCTTGATATGCAAGGCTTAGAGTCGGTGCTTTATCATTGGCAGTGGACGCACTTACTGTACCGCCTTTACCTGCAGTGTTGATAATACGGCTACTTTTTATTTCCATATTATGTACAGCAGAAAGGTTATGTCTCACTTTGCACTGTTTATCAAAGCGGTTTTCCATTAGTTTGGGTGACAACTACATTTCCATTTAAACTTACCAAGCCTTCATCCCAGACATTCCTTTAAAGCTGCATGTCACAAATTGAATGAAGCATGCACGTTCAAAACTAGAACAGATGCTGTTTTTACAACCATGAAAATACACAATAATGTTTGCACTTTGTAAATTAGAGCGTTATTTAAAATTCTTTCAAATATTTTATATTAAACTTCAGCTAATGTTATTTAACAATGGAAAGCTTAAAGCTGAAGCAGCTGCTGTTTTTTACAGCCAATTGATAGTTTTCTGTCACATGACCTACCGGGGGTTTGGCAGGCAAGACACAAGAGGCACCACAAGCCAGACAATTTTCCATCTTTTTCAAGCCTTGATTATTTAAATTACCTCTTCACAAAAGTACAATTTAAATATGAACAAAAACTACAAGTTTTGGGCACTTGTGATTATACACAGCACCCGAGACCATATTTTATAGTCACTTAAAACCATCAGATTAATGCTGCACTGCCATTGCTAATGCTGATGGCTGCCATTGTTTCCCCTCACTGGGGACAGAGGCACATACGTCTATGACACAATATTAATAAATTCCTCTTTTTTGGGTTTTTGTCTCTGACGGCATTCTGTAGAAGCATAGCCCAGGATTTTCTCCTTGGCAGTTAGTGCATTTTATTGCACAACAACTATTCAGTATTTAGGCTAAACTAAAAAAGTGACCCGCTTCTTAACTCTTTCACCGCCAGCGTTTTTAAAAAAAAGTTGCCAGCCAGCGCCAGCGTTTTTCATGATTTTCACAAAAGTTTAATGTCTTTCAGAAAATTTTCTTCTTCAAATATATAAACATACAATATACCAAATGAAAGAACAGACCCTCTGCTTTCAAAAAAAAAAAAAAAACGTTTCATCCTACCTTCAGTAGTTCTTTTGTAATCAGGTTTTGAATATGGGTAGGTTTCCGCAAAAACACCACATTTTGAGCAAAAAGCAGAGATAATTCCATTTTTGTGACGGACTTTTCATAGAGATCCCATTCAGAGCGATCTTTAAAATAGACACGGACATGCAGCAGCTTGCCATAGGGCAATACTTCCGGGTTTAAAAAGTTGCGGAAGGGCGCAAACTAGTGGATAATAGCGGTATTGCGGAAAAACTGAAAAACTCGTCATTGGCAGGGAAACGTTTTCTCTTGATTGACGAGATATCTCGTCAATGGCGGGGAAAGAGTTAACCTGCAGACAATGGCAGATAGCATTGTAGCACTCTCTTTCAAATTAACATTGCCACTACTGACAATCGAATTATTGATATCAAGAATTAACATTTCAACTAGTAACAACTGAAATATTGATATCAAGGGTTCACATTTTTACTAGTAAAAATTTGTAGTTTTGATTTAACTAGGGAAAATACAATTATAAATGAAGAATTTGAGTTTTTACTAGTGGAAATCCAATTCTTGATATCAAAAACATAAAATTGTTACAAGTAAAAAATTCATTTTCTGATATTAAAATTTTAATAAGTAAAAATCTAATTCTTGATATCCACAGTTGCCATTCTTACAAGAGCCCTGCACGGGCCAAAAACTCCAGCCCTAACCCGGCCCTGGCCCATAGTGTTCAAGCCCTACCCGACCCCAGCCCGACAATGCATGCAATTTTTTCAGCCCGAACCCGACCTGACCCGAGACCAATATCAATCACTTTTAAGCTCTCTCTGACGCTCTTTGATGCGTGCTCTCTCTCTCTCGGAAGCGCGTTCTCAGATGCGGGCTGTCTCTGCTACACACACAAACACACACAGACAATGAGGAGAGACGCTAAAATAACCCGAGTCCGACCCGAGCCCGGTCTGTAAAAAAAAAAAAAAAACGCCCGAGCCTGGCCCAAATCGGCTTAGCCTGCCAGGCCCCGACGGTCTTGCAGGGCTCTAATTCTTACCAGTAGAAATCTAATTCCTGATATCAAGAATTAACATTTTAACTAGTGAAAAATTGATTGCTGATATCAATAATTCATATGCTGAGAATGAATAGAAGTCAAAACGGCTTGCCAAAGTTCCTCTAAGTGCGTGACGACACATGAAAACTATCAAGGAGCACAAGGTTTAGTTCATTTAACTACACTGACTACACTGACGTCTAAATCGTAGTTTTTAAATATTACCTAAAGTAAGAGGACGGCGATGACAAATTGTTGCATTTAAAAGAAAAGGGGTGTGTAGAATTCGACTCACACTCTCTTAAATAATTGAACTGTGTGATTAGAATTAACCTTGCAGAAAGGAGTGACAGCCAGACTTTGTTGCACGGTGACATTTTATTATATTTTATTATATAATTTATATATAGTTCAAGCACTGATGATCACGGGATCAGACAATATTTCTAAATGCGTTCACAATAGCTGCTGTCAATAATTCTTAGAGCTCAAATATGCATCTGTTTGTTTCCCTGTGCCGTGACATGAAGCCCAAATTTGTCCATTTCATTTAGATTTGATTAATGTTTTCTCCTCTGGGCTCAACAGTTCCATGTATCCAGTTTCAGAGCCTTGTTTCATTTTCCTTGCAGATTGGGTGTCTTATTTATTTTTTGTTTCTGAAAGACGTGGCAGGTTTTCAATAATGGTTAGGCTGGTTAATTACAAACTACCATGTGCTTTTGGTTCGAGACAGGTATTCTTTGTCACACACTCTACAAATGACATGTTTTGCATTCGTGTTTATTTTCTTTTCATGTTTGTGACCAACATGTTTTCCATGTGCTTTGCCTTCACAACACTTGTATTTTCATGTCTATTTTTGGTTTTGAAGTAAAATCTATTCTTTGGTCTCACCCATTGACCAACTTTTTATTACCACTTGAAGTATAATAAGTTGTCCACCCACATTGCTGTAAATGCCACTCAGTGTTGTTAAAAAGGCACTGTGTTGGTTACAAAGCTGAGACATGTTGCATAAGAACCGTTGTGTGGAGATGACATTTGGTGTTTGATTCACTGTAAGGAAGCAGTTTCGTTTAGTCAATTTAAAACAGAATGACAGTTTCTTCTAGAACATGAGAGTCGACTTATTCAGTCCAGGTTTATGCCATCAGTGATTTGTTCAAGGTACAAGGTTGTCAATGTGATGGTACGTTTTAAAAAGGTCTTAAAATGTTCTATTTTGGTAGGGCTGTCTATTTGTCTGTTTGTATTTTTATTATGTGGGGAACCATTCATCCTATTAACTTCACATGTGGCGGGTATGTTGCTGCGGAGACAGTGGTGTGCAGTGTCGCATTTTGGTGCAATATGGACAAGCAACATGTTCAGAATTAATAACTACAGAATCCTGCAAGCCGGAAGCGCGCGCATCTCGCTGGCATTGCTTATATGCCCCAAGAACGGACACTGCATTAGTTATATAAAACACAGGTCTGTTAAGAGCAATACTTTTAATAATGCAGCCTATCATTTTATTTTAAAACAAACAAATCAGTCCCAAATCAAAAATTAGCTGCCCAGTACTTACACCGTAAAGGGTAAACTATTTAAATAAAAGAAGAACAAAAAATATATAAACAAAGTTCAATGAACTGTAATAAATAAAAAACATATTTTACATACTTTTACATACCTACTTTTATCCAAAAAAAGACTTACAATTGCTGTATATGTGAGAGGTCGCACACCTCTGGAGCAACTAGGGGTTAAGTGTCTTGCTCAGGGACACAATGGTGTGTCACAGTGGATTCAAACCCAGGTCTCTCCCACCAAAGGCTAGTGTCTTATCCACTGCGCCATCACCACCCCACTCTAGCATACTTTCAGTATCAAGTTTATTTACTGACCATCAGGGCATCCGATATGTTGGTGAAATTTTTGTCAGTAGAACAATAAAGAATATATTATGCCGAAACCCCAGTGTTCTGTCATATAATGTAAGTCAACGGATCCACCACTTTGAGAGCTCAAACCAGATATATCCAACAAAAAAAATGATCCTCATGACTCCTGATGACATATTGACATCTTGTGAAGCACGTCTATCTGTTTTTGCAAGAAATTTAATGTTATGGACAACATTAATCTGCCAAGCCTCTAGCCAAACATGAGCGCGATCTTTCTCTTGTGGAGTTTAGTAGCTGTTGCAAACCAACAGTGGCTGTCTCTCAGTGCCACACTACCACCTATACCAGTATGTTCCCCAACCACTGGGTTGTTACCCAGTACCGGGTTGTCGACAAGTTGCCACCAGGGCGCCAGAACGTCCTGAATAAAAACTTTTCTGTTACTTGAACTTGGGGCACGAGCCCGACCTGAGGTTCAAGCTGCCTTTAAGAACAGCAAGTCAAGTTCGTTTACTCTTAATTATTAAGACAAAATGGTCAGGCAAACTCGTTAAACAATAAAAGTAATCCGCCAAAATATGGTTTTACTCGTCTATTAAAATAAAGCCGTTATTAATTTTCCTAACGCATGGTTCTTTGAATTACATCTGTTTAAAAATTTTGCAAAGGAGGATTTTCATCATTTTGTTTGAATAGCAACTCAAGCAACCAATATGCACCTTTTTAGGAACAAAAAGTGTAATTTTTCAAAAGGTACTGGGGTGTGCGATATGATGGTATTTGATAGTAAACGATTAAATTGTCTCCACGATCCACCATTTCGGAAATATTGTTGTATCACGCCTACATCAAGTACGCGACAAGTATGCAACAAACTGAGGCGTACGTGTCCGTGAAGCTTTCTAAGTATACTCGGCTACGCGTGGATGGCCATGTTCGACACACATGCAATACAAATAATTTCTAATTCAAATTATTACTCTACCAGGCCGTAAGGGCAGCACTCATTTGCGACATTTACAGTACATAAAAAAATAAGGATACGTGAAGAAAAGTAGCCGATCCACCATTGAAAACAAAGTTTAGAACAAACATCAAGAAAACAAAGAACATGAATTAAACATTATGGTAGCGAAAATGTTTCACAGCTTTCTGTTCTTGGAATAAGTGAAAATAAAAAAGAGAAAACTATAGTGTGTGCAAATGCGGTCTATTTTCTTTATGTAATTTTTGTATTGGAGTGTCCTGTCTCAATATTTTCTTGCGTATGCGCTGCCGTAAGCATACTGTCCGTGCACTGTCCGCTCACTGTACGCGAATATTTTGTTACCTTGTTACCTGTTTTTCTATGGGTGCATGAGTATGGCTGTATTAAGGCTCAGTAATGGTAAAATAGTGCAACCAACATAAAAAAGACCAACATGAAAAATAGGCGTGATAAAAATTGTGAAATCATAATTTTCCCCTAAAACAACCGTGATTTGATATTTTGCCCATATCGCGCACCCCTTGTACACCTTTTCTGAGAGTATACCAGTTAGGTGTCTGTAATGTTATTTAGTCATAAAAAAAATGCAAAGCAAGACTCCAGAATATTTAGAATAAATTGACAGACAGATAAATCAATAAAGAAATATTGAGAGGTCATCTTCACCCAAATTGTGTCGAAATCCTGTTTAATTTTTTGGCGACTTGATGACACAAGAATCTTCTCACTGACAAGCACATGATAGATAACAGCTGGATGACTAGAGTATTATTTTCAGCTTCAATGAGAGTTTAGACTAAATCCACACTCGACTTGACAGAAATGGTTAAGAAACAGTCAAGGAAAACTAAAGTGATGGAGAAACAAGGACAGAGATGAAGAGAAACAAAACTCTGCAATAACATGCGGCAGTTCTCCAGAGGAGACGACCAGCAGATGTTGGACTTTTGTCTGTTCAAACGTTTATTTACATATTGAACGAAAGCCAGCCTGCTAGTAATTGTGTCCTGCCTCGTGCTTATCTAGTTATTATCCATATTGATATAAGGCTTATAGTTAATTACAAAGAAGTCAATACTACTAGATGAGTTTCTAACCCACTGAGATGTTCCATAAGTCAGTCCTGGCGGAAAAATCGCTAGCCTCCGTAAAGCCATAACGTTTTACGTCAAATTGGTAAATCTGGATATGGATAATTCCTTCGGTTTTTATTACAGATGGAAATTAAAGCCAGCATGCATCCGACATCTTCATGAAGATATCAATAATTCTTTGAAACCACTCAAATAGCTTTTCATTTTGTTCTGTGGCAATATTGTCAGCTCAGAAGTGCTTGAGGATAAAGCCTGTCTTCAGCATATCCTGGGGAGACCGGCATTGAAGGGCTCCTCTGAGATACAAAGCTTCCTAAACAGGCAGGCAGCAATTAGCAAGCAAGAGGAAAAGGTCCTGTGAAGTGGTCTTCTGTTGATGCGGAGAACCGAAAGAAAGCGCGGAGCCGATGGCGACCATATTGCTTTGGTGTATAGCGTTTTAGAGTGTGAATCCAAACACTTATCACCATAACAGGTTTCTTAGCTTTTTCTTCTCATTGGTATTCTGCGGTTAGTCCTCTTTGTTGCCAGGTCAGATATCCCTTTCCATTAAGAAATGACAGAAGGAGTTAAGTTGACTGACATGTTTATTGTTCTCAAGATAGACCGGCCTAATGAGACCCATCAGCTCAGTGTGCAGAGATTACACTGGCATTAGAGGACACGTCCATAGAGGTTTGGCTCTCCTCTACCTTTTTGCCTGTCCTTCCTGATCTGCCACTTTACTCCTGAAACCGTTTACCTCGGCCTTGATGGCTTTTGAAGGATTCTCGTCTCAGACGCTGATCATTACGAGGGGGCTGTTACTCTTGTGTGTGCGCTAATGCTACACCTGATAAAGCCCTGCTTTGATGAACTGCACCAATTAGCAGAGAGAGAGAGAGAGAGAGAGAGAGAGAGAGAGAGAGAGCTCAATTAGTCAGACCAAGACTTTTGTACTGTACATTTCAAAAGACCCCCCAAAATATAATTATTTCTCTCTTAAAAAATGAAATGCTTTCCAGCATTAGTTGGATATGTTTCATGTATACAAAAACCATGTATACAACGTGTGAAAGAACAGTAAGCATTACAAAGAAGTCAGATTAATGGACTTAAACTTGTCATTGTACTTAAAGGGATAGTTCCCCCAAAAATGGAAATAATGTAATTAATGACTCACCCTCATGTTGCCAAACTCGTAAGACCTCCGTTCATCTTCGTTGAACAATTTAAGGTGTTTTATATTTAGTGCGAGAGCTTGTTGACCCTTCATTGAAAATTCGGTATACTTACTGTCCATGTCCAGAAAGGGAATAAAACCATAATCAAAGTATGTGACATCAGTGGGTCAGTTGGAATGTGTTGAAGCATCGAAAAAAACATTTTGGTCCAAAAATAACAAAAATTCAAACTTTATTCAGCATTGTCTTCTCTTCCGCGTCTGTTGCGAGACTACATTTACATGACTGCAGTGATGCGGATGACGTAGGGTTGGGAACCGATAACCGGTTCTTATTCAGAACCGGTTCCGTTTTTTAAAAGGAACCGGAACCGCACGTAATTCTTAAGTTTCGGTTCTAAAAGCGGTTCTGATGCGAGGCACGTGCAAAGCGCTAATGTCTCTTACCTCATGAATATTAATTACGTTGAGCCACTGTTTATAGTCACTCGCGCAACCAAATTAACACAGCTTACCACAGAAAACACTCAGGCTGCTGATGTAAGCTTTGTATACTGCGTGTTAAACATGTCTAAAAGTCAAAAGTGTGGATTCTAGGGCTGTTGATGGTACAGTGCGACCCGCGATGCCGTGCACTTCACAAACTATGAAAAATATAAAGTACAGTCTCACCCAGCGAGATGTCTTCAAGTTCGCGTGAAAGCAAACGGACATAAGACTCAAGAGTTAATGCGCTATAAACTGATATCAGTGATGACCCGCTGGCTTGGGGGCGGAACAATGAGGTAAGATATTCTTGGTCAAGGTTGCAAAAAGTATCAATCTGCACTACCAGTATAGCAACATGCGTTTTCAGCACTGTGCAGACAATATAACCCCAAAAAGGTTCCTCACTTGAACCGTGTGTTGTTTCACGGATGAAAGTGATAAAATAAACACGCACATAGCCGCGCCGATCCCGTGGTCGCTCCGGGGCTCGAGCATCACCGACCGAAATGGCCATGCACATTATGCTCAATTGCTTCACATTTCGCATCTAAACCCACACAGAAAACGTGATCGCGCCACTTTTCTCCAAAGCGCCTGGACGCTCCTAAGCGTCTGTCGTTGCTAAGTAACCTAAGCATTGCTTGATGTTGTGACGAGCAGCCTCTGGCGAAAAGAAGTCAGCGCATATGAACACGCATGTTTGTTAAGAAACGTATATCTGATCCTCATTTACATTTTTATATTTCAAAATATATGTATGCATTAATATAAGTATATGTATGCATTAATATTAGCCTATACGCATGCACATACAAAAATTATTACTTGTACAGCAGCCTTTTCAGGATATATGACAAAACACTTGCTCCAGCATATAAATCTCAAATCATATGTTTGAGAACTACTGCTGCTATCATGTTCACTTCAACAGTTAGGATCTTAAGAGGACTACAACAGGAATAAATGATATATGCCTAGTGACTGAAAAAGTGAAAATATTAATCATTTTACATTTAAAATATTTGATCAGTAATTAATAAACACAAATTGAATTGTTTAAGTATTGTGCATTATTTTTTATTATATGGAACCGGAATCAGAACCGGAATCGTTAGGCAGAACTGGAACCGGAGTCGGAACCGGAAAATTTCTAACGATTCCCAACCCTACGTATGACGCAGCTGACGTGTTATCTGGTGCTCCCCAGTTGTTTTTTGTTTTGTGCACGCTGTAAGTTAAAAAAATACTTCGCAAACATGTCTGAAATTCCTTGATCACGCAATATATTTTTTTCCTATTTCATATGAACTCTTATAAAACTATGATAAATGTGCAGTGGTATCTTTCAGTTTTAGACTTGGTAAGTTAGGCAGGTTATGCGTTGGTTATTTTCCTTTTATTACATGGCTCGTTGGAATGCTTGATTCTGATTGGCCAGTTGTGACATTTGCAGGTTTGTTATTCCCAGATAACAGTCGCTCAAAAACTAATAACACACTCGGATGCTGCAAATCATTTTGACAGGTACAGCTTAATACTACACAAAAATGTAATATAAATATGTCTTTTAATAACATGTATTACATTATATTTACAAATGAAGAGTTTGTTTCCAAAACGTGCTAAACTCCATTTTAAAAAAATGAGTTCTTTTCTGCAGAATGCAATAAATCCGCTCAACAAATCACAGCGCACATTTCCACCCACTGTAAACAACAATGGCGGTGCGTTGAATTCAAACAGAATCCTAGTTTTCCTCATCTACTTTGTACTTCATGATCAACAAACAAACAAAAACAAAATAATACTTTGATAGCATTGATAAACCTGTGGTGGTTTACTGTGACGGGAAAGAAACGTAAGCCATCAAAAACAAATAATTTACGCGAGAGGCACTTGGCATACGAAAAAGTGTTTGCTGTTGCTTGTTTTCCCGACAGCACCAAGCCTCTGTCATGCTAACACATTGACCTTTACATTTAACAGCTAATCGCTTTAAAAAAGGTTCAGTGACGACGTCCCAAGTATATCAGCAGCAATGACAGTGTTGTTAAAGGTCACGTTCTTCTTAATCCTATTTTTTAAACCCTAGTTAGTGTGTAATGATGCTATAATAGCATTAATAATACCTGTAAAATGATAAAGCTCAAAATTCACTGCCAGGCGATATATTTTCTTTAACATAATTCTCCTTTCAAAGACTACAGTGAATGGCCGGTTTGGACTACAGCCCTTTATTTCCTGCTTTAATGACGTCAGCAAAACAGTTTTTTGACTAAACTCCGCCCCAGGAATACGTCAGTCACCAGCTGCTATCGAATCGCAACACACTAAACAAACTACACAATTAGAACTCGATACGTATTTCTAAAGGAGGGACTTCATAGAACAAGGAAGACTTCAGCCTGTTTTTAGGACAGTGAAAACAGCGCTATACAGATAAGTAATGTGTGTCAAAAATGCAGCTTTTTTACACGTGAAACATAAACACGTTATATTGCGCACTGTAAACACAATCAAAGCCTCAAAAACACAGAAAGAACAGGACCTTTAATATGACAATTAAGTGTTTTGATTAATGCCATTAATGTTTTATTTTTTAATCAGTGTATACCACTAGTCATCTAAATGCATATAACATGGCAACAATGAATGCACATTTATTAATCTCAATAGATTTATAGCATTTTGAAAAAAAATCATTTTTTATAATAAATCTTTGAAAATCAAATTATGGATTTGAATGTTTTTATGTTGTTATAACCTAAAAATGCTATGTGAAAGTTTGTAACAGAAAATAGTGGTTTTCATCTTGTCCCTTAAAAAACACGTTTTTACCGAAATGAGTCAAAATGGATTTATTGCGTTTTGGAAACAAAATCTTCAAATGATTGGCAAAAAACTAATGGGTTTTCCTCGTGGATGGTTGCATTTGTTAAAAATTAGCTAATAAAATATTTCAAATCAATATTTAATGTTCCTTACCTTACTCTTGAGGTAAATAGCTTTGTAATAAGTGGGATAATGTACAGGCAGTCAGTTGTTATCGCTTTGCGTCGGGTACTGGGCTGCGTTCTCCGATAACGTTCTCTTAGCGCGCTACGAAGACTCTTAAGTTAAACCTTAACTACAGGTATACCTTTCCTACGTGTGTTCTCCGAACTATACCTTAGGATGTTGCTTAAGGTAAACCTTCTTAAGTTCAACCTTAGCGGGTGCTGTCCATGGTGGAGGTGCAGAATAGGTTGATATCGATTGCTCGACAATCAATTATTCACTTCATGTAATAGGTTTCAAGTGCGCAGTTTATTTTGAATGTTTATAAAGAATATGGCATGCAGTTGCCTCAAAGTTATAAAACATTAAAAAACTTCGATGCAAAGTCGAATTAACATTAATAATCATAATTAGTTTTTTTTGTAATTTTTCCCGATTTATTTATGCGGCTAAAATACTAGCCGGTAGACTTAGATTTAACGGATATGAAATGCACAAATGAAATAGTAGGATTCGCTGTATAGCAGTATCACCAACTCCATCACCCAAAATATATATTTTAAATAGTTTCTTAATCCTGTAGCATTTAATAGTTCGCAGCTGATGACGTCATTTTGGAAAACATAATTAAAAATCTAACAACCATCAATGTAATGATGTCTAATTATGTAAATGTTTTATTCTTTAAATATAAAAATATTTGCCTAATTAAACACGGAGTGTATTGCAACTTTTTTTTTTTTTACAAATATTTAGTCGTATTACATAGACTGCAATGTAAGCTTTTATGAAAGTGATGGCCCCTAGTGGAGTCATGTGGGATAAGGTATAGCTAGTGCTCCAGACCAACCTTCCGAACGTATGACTTACAGAAGGTATACGTAACTAAGAACGTTTCGGCAAACACGTATTAGCGATAAGGTACAGCTTAAAGGGATAGTTCACCCAAAAATGAAAACTGTGTCATAATTTACTCAATTATATGTTATTACAAACCCGCATACATTTCTTTGTTCTGAGGAACACAAAGGAATATATTTTAAGAAATGTTTGTAACCAAACCGTTTGTGGACCCCATTTCCTTTCATATTATTCATTTTCCTACTTTGTATGTGAATGTGGTCCACAAACGGTTTTTTTACAAACATTTCTCAAAATATATTCCTTTGTGTTCCTCAGAACAAAGAAATTTATACAGGTTTGTAACAACACAAGAGTGAGTAAATGATGACAGAATTTTCATTTTTTGGTGAACTATCCCTTTAAGGTACAACTTAAGAACGACGTAGCGTTAAGGTAGTTTCGGAGAACGCAGCCCTGATCACATTGCCGGGGCTTATTTCTGCGATAGAAACCATTTGCCTATACATTATTCCTTACTTAGTATATATTCGTATATTTACTCTAGATCTGTTTGCTATCTTGCTGTATACCTATTATAAACTGTTCATCAACACAACAAATTGTAAAAAAATTATGTTTTCCAAGATTCCCAGGGCTTTGAATGTTTTCTGCATTTCAAAGCACTTTCCTTTGTCTCTCTGCAAAAAAAAAATCTTCAATACTTTCCCATCTTTCATTTGAAAGCTCGTAGCTCTGCTGCAGTCGATTACATCTTGGGGCAGAGGCTTTATGAATTTGTGGCAAGGTCTGAAAAACAGAAATAATTAATGGGTGACTTAATTGGTGCGAGTGTGTCTTTTTAGATCCAAAGTCTGCCTTCAGTCGACCCTGAAGTTTAATAATCCTTGAGGGTGGCCAAAACACAAGCCTTAGCGATTACATAGGGGAAGGCAATAATTATTCTGTAAACGTGTAGTAACCCCGCTCTATTCTTCTTCAGTTTTCATGTCAGATAATTAGAACAAGATTCAAACCTTCTGTTTCTGGGAACAGATGGGGTTCTCTGTCACTGCACACTATTGTATGTTGACCTTTGATTTAATGAATTTGATGTAATTGATAGAACCGTTCTTGTGCTTAGATTGTAAGTGTGAATATCAAATACTTAAAGGCGTTCTAAGCGAATCTGCGAAACGTTAGTTTTTGTTGACGTTTGAATTGTTTTCAAACAGACGGAGCGTAGCTAACTCCTCCCCCTCCCCCTCCCTTCCGTGCTTTCATGAACGCGCCCAACCCCCACCCCCAAATCCTTTTTATCGTTTATTGTCTGGAACCCTTTGTTTTGTTTTGTGGTGCTATGTTTGGCCACTATGTTGATATTGCCGTTTGTGAAGCCTGGGCTGTCTACAGAGATCACGTTTTTTTACAGTTTGATCAGCGGACAGGCAGCAAGCAGATAGTGAGGAGATGTTTGCTGTATGTAACAAAAAAATTTTTTATTGTCTAAAACGCGTCAATTCGCTTAGAGCGCCTTTAATCAGTTTTTGCTAAAGTCTATACAGGAATTTATTGACGAGGAAAACAATTCACATGTCCTTCACATGTGCTGTATAGCACTTTTTACAATACATTTTGTTTCAAAGTAGCTTCACAGAGAATGTGTGTTTTGGTGTAACAATTACTTTACTGCTTGTAATGCTTGGCTCTTTTATAAGTTACTTGAAGTGGCTTTCATTGTCTGATAATGCCCAAGAAAATACAGTAAAACGTCACAATAATGAAAAACTTAAATTAGAGATACAGATGTTACAAATAATACTAAACTATATTTACTCTAAATTGGATTATTTGATTATTTGTATTATTTTGTCATATACTGTCAGAAAAAATTGTTAAATAATCCCTTGCTCACTGACGCGATACGCTTTTAAAAAGTACACCTTTCATATTAGTACCAATATTTGGATCCACTATGTATAAGAGGCAGATAGTGGTTCCAAATATATACATATCAGCAGTGGCGGATTTAGCAAATTGGGGGCCCAAGGCGAAGGTATGTATGGGGCCCCCCATCCAATCTATAAAAGAGAACAAAATATTTTTTTTACTTCAAAATGAAGATAGAAAGCAGAGAACACACTGTACACAAGTGTAGCACTACACAAACCAATAGAGAATAAGTCAATGGGGCAAAAACAGCCACGAACAGTAAATGAGGGAGAAATTTTTTTAATCTGATGCCGCACAAAAACTAGCAATGCATCAAAGCCAATGTTGTTACTAATCTTTCCCATGCCCAATATTTTTTCACATGTGATAAAAGGTAAAAAAAAGTCCACAATCACTTTTTATATTGAAAATAAGTATTTGTATGTGTGTTTCCCCAAATCAGTTTTGAGTGTTTGAAAAAATCATTGGCAATTAAAGAGTAAAAATCCTGGATTTTTTTATTAAACATTTAGCAGTTTTAAGCAGGACTAAGGCTGATTATAAGATTCATGCAAAAAATAAAATAAAAATTAAAACAAATATTTATCTGATTTTTACAGCAGTCTAATTTAGTGGATGTTTTCTTCACGAACATAACGAAAGGGTTGTGAATTTGCCCACAGTGTATTGTTGAGTTTTTGAAAAATTATGTGTCAAAATAAGATTTGTCAGCAAAAATTAAATTAAGACTCAACAGCACCCCATAGTGGACGAAAATATACCAAACATAACATAAGGGTTAAATTCATTTTTTTCTGTAGTAACATTATTTAATTCACCACAAAATAATTTTTATCAGTGTAGGGCTAAGGCTATTACTAGCAGAACTAGGCGGTTGACTCACCAAAGCCCCATTTTCGCATTTATATTTGTCTTGATTTTGTCTCTGTTTGTGTACTTTCCTAGTCCTCCTGTCATTCTGTGTTTATGTTTCGCGCACCATTACAAATTAGTCCATTTCATTTTAAAAGAAGAGGGTGTATGTGTGTAGTGAGAGATAAACATGAACTGGACATTTTAACTACTACTTAAGTTTCAACGTATTTCTTAAGAATATTAATACAATTTACAATGCTTTTGAAGTGTTCATGATAATAAGGGTTTTATTGGGGCCCCCCTAATATGACTGCTGGTAGGGGGCCCCAAGCGGCATATACATATATGTTAAGATCGCCTCTGCATACCAGTACCTAAATGGTATATATTAGGACCATTTTATACTCCCCCAGTGACGGTAGTTAGTTTTGAGGTTTTTGGGTGCATTGAACCAGATCAAGAAGGACAAGTAGTCAGACTCAGCAAGATTAAGTTTGTCTTATCATTTTTACTATGCGAAATGAGTAAAAAATTTCACTATGTCTGTATACTGTAGAATAGGTAATGGACATGATTGAGGTATTTTGATCTGTTTATCTGATTTTGCACTAACTCTTGAAACTAATAAAATACTTTTTGTGCCTGTAAATACTCAGACAATTGATATTTTATTTCTTTGATTTGCTGTTTAACTTTAAATGGGCACTGGGACTTTAAATGATGAAGCACTTGCAATAAAGGAGAAGCTTCAATTTTTAGAGTTTTTACAAGTCATTAAACAGAACAACCTCCTCTATTCTCTTTAAAGACATGCTTAGATGTGTCCAGACGGGACTTTTACTGTCACTTCCCGTTAAGAGGAAACTGAGAGTGTCATTTATCTATGTGAAAACAAAGGATGGTTTAATTTAAAACATCCTTTTAAACCAGCACGGACATGCACGGCATGTGAAGCGAAGATACAGTTTTAGTCTTGAATTATTTGACACATAGTAGAAAATATTACAGGTGGATTGTGGGCCATAGGTGAAAACGTTGCTGGCTTTGGTGATTGTTTCTCAGAACGACCAAAAGGAAATAAGTATTTGACCATTTATGACATGTGACCTGCATTTAGTGGATCGATTTTATACTCTTCCGTTTCCGTACGTTTATTGATTTCCTTTCATTTTGTTGACCGAGGCAGAAGCATCTAAATTATTTGCCACCCGCTTGCCTGTCTTACCTCTTAATTCAACACCACAGAGATGTTTTTCACATAGATTGTATTCTTTTTGGGAAATGAGCTCATGATTTTGAGGAAAAATCGACATGGTGATGAGACACAGAGGTGGGGGGGGCAAGGAGATTTTGTCTCCGTATGCCTATGCCCGTGTTTATCCATGTATAAAAGTGTGTGTACATGTTGCTACTTTGTCAAGTTCGTTTCTCAAGGAGAATTGACGAAAGCTCGCATGACAGGAAACAGCAGGTGGTGCTTGTTCTGGAAAATGCAGCCTCAAATTATGGCGATTCACAAGATGAAAAATATGGTGTGGGTGCCACCTGCCTCCCTCTGCATCAAGACAATATGAACAGTGATTTATGAATAGTTCTTACTTATTTGGAGGGCTGAATAAAGGGCAAAATTGCTCATGCCACTGCAGTGCAATAAACATTAGGGAATTGTGTAGTGGTTACGCACCGTATTGGCATCATATCAGGTTTTCGGCTGATCAATTACTCATTTTTAATTTAAGGTTATGGATTGATATGGGATATTTATCAGCCGATGTAAATACATTTTACTTTATCTGTACTGGTTGATTATAGAAAACATGTCAGCCATTCCTAATAATTTATTCATTATTATCTGTCATTATAAGATACTTATCCCAGGCCCATTTCAACTGCTGTCTTTTGGTCGTACTTCATTCTGTAGCACCAAATACCAGAACAGCCAGACTCTAGCAAACTTTTTCCCTTAGGCCATCTATCTTTTGAACAGTTAAAACTGTCTCCAAGGTCTCAGTACTGTGCAGTATAATCATGTACAATGCCCAGTTCACTCTTTTCTACAATATTTCTACAATACTTTATATTTTATATACTGCTCAGCTTCTACACAATATTCCCCACATATCTGTATATAGTACTGTATGTGTATATAATACACACTAAATATGTGCAGTTTTCGTGTTATGTTGAGTTTTATGCCAAATAATTACTTGAAATATACACTTCAGTGTAGTATTAACTATTGTTGCTTTATTTCAGTTTAGCATATCATAAACATAGGGCTGCACGATTAATAGCATGCGATTGTCATGCGCATCACGTCAGTAAAGCCGGTTCCTTGATAAGTAATAAATCTCCATCAGCTGCTTTCAGATGGAGCGACATATACTACACAGAGCCGTAGTTCACTGACAAGCGGGGAAATATCACATCCATTTCATCCCCGATTATGAATGCAATATTTCCTCGCTTATCTTCTCGCTTAAATAATTAATTGGCATAAAACTCAACATAACACGAAAACTGCACATATTTACTGTATATTATGTACTATATATTGGCTATTAGTTCATGAGCCATACAATTTAAATAATTATCTTTATTTGTAAAGGAAGTTACTGGACCAAAATTATCCAGTAATGAAATTGACTTGATAGAAGATGCAGGCTTAAAGGTTCTTAAGCACACTGCTGACTGCTCGTACATTATTGATAAAGAGTCCTGTTTTGCAAGCTGTCAATCATCTCGTGTAATGGTTTGTCAGCTGGAGGTGCATGTAGCACAACGCTGTGATCCAGCCTGGTCTCCACATGAAAATGCCAAAGAGAACACTTTGTGTAAATCGTTTAAATTGCTTGAAATGTCACAGGCTGCTGGAACTCTGATGTTGAATGTTGAACTCAGAAGGAATGTAGGGTTACTGTAGCAATGACTTTTTCAAATCTTGAATAATTATGCGTAAAGGAAATCTAGGGGCATTTTACATTTGTTTTTTGACTCTCAAACTACAGTACTAATATATATGCGCGCACGTGCACGTGTGTGTGTGTACTGTTCAAAAGTAACTGTAGTTAATTTAATAAACTAATGAGGCTGATTGTAATGAGAATTAATGACAAGAATTAATTCTGAAGTAAAAAGAAAAACACCATTTTCCTTTGAAATTTAAAAATTCACACATGCACTCTAAAAATATTGCTTTGTTAAAAAAAGGCATTATATTGCATTATTTATGGGCGTAGATTTAGGGTGGGATGCCATGGGCATGTCCCTACCAATATTCAGGGAAGACTGAATTGTCCCTGGCAATAATTTCGACCAAACAATTAATCCGTATTTATTCCACTGATGTCCGTCGGGTTCTTGTGTTTTCTATGTCTTTCCTATTATATTTTATTTAGGAATCATTTAAATGGGATTAGAAATCTTTTGCAATCCCTTTCTGTAAAAATAACGCTCTACGTGGTACACAAACGGTTAACAGCTCTCTTTCTGTGCAATGAGTCCCGCCCCCGTAACTTGCATCGCTTATCTGATTGGATTAGCATTTCTTGAGTCCCGCCTCTCTAACTCCATCGCTTTATGATTGGCCTGTCTTTACTTGCGAGCGTGTAATGTAAGCTGCATTGACTTTGTACAATGCGCCAAAGCTCGCTCAACAAGGTTATTATTAACAAGGCATGATTATTTGGGCTACAGGTAAGTGAGGAAGAAAGCATTATTATACCCACTGTAACTGTTTCATGCACGAAATACGGAACAAGTTGCGTAACATAATGACTCAAGGACAGTGTTTTCCCAAATACAAGACAATCCCATGTTAACCTGAGGAGTTGCAAACTTGTGTCAGTATAACTAAGCCTTTTATAAGTGGGATGGCAAGGTTATTTAGGGGGTCCCTTATCCATGAAAGAAAATAATCCCAACATAAAGCATGAATTAATGATTGCTGAATACTTTATATTACTGTATTGTATTCATTACTTGCACAGATGTAGACATAATGTATGGTTGCATTTTAAACTTCAATTTTTTCACACTGATTAACTGTCTGTTAATGAAAAAGATTTAATGTTAACTACAGAAATGTTCATAAAAGTTGTTCAGGAAAGATGATTTACATACACATGCTTCAACACAGTTTTTGCAATGCGAACATTTTATTTATGTCCCCACCAATGCCAGAATCAAACTTACGCCCTTGGCAATATTCCACAAAAAATATTTTTTATTTTTTATTTTATGGGGACATTAATTTTCTTATCACTCTTAAAATGATTTGGTTGTTTCAACCCATGGATTTTTTAACCCAACAGCTGGTTGTGCCCAATTTTTGCCCAACCATAGATTAATTCATGTGCCCTCATAAATTGTAATTAAATTCTCAAAATGCACTTACACCCTCTTGTGGCAATCCTTCACTGATATTGCAGCCTGGTCTCACTGTTAATACATATTTACATGTAACTTTAAAAAAATCTAAACATATTTTTTGTACATTTAAATAGATGCTGAAACGTATAGACTTATTTGCTAAATTTAAACGTAGCATTATTAGGTTTTTTACACATCTTTGTGCGTTAAGCTTTTAACACATTATGTGTAATTTTAACACATTATGTGTCATTTTGTGTTGATTTTGTGTTAAAATATAACACAAGTTATGTTAAAACTAACACAAAATGTGTTGTTTCAATAATAACACAGAGATGGGTGGATTCTGGGACAACGCAATAAGTGTGTTGCCCCAAAATCAACACTAATGAGTTGTTTTTAACACATTTGTTCTAAGAGTGTACAAAGCGTAAAATATTTACAAATCTTTCATACCATGATAATTTCCCTTTAACCATTTTATCGATAATTTTACCACCCTAACCCTACCCCAAACTTTACCCTAAACCCAAACCCTATTTATACAGAATGTTTAAAATACATAATCTATTTTTTATTTTCTGCAACGTCACGAAAAGATATGCATAGGAACATTTTAGTAACAATATAGCATTTAAAAGATATTATTAGCCGCTAATACAGTCATACACAAAACTGTTTATTAAAATCATATAATTTTACTGTTACAAAAAAGCATAACAGACAGACAAGTGTAATCATAATAACTTATTTATTGCAAAATATTAAGATCAGTACCAAAAGTAGTACTGCAGCCGCAGTCCTCTATGAAGTACAGAGAAATATTAAAGTTATTAATCCACGAAAATGTTAGTCCGGCACGCAAAGAGCCAGTGAACGTTTGATATCACTGCACTGTAAAAAATACTTTGCTGCCTTAAAAATTTTAGTTGAATCAACTCGGATTTACAAGTCATTTCAACTTACTATTATTTATCTTGACTAGAGATGAGTTGGTATAACTACAGGTGAGTTGTTATAACTTATAAAATTAAGTTGACTTTTCTCAACTATATAAGTTGTGACAACTCATTTCTGTTGACATGACTTATAAATCTAAGCATCAGAGAAAACTCATTTTTGTGTGTCATGGAAAACAAATTAAATATTACAAAAGTTAATACAGAAATGTTATCCATTTTAAGGTTTTAAAACGTAACAGGTAGTCTTGTTTAATATTGTGTAATTCTCTGAATATCATTAACATTTCATTAGGTAGGTAAGTCTGAAAATATGTCTGAAAACATGTCATGAATATGAGTAAGAAACGTCAATACCTGCAATTTTGATAGTTATGAACATGAATAACTTTCGTACAAATTTGTACATCTGTAAAGCTGTTAATGCGTAAATAATTAACGTATTAGTCCTGTCAAAACGTTGATATTCAATGTGTTTTAAACGTAAGTAAATGTACGTGTGGTACAACCACACTTTACAAAAAATACACACGTATTCTCATAAGATCACGTTGGATATTGTCAGTTTGACGGCTTGTGCAGAAATTCAACTGTCAGTCTGCTGCAATTTTTTATTTCTGTAAGAAACACCTACTTTTGTATATACAATTCACATTTGAAAACGTCCACAATTTTTCTCGTGTGATATTCCGTTTAAAGGGGCCATGACATGAAAATCTGACTTTTTCCATGTTTAAGTGCTATGATTGGGTCCCTGGTGATGCTATCAACCTAGAAAATTTGAAAAAGATCAACCCAGTAACTTAGTTTTGGTAAACCATTCTCTACAAGCATATGAAAAAATAGGTCGTTGAAATTTGGCTCTCCTTATGATGTCATAAGGAGCTCTTATTATAATAATCCAACCCCTTAATCCAACCACAGCACTGCCATTTAGTGCAGAGAGAAAATAATTCACAGAACAATTGAGTTTCAATTTCAACAAACCACCATCATTGTGATCAGTGTTTGCACTTGATCTGCACATGTGCATTTTAGAGGACACACCCAAAACGGCACATTTTTGCACACACCTACAAAGTGGCCATTTTAACATGCTATAATAAATTATTTATATGGTATTTTGAGCTAAAACCTCACACATGTGCTCTGGGGACACCAAAGATGTATTTGACATCTTAAAAAAGTCCTGTGACATGGGCCCTTTAAATTGGAAATACATCACAATACAGAAATAGATCGCAACTTCTTTATTCACAGGGACTTAAACAATCATGTATGAATTTATTAGATAAGTTGAGAAATAGAATAATAGATTTGACAATAATAGACTTTAGTCAAAATAATGTTGCATTACAAAGTTTTTTTTTTTAAGTGGTTTTACTTATAAAAGATGCACTGACTTAAAGTACATGAAGTTTATTTACAGGAATATATTATAGCATTTAAATAGCCTTTCAAAATTATTACTTGGAATAATTTACTGGGCCAAACTATACCACTGATAATACACTGTTATTCTACCCCATTAAGATGACAAAATTGATAGAGGTGATATTTTCCACAGCTCCCCTCTTTCTCTCTCTTTCTCTCTCTCACTCTTTCTCTCTCTCTCTCTCTCTCTCAGGACACATAAATATGACTGTTTTATGGCTGAATATCATAATCATTGAATGTATTCTCCTTACGTTGCAGTTCCATCTTTCTGGGGCCTTGTAAATTCAGCATGGAATCTGTGTTCGGTGGGAAAGAGACAGTCTCCAGTCAACATTGAGACCAGCCATATGATATTTGATCCCTTTCTTACACCACTGAGGCTCAACACTGGCGGACGAAAGGTAAACCGTGTTTTATCTGATGTCTGCATGGCTATAGTATCAGCGTGGAGAGGAGAAAAAGCTAATATTGTTTCTGGTCTCAAACTGCTATGATCTGATGTGAAATACTATTTGTTATGTTGGTTATGCTAGATGCAGAATGGCTATGGACAGTTTATTAAGATGTTTAGTTTGAATTGTACGATTTGTAAAGCCATTAACATTTCAGTCATTTTAGTCACATTGAGTCACTTTGGAAAGATCAGGAACCTGTACCATGTACTGTACTCTGATCTCATGGCTATGCAGCAGAGGCGTTGGTGTTAAAGGAACGCCCACAGTTTAAGATTTAACATCAGTCATGTGTAAACTTATTGACACTGATTGAATATAAATTCAGCACTCAGTATACAGTAATTTAATGTTACACCTACAGTATTCTACAAGTTTTACGAATGTTAACATACAAATACAATATTGTTACAAATTAACATTTCTCTTTTAAAGGAATACTCCACTTTCTTTAAAAAAAAATCCTGATAATTTACTCACCCCCGTGTCATCCAAAATGTTGATGTCTTTCTTTTTTCAGTCGAGAGTAGTTTTTTTTTTTTTTTTTTTGAGGAAAACATTTCAGGATTTTTCTCAATTTAATAGACTTTTTGCACCCAACAGTTAACAGTTTTAATGCAGTTTAATATTGCAATTTCAATGCAGCTTCAAAAGGCTCTAAACTATCCCAAACGAGACATACGGTAAGGGTCTTATCTAGCAAAATGCTTGTCATTTTTGGCAAGAAAAATAAAAAATATGCACTTTTAAACCACAACTTGTTTTTCCCCAGTCATGTAATACTCCAGCGCGACCTCACGTGATGTGTAATGACGTTGAAAGTTCATGCGTTACATATGTGACAATATTACATATTGCTTTGGCTGCTTCTGGTAGTTGAGAGGTCTTGACTTGTCCTTCTTGTCTTTTGATTTGCTGAAATTTTATTTAAGAAATGATCTATTCAACACTGGTACTGTATGTGCTGCACTGGACTGTAGTCCTTGATGAAAGTTTGTTTGATGTTAAAGACCATCCAAATATGCATTTGAGTTTCTGTCAGAATAAAGTTTACATTATCCGACCTTCAAAAGCATGATAAATGAACTAATGAATAGTTAAGGGAAATTAAAATGACCTCAGAATAGAAAACCAATTAATCAAGAGCAGACATGCATCAAGGTTGTGTGCTTCTGATTGAGGGAATCGCAGTTATTAAATTGTCTGTATTAATTGAATATTTGCAGTGCTGTGGATGAGGTGCAATTACTTAAAGAGCTTTTAATGAATTTAATAGGTATTACAAGGGTGGAAGATAATGGTATCTTTCTCTATTGAAGTCTTAGATCAGCAGAAGTGGAGATTTTGATACATGAAAATAATTTCATTTAAAAAAAATTGTTCCCCATGTGATTTGCTTAGGGCTGTATTTAAGATAATGTATGTCTAATTTCTTTAACAAAGCTGTGAAATGTCATTAAGCGCGATGTAGCTATAGTGCATAGCATAACCTCCTGTGTAAGTTGTAGAAGAACAGGACAGAGCCATGGACAGAGACAACCAATGATGGAAACAATCTGCACACAAATTTTTATTTAGTTAGGTGAATAACATATCATTGCAGTTTCATTAGCTTTAATAGTTGACAGTGTGAGATTGGTTGATTTTGTAAACTGATGACAACAGATTGTTCTTCTTGAACATCATGTTTGAAAAGCTAAACGACTTATACATAGCTTTAGAAAAGGTGATGAATAAATGTAAATAAACACATATTTATTTGTTGTGTTTTCTCCTTTTTATAATGAAGTTGCTTGCTCTCAAATGGCAATTTGATCAAATTTTCTTTGATGTTGTGGATAATAGCAGTGTCTTGGGTTGGCCAGTCTTACAGTATACAGTAGTGGCCAAAAGTGATATCCAACTTCGAACAATTGACATCTTTGCTATTTTTTCAAATATTTTATAAAAAATGCATTAAAAATTCTGTATGCATGTTGAATTGGTGTGTTTGGAGTATAAACGGAAGCTTAGCTTTGAAAACATTTTAAGCAAGCTTGGCCAACAATAACACTTAACATGCACTGAACAAAATTATAAAAACACTTTTGTTTTTGCCCCCATTTTTCATGAGCTAAACTCAAAGATCTAAGACTTTTTCTATGTACACAAATATTGTAAATAATGCAGTAAAACTGCACATTTTAAGCCAGAATACAGTGCAGGATTTTTGCACTCCTACTGTATAAGATCATTAACTATTCACACTGTGCGACATGGATCGTTTAAACTTGAGTACGACAAGCATGTAGAATGATGACAAAGAGGTTTCGTCGGCTGGGTAACACGTTAGCGCAACGTCCACAGCATGCACTAGTGGTAAACAAATACCAGTACACAGGTCATAGCAGCAAACACACTGTGCAGTGATCATGCTAAATTTCTGACACTGTCAGAAAACTACCGTTGGCTATCTTTGGACGCAAGACCGGAAAAACGTCCGTCTTTGAACCTCTCTTACTGTACGACATAGGACCACAGATGAAGAGCCACAATCACAGAAATTGCGATGATTGTTTCACAATGGCAATCTTTCATCTGGGACAGCTAAAAATCACGCAGTGTATACCGGGCTTTAGATTGGCCTTTTATTGTGGACAGCCTAAGGCACACCTGTGCAATAATCATACTGTCTAATTAGCATGTTGATATGCCACACCTGTGAGGTGGATGGATTATCTTGACAAATGCGAAAGGCTTATGCTGCGTTCCAGGCAGGTTTTTAAACCCATGAGTTACGACTTCGAAACCACAACTCACGACCCTATGCGTTCCAGGCAGCCTGTAACTTGTGTTACAAGTCAAACCCGTGACTTCCCACCCGTGAACTCGTACTAGATCGATGTACTCCCAGTACAGAGTCGTGAGTCATGGTTTTGAAGTCGTGAGTTACGGGTTACAGGTTGCCTGGAACGCAGCATTACTACCACAGATTTACAGATTTGTGAACAATATTTGGGAGAATAGGCCTTTTGTGTAACATAGAAAAAGTCTTAGTTGTTTGACTTCTGCTCATGAAAAATGGGGGCAAAAACAGAAGTGTTGCGATTATAATTTTGTTCGTTGTACTGTATATGCAAAGTGTACAAAAGACATAGTCCAGGACAATGAAAAAAAAATATTACCACAAAACCGGATTAACACACAACATGCTGGTAAGGCCACATGAGATATTCCATAATGACTAAGCAGAACTTACATCTTAGAGGAACTTTTTATACAAACTACACAGCGAGCGGCCCTGATGCAAGACGAGATCAAACTCATATCATTTCATAATCGGGTGCAATCTAGTTTTGTCACGTTGCATCATTATTCCGAGTAATGTGGCCACTTACCAACCCAAAGCATGTGGAGATTAAAATTTCACACATAAACCAAAATAACTATACAGGTTTTATGATTGAATAATATAATGTTATATAATATGAATTAAAAAAGTACATTTAAATATTTGTTCCTTTGAAATGAATGTGTCTGAGATTGAGGCAAAAAATATGATTACATTTGTTACACAAATAACATGTCCTAATATAAAGACTGTAATGCGTCGACAATATACAGTATAGGCTACATAACTTAAAATTATAATAACTAGAAATGGTAATGGACATGTTGTTGTCTCATATACCAACATTATTTAAAGATTTTGTATTAATATGATAACAGTATAAATGAACAGATTTACCCAGAAAATAAATGTTAAAAGTTTATAACAGGTAAAAAAAAACATTTACTGCATTTTACCAGAGTGCATATACAGTACAGTGTGCTTATTTTTTTAGTGCTATCTCTAAAAAAGAAATTGCTTTTCATGTTTGCAGTTTTTATCTTTTATGTCAGGTGGGACCCATTTAAAAAAAATCTGATCTGCCACAAACCCACAGGCCGCCCATGACAATACCATTTCTCTGTCTTACCCCTTCCCCTTACCCCTACCCCTTAGTTTTGCACGTTCACGTGAGAGTAAGGCCCAATTGGGATAGCCTTTTCGCTCTCATGAACATGCAAAACTAAGGGGTAGGGGTAAGGGGAAGGGGTAAGACAGAGAAATGGGATTGGAATCAGTCAGATAGGCTATAATAATTTGCTAAAGAGCACCTATTTTCCGATTCAAGTGTTTACATTTCCTTTGGTGTGCAGTGTGTATAAGTAACCGTAAAACTTCAAATAATAGCCGAGTCCCAAATAGACGCCTGTCTCTTTTAGACGCCTGGTGTGACGACAGGTTTGGGTAAATAAACGCCTGTCTCAAATAAAGGCCTGGTCTGTTTTTTAGTTTCGGGTTGTATTTAATCTTTAAAACCCATCAGATCGTCTGTTTAACCCAGTTCTATGGTGCAGATTGCACACGCTAAAGTTTTGCTTACCGGTAGATGTCACGTGACAGACGCAGTCGTTCCGTAACTCATCACTATGACAACACAACAAGGTTCGTCGTCAGGTTTGAAGTGATGATGACAGTAGCGAAGTGGCAATCGGGAGAGTCGGGACTTTTCCGCCACACATTGTATTTCTCATGCGGAAACACTATTTATCATATTTAATATGTTGCAGCGCCCAAAATGTATCTGGCCGCACTGCTCTCTCTATCAAGCCCGTCTACCCTGGAGTTCTAGTCCAGCGAGCCACCAAAAAAAAAAAAAAGAGAAAGAGGCTACACAATAGCCAATCAGAAAATAGCAAGATTTCAAACAACAACCAATAAAAAAGCATATCCTTGTTTGCTTTATTTATGCTGCCAATAATTTAAGACTTTAAAATGTTTTTTTTTTTTATGTTATTCTTACACGAACTAATTTATTAAACACATTCAAATTATAGATAAAACGTAATATGTGGTAACCTCCTGCTGTCATGCTGGAACAATTAATTTAAAAGCCTGTCTCTTATAGACGCCTGTCTCTTTTAGACGCCTGGTGTGACGATAGGTTTGGGAAAATAAAAGCCCGGGCTATTATTTGAAGTTTTACGGTAAATGTTAACAATATGCAAAAGGTAAAAACCAAAGTAAATGATGACGCGAGTTATCGTCTCCAACGTAAATCTCTATTCTTGGACTACAACAAACACACGGATTGTAGGCAACAATTTACATTATCATAATTCCTCCCGCTTTGTTTGCAACACGTTTAACAAAATGGCTGGTTTTCATAGCGGCTGCTGCAAAAAAACACCAGTAAAACTGACTGTTATCAGCTTAAATTGAATTTAGTTGGCATTACAGTGACCCTAACAACTTGCCAAACAACCAGTAGTCTGTGGACATTGGCATATGGTCAGACATTGCTTTTCCTGACATATATGTTTGTCTTGCCTAACACTATTAAAACATCCCACCTTTGTAGAACACAAGGCTCATCATAATGGATGTTTTTTAATGAAGACTCACTGACAAAACTTTACAATTACACAGAATAAGAGTATTCATTGGTGTATTTTATAGGATTTTTTATTCAAAAATTTTACATATCTAACATATTGCTACTGCTACTGATTTACTTCTCCCTTTGAGTGGAAAAACATTCAACAAAATGGCTGGATGTTCTAGCAGCGGCCGCGAAAATGTCACAATTTAACTCACAATTATCAGCAAAAATTGAATGTGGTTGCACTTGATAGTGACCCACCTGTGGTCAGTGGACATTGGCATGGACGACCCATTTACTTCTCCTTTCGGTGTTTCTTGGCAGTCTGTAAAACGATAGCTACGAATTCTTGTTAATCTGTTAGTATAGTCTATCGCACAACAGCTTTTTCCAATTTAGACGCGTTTTGTCCCAGTGTTTTTTGTTGATTTCACACAGTACACAAATTCTGCTGCTCTGTCTTTTGCCAATCAGTGGGCGTAACCGCAGTCACTTTCGCCAAAGGTGAAGTCACGTGCATACCCTCTATTATACCAAATACACAAAATAACGTTGTTTTAGCAATGAAACGGTGCACTTTATTCTAAAATGTAGGGACGGGACAATAGTGTCATTTTTGCTATAAGCAGTTCGCTGGGATGAGGCAATTGAAACCATTTACATGCAACAAGCACGTATCACCAGATGGGGAGTTCTACCACAGGGAGAAAACAGTCCTCCAACACTCCTGAATCAGTGTAATTACACAAAGAACACGGTGGAACCTCAAACATGGAGCAACGGGATGACATCTGTAGTCATCTGCGGGGGAGCACGCTTGTTGGAGGTGTTGTTTTACATTTTCAGCGTTTCTGGATTTTATTTTGGCACTGCACCAACATGCTTGGCTGTTTTCACTGTTCGTGATTTTCTATTTCTTGCAAATGTTTGCTCTCATGCAATAAATAGTTCCTTGCTGCCAGTGGTTTATATTTCAAGAACAGACGTTATGCCAAGTCGCTCCTAGACACAAATTTTTATCCGCCTTAATGCTGCGACTATGCAGAACATGCGGCTTACAGGCATGACTGCTTCATTTTTTTTTTGCAAGCCGTTTTGTCTCGGCAAACACTGGGGGAGTATCAACATAAAATGTAATATAATTTTGGATTTGAATTTATTCTTTTTTTCAAATGCTCAAATCATTTGCAAAAAAATGACTCCGCATACACAAGCCATGTTTTTCATGGTTAATTTAGTACGCCACAAAGGACACAGATGTTTTTTGCCGAGGCTGAAATGTCTCCTGATTGTGAGAATTGATTTAGTTATGCAAATTACTTATTCAAATTAATTAGACTCAAGTTTGTGTTGGCTGAACCTGCTAAGCTGTCACAGTATACAAAAAGGTTTGCGCATGAATATCTCAAAGATCGCATTTATGCCTGCCTCGCCGCGGCCTCTTGGATTTAATTTACCACCGGATCACGAGAGCCGAAACCCTGACTCATGCACGCCGCGGCGAGTCGCAGTACGTGCCCCAAGTCTGCGATCACGGTGCGTCCATCTGTGTGTATGAATCGCAAACGTAAACTAGGAGCTAAAAAGGATTAAAAAATAATTAGGAGCGTGTAGGAGTGTAATGAATGTTTTGTAGGGTCCAGGGGTTGCGAGGCAATTTCACTGTAGCATGAGCTACAGGAAATTGGGTCATACAGAGAGAGAAAATATAGGCAGCAGTTTCTAGTCCTCTATTCTTACATCAAAGACAGAGTGCTTCTCTACAGCAGAAGTGCGCCTTTATGTCTGTGCAGTTCGGATCCAACACCTACCAGTGTGAGTTCTCGATTCAGATCTCTTCATTGTTCCATAACCCAGTGAGCTGCCTTCATAGGAAGTTCCCATGTGTGGCCGCGTACTGTACTAGCTGGAATGGGATCTCATAAGGAATTGATTTGGAGTGCCCTAAATAGGTTGCGACCATATTAATATGTGCCACGATGATTGAAGATATAATTTTCATCTGATAGATTCAATTCAATTCAATTCAATTTTATTTATATAGCGCTTTTCACAATTGTTAATTGTTGCAAAGCAGCTTTACATGAGTAGATGTAGAGGAGAACATTGAAAATCAATACATAGTATAAGAAGTAGAATATAGCGGCTAAGGATAAAAAACCGTGTAAGCGAGCATATTAATAATGTAACGTATACAGTAAAGTGCTAAGTTAAGCCAAAGTTGGCTGACTCTCCCTGGGACTAAAAAACCCCCTAGGAGAAAACCCAATGGGAAAAAATCCTAGAAGGACAAAAAACCCTAGGGAGAGATTAATATTTATATTTATAATATATAGACACGGTAGGGATAGGAAGCGTGTAAGCGGATTAAACTGGTTCAGCCGGTGGCCGTTGGTCGCGCATCGGTTGGGCGTCACGTTGAAGGACAGCCAGTTGATTAGTGGTGCGATGACCTTCACAGCAACAGGAACTGGGTCTGTTTGTCTCATTGTCCTCAGAGTCGAGGACGAGACAGGGAGACAAAAACAGAATTCGATTAGCGTAGGGGCCGTTCGCATGTAATGCAAGTGTCATACATTATAGTGGTTTAATTCAGCTCGGTTCCAGACAGGCTAACTATTGCGGCAAGAGTAAATTACCCGTATGAGGTATGTGAGTGCTTTGTTCTAGACAAAATAACTACTGCGGGAAAAGTACATTTACTGGACATTCTATGTGAATGCTTTGTTAAAGAAGAATGTCTTAAGTTTAGATTTAAATTGATCGACTGTGTCTGATACTCGAACATTATTTGGTAAATCATTCCAGAGCTTAGGGGCTAAGTAGGAAAAGGATCTACCACCTTTAGACACTTTTGATATTCTAGGGATAATTAAGTAACCCGAATTTTGTGATCGCAGTTTACGTGGTGGATTGTATTCTGATAGTAGTTCTTTTATATACGAGGGCGCTAGGCCATTTAAGGCTTTGTAGGTGATTAGTAATATTTTAAATTGTATGCGATATTTAACTGGTAGCCAGTGTAAAGATGCCAGAATTGGACTAATGTGGTCATACTTTTTAGATCGAGTAAGCACTCTTGCGGCGGCGTTTTAGAAAGGATATCTCAGTATTTGCATCCTCTCAGTTGTAGAACTCAGTTGGTAGAGCATTGCATTAGCATCGCAAAAAGGTTGTGGGTTCAATTCCCAAAGAACATGCATACTGTGCGTCTGACATGTTTTCTTGTAAAGTAGCATTTTTTTATGAGACTCATAATGGATTCTTTAAAAAATGGTATTTCTGAATGGCCTGAGGGTGGGATTAAGCGGATTTGAAGCAAAAGTATTTGATCAACGTATTTTACGAGAACATTTGGTTTGTATAATTCATTTTTGACGTAAGTGACTTTTAGCGGCTTATGCATTAAAGCTCTTCGAATGTACAACCCCAAAACAGAAAAAGTTGGGACACTGTAGAAATTGTGAGTAAAGTGTCCCCATTATGTGATAGATGTAAGAGCTGAGATCAGGGCAGGCGTCAAGGGGGGGCATTCGTGGGCCGTGCCCCCCAAACAGGTTGTTGTGCACCACTACACAGTTTTTATTAATTTAATATATATCAAGAATAATTAAAATAAATTAAACATTGAGGGCCCTATTTTAACGATCTTAGCGCATCGTCTAAAGCGCACGGCGCACGGTCTGAATGGGCGTGTCCGATGCCACTTTTGCTATTTTAACAACGGGAAAAATGGTTTGTGTGCCGAGCGCAGGGTCGCAAAGGGTTGTACATATTTTCCTAATGAGTAATGGGTGTGTTTTGGGCGTAACGTGCAGTAAACCAATGAGAGACTCAGCTATCATCCCCTTTAAAAGCCAGTTGCGCTGTCGCTGTGCGTAAAACCTATTTAGATAACGGACCTTGTAAACTGAAGAACTAAGCGGAGGAAGAAGGCCACCAGTTTAAGAATAATGTTAAAAAAGTGTTGTTTTCATTTTTATTGAATTTTTTATTATTAAAACCTTTAAAAGCCTTTTTCTTTTTCTTAGTCATAGAAGTACAAATATCAGGCTTTGAATTGCTGTCCTAAATGTATTGATATCTTACATAATCAATGTAATCGCATAAAATGATTAGCAAATATGCAAGAAAAGGTTTGTACTCTAAAAATACAAACAAAAGATAAAGGATTTACAAACACGCAGAGAGCCGAAGCGTTTCAGCACTAGAACAGCGCCATATGGCCGGGATTTTTTACAAAGCATTATTTAAAATGTTTCACATCTTACCATATCCACAGGTACAGTGTCATCATGTACAATAAATCCGTAAGATAGCATTTAAAAACGTTTAAAAATAGATGCATTTGTTTAAAGCAAAGCATTTATTTACTTACCAGGCTACAAGTGAAGCAGCTCTTTGTGCCTTCTAACGTCTCATAATCTGTCCTCATTTATGTCCAAGAGACTCAATAATAATCTTTTACATTCAATTCTTTAATCTTTCATATTTAAAAGCGTTTTTGTGCTGCTGCCATTCATGTATGTGATAAGCAAACCCGCGTTGTCGTCCCGTTTAGGCGCATATTACTAATGCGCTCTTTAAATAACAAAAAAACATATTGCGGCATTGACTTTAGACTTTAGACCAGGTTTTTGTTGGTCAATGGCGTAGTCTATTTTAGTTGCCTCAAAATAGCAACGCGCCAACAATGCGCCTGAACACACCTCGTTTTCAGACCAGAACGCCCATGGGCGCAAAAAGGGGCGCAAATGCATTTGATATTTAAACAACGTGGCGCTAAACGTGAAAATTATAATTGCGCAGGGTGGAAACTAGCAAAAGACACTTGCGTCGCGCATTGCGCTGCATTGCGCCGGGTGTAAGATAGAGCCCTGAATGTTTCATGACTTTTAATGTAATCAAATGAGGAAAATATAATTGATATATGTTTTCTTTAATTAAAATAGACCAGTTTCTCTGATTGGTTGTATTGCGGGGTCTCATGCGTCTTTAGCATATTTGTGACTTAAAGGTTCTCTAAGCGAATTCACGCGTTTTAGACCATAAAACATTTTTCGTTACATACAGCACACATCTCCTCACTATCTGCTTGCTACCTGACCGCTGATCAAACTGTAAAAAAATGCGATCTCTGTAGACAGCCCAGTCTCTACAAACTTCAATATACACACAGTGGCCAAACCTGCACCACGAAACAAAACAAAGTTTTACAGCCAATAAACGCCAAGAAGAATTTGGGGGTGGGGGTTGGTCGCGTTCACGAAAGCACGGAAGGGAGGGGGAGGAGTAAGCTACGCTCCGTTTGTTTGGAAACAGTTCAAATATCAACAACAAGTGACGTCGAACATATTCGCTTAGAGAGCCTTTAATACTAGCAACATGGTTTTTTTGCGGCATTTTATGGATTGTGTAAAATATGGATAGAACATTTAAAACAAACCAGCACCGCCTGCTCCGACTTCATGCAAACACTGATTGGCTCAAACTCGGAGATTAGAGGTCGAGGTGGAAATTTCAAATCTACAAGACACTGTTTTGACTGATTAAAGTTCGTACATGCCGGCTTCAGCTTTTTTTAAAGGTAAGTTAGCATTGTTTTAATTTACGTAAGCTTAAATGTGAAGTGTGGCTATAGACCGTTAACAGCATTGCGACGTGATTATGGTAAAGCGGCTTTCACTGACGCGGTGTGCGTTGCGCTATGAAACACATTCATTTCAATGGCTTGCGCCGCATGGTTTGTTGTTGCGTCGAGGCTTGCGCCACCGCCTACGCCACGGTGAAATTTTAAAATAGTTTAACTTTTGCGCATAGTTTGTGATCTTCTGCACTTTATACGGGAAATGAGCTGACAGTCTGTACCAGTTGTATTAGTGTGTGCTTGCATTTGTTGTCTAAATGCCTTGTTTTTGCTAGTTATTGTTGCTAATTGTTTGCTCCCCCATTGGAAGCCACGTGCCACCCTGTTAGTTACGGTCTGGCGCCGGCTCTGGCAGAGATGACACGCATGCAAACCCTTTTATGTTTTGCCCTGAGATTTCTGAGTTTTGGAAGAATATTTTTTTGTCAGACTTGATTGTTCTGACCTTACATTAGCATTAACATATTCTGAACAATTGTCTCCTATGTTCGGTATGGTGGTAGCTAAAAGGGTGATTTTGATGGAGTGGAAGTCCACTTTACCGCCAAGTTTTCATAAATGGTTGGCGGAGATGGTTGCCGCACTTAAGCTTGAAAAGATTCACTTTTCCAGGATCAATGCTTCTATAAAATGTGATAAAATCTGGGGCCACATGCTTAGGTATCTTTTTAAAAGTTGATTTCGCTTGAGCATTTATACAAAAGGAATAGCTTCACGGATGTATTTCTTATTCCATGTTTACAATGTTTTTTTTTTTTTTCATTGTATCTGGTGCCTGTTTGTGGGGGTGGTTCTTCTCCTTTTTTTTTTCTTGTGTATAATATATGTTTGTATACATTGAGACTTTTATCTGTTTATGTGTAATTAAAAACTGTTATAAATATTTTAAAAAAGAAATTGTTAGTAAAAAAGGAATGGAATAATTTACAAATCTCATAAACTTATATTTTATTCACAATATAATATAAATAATATATCAAATGTTGAAAGTGAGACATTTTGAAATTTCATGCCAAATATTGGCTCATTTTGGATTTCATGAGAGCTACACATTTCAAAAAAGTTGGGAAAGGTAGCAATAAGAGGCCAGACATTTTAAATGTAGATATAAGGAACAGCTGAAGGACCAATTTGCAACTTATTAGGTCAATTGGCAACATGATTGGTTATAAAAAGAGCCTCTCCGAGTGGCAGTGTCTCTCAGAAGTCAAGATGGGCAGAGAATCACCAATTCCCCCAATGCTGCAACAAAAAAAATAGTTTTCTGAGTTTCTTTGAGAAAAATTGCAAAGAATCAGAAAAAACTTTTTTTGATTTGTAAATTTTGAATACACTGTACGTCGTTTGGATAATATCATCTGCCAAATACAAACATATTAATGCATAAATGTAAGCTTGCTGTGAATATTTTAATCCCTAATCAGTAGTCGATCATTTTATCACTTCAATCTAATTTTTTGAGCATCGATTATGGCATATGTTAAAGCATTAAAAGTTAAAAAATGTTAAAATAGCATGAATGTAACTCCACACCCTTTCCTCAGTTAGCATGCCCGGATCCATTAAAATGTGAATTAGTCCCCGCCTCCAATCTATCGCACCAGCTTGGACCATAGATATGAATATGCTAATTAGTCCTAACCTTCACCTAATTGTACCAGTTTAGAGAATAGATATTTGTGTACATAGATGCCACATTCGTCAGTTCCAGACACGTAGCTGCTAAGGCCGATTTCACAAATCATACGTGAGCGTTTGCAGCACTCATTTTCTTTGCCGCTAATGTTAACAGGTTAGAGCAATAATTCTGCACGTGCACATGTGAGCAGCGCATGGTCGCGTTGCCAAAAGTAGACCTGAAGCACCGGTGCTGCATTCGTTTCTGTGCCAAGTCTATGCAGCATCATCATCTATACCGACTGAAGATTAGGATGTGTAACGTCGGTTGTTATGAAACTTAATGGTTCTTATCTGTTTTACATCTCTTTTATATATCATAAGATTGATGCTGAACCACAGTGGCAAAGTTTTACATCCAGTGGCCTACGGGCTGCTGTCTGTCGGCGCTGTATTTCTCCGGGTAGCTCTTTGGCGATCCATAACAGACGCGGCAGCAGCTATGGATTAACCATCAGATGTGATCTGCAGGGAAATGAAACATATGCTAGCACGTTTATGTTTGCCAACAGACTGACAAAAGAAGTGAATGACATACTTAACCAGTAGTGACAAGGGGTGGCTGAGTTAAGCTCTGACTCACTGGAGGGACTGGCATGTTCTCACATTGTCAAGGGCCTATAATAAGGTCAATAAACAACCTGATTTATAAAAGAGCGAATCTCCTCAGGTTTGTATCGGAATGGTTAGCACACAATTCTAAAATCGTATGCATCTGAAGAGCCCCATTTATTTTCATTAGATTTATATTTAGATTGCTGTGATTTGTTTTCTTAACATGAGTTCATTTTCTGAACCGGTTAAATGGCTTATGATACAGCGTAACAAATCATTGTATTTCAAAAAGCCAGTGGCATATATTGAGTTTAAAGTAACTTTAGATCTACTGTGTGCAGTTTTTGACCAAAAAGCAAACTGATTTGCATAGCATCTGGGTTTTGCTTCTAATGTGTCGGGCAGGCACTGCTGAATGTATTTGCCTGGTAATGAATGTAGTGTATTTAAGAGCCATACATTCATTATATGAATACAATAATTATGCACGTATAATTGTATGAGATGTATGGTTTTGATGTTCAAGTAAAATTAGCAAACAGTGAAGCAGGGTGTTGTGGGTTTGGCTTCCTACAGTTCCAGCCGAGCTTTAGGGCCCTCAGTGAAATTATCTAGTAGTGTTTTCGAATGTTGAGCCAATATTTCTAAATGAAAAATCTAATCGTGCAAATGATATGTACACCCGAGGTTTCAGAGGTTATCAGAACGGCATAAAAAGAATTATAATGTACAAAATATGCAAATTAGACTGAATTAAATTTAATTGCTCAATATACATACAATATATTCAGTTTTGGGGCCTATGATCATTAGCTCTAAAAAAAAAAAAATTAATTATACAATATTTATCTAGACCATATGTGCATTAGTGTAGAAATCTGTTCATTTCAAAACAGTTTAAACATAAAATAAATTTTCTTATGTATTGATTAGGTTTGGTGAAACTTAAGGTAAAAACAGAAGGCATTATATTTACTAGATCTTATTGTAAAAACATATAGTATTTGGTAGTATCCCCGCATTATGTTTTCTATGCTGCAGCTAAGCTTTTAAAATGAGTAGCAATGCTGTGTTGCTAGTGGCTTATAGCTCAGTTTTATTGATCTCCTTAATACGTAATCTACACTGTAAAAAAAATCCGTAGAATTTACAATGTTATTGCAGCTGGGTTGCCGGTAATTTACCGTAGATTTAAATTTATGTTATTTACTGGCAAGAGTTTGTTCAAAGTTAAATACATTTTTAATATTAACAAGTCTTTATCTTTACAGAATAAAACTAAACAATAACAGTCTCATGCAAAGCATTCTGGGAACCAGAAATCATCATCAACCTTTTTCTGTTTTTTGCTTCAGATTTTGTTTCCCAGAACGTTTTGCTTCATGCTGTTTTTTTAGTTTTACTCTGTAAAGACAAAGACTTGTAAATGTTTAATGTTCATTTAACTTTGAACAAAATTTTGCCAGTAAATAACATAAATTTAAATCTACGGTAAATTACCGGCAACCCAGCTGCAATTTCTACGGATTTTGTTTACAGTGTACTCTTGCAGCCGCTTGTAATAAAAATATAAACGATGCAGGTGTATGACTGCTAAGGTTATGGTCACTTTGTGCCATATTAGCAGATTACAAGAGAAAAACTAGATAATTGGGATATTAAATAGATAGTTCACTCAAAAATTATGTCATCATTTATTTATCCTCATGTTGTTCTAAACCATTATGAGTTTTTTATTTTGATGAACAAAAATAATTTATTTAGATAAATGATGGTAAGGACACAGCTGCTGTAAGCATGGACTTCCATAGTAGGAAAACAAATATTATGGAAGTATTGTGATAAATGATGAAGATATTTTAATAAATGATGGTAAGCACACAGAAGGTACCCAATAAATTCCAATTGTATTTGTTTTTCCTAATATGGAAGTCAATGGTTACAGTCAGCTGTGTGCTTACCATCATTTATCAAAATATCTTCTTCTGTTCATCAGAAAAAAGAAATTCATAAAGATTAAGGGTGCTTTCACATATGTAGTTTGGTTTATTTGCATCGGACCAAAAGCAAAAAAAATACATTGTAGCTATTTTAGCACTTTTGGTTCCTTTTCACACCACACTGATTGCTCTGGGGTGCGTTTCTCAAACGACGACGTAACTCGCTGCTGAACCAACATGACACGATGCATAGTTGGACAAACGAACTACCTTGTCACGACTGTTTCCCGAAAGCATAGTAACTTTGTTGCACATTTGTCATTTGAACCATGTTGGTTTAACAACATAGTTGATGATGTTACGTGGGAGGTGAAATACTAATTAATCTGTGCAAATCGATGTAATGTTGGATTATTGCTGTAAATAACATATATTGCATCGGAAGACTGATTTTGTTATCGTGATTTAGATATCTGTTGTTTATTTTCAAGATATTTCATTAATGCGCAAGTTCCCTTTTACGTCACTCCTCCCAGGGATTCCCCAGGGTCTTAAAGCTCGTAGGACTGTGCACATGCGCAGTTTTCAAATGCAGCACTTTAATTCTGTTTACTAAATTAAAGACGTAAAATGAAATGTTTATATATTTAGATTGATGGATATAGAATGTACTACATGTTTTTTGGTTATTTTGTTCAAAAGCATGATAAATCTACATATTATATATATAATAACAAGAAACTATGCTTCTAATGAAAACTGAAGGACTGTCAAACCACACAAGTTTGCGATGCAGCTTGCGAATGTTAGTTTGAACTATGGTTTCAGGAAACACAAATCCTTGACCTTCGTCAGTAACGACTGTTGAAATGAACCAAAATGCAGTTATTTGATAACATCACTCATTGGTAGGGATGGGTACCGAAACCCGGTATTAAACTGGCCCCGGGGCTAAATTATAAAAGACCGTAGTATCAGTAAGATCTGACGCTATCGGTTCTGCTTTCGGTCCTGGAGCAAAATAAATAAATAAATGTACTATGTATTCTTGCTTAATAATGTTTTCGTGCACATTTTATCTCACCAAACATTTCTAATTTGCGATTAAGACGTTTGTCTGTGAGATCTGCGAGATCTCTCATGCGCGCCGCGGAGGCTGTCTGTCTGTCAAACACAACCACAACAACGAGCGCGCCGCACGCACACGCATAACAGCACGAAAACTACCGCTTAATACAAAGAGTGACGATGGCGGATAGAGCAAAACATTCAAAAGTGTGGTTATACTTCACTAGAGTTGATGCAGACAACGCTCGTTGTCATACAGGTAAGTGCAACAAGATGTTTGCATGTAAGGGCGGAAACACAAGCAATCTGTCAAAGCATCTTTCAAAAGTGTATTACGTGCAGAAAGAAGCTGTGTCCCAATTCAAGGGCTGCGACCTTCTAAGCATACAACCTTAAAAGGGGAGCACTCTGTCTTTCAAGGTGGCAGCCTCAGAAGTCCGCGAAGAGAACTGAAATGAGACAGTCTAACCCTCGAAGGACCTACAATTTGCGTCACCTGTTGCACGCGCCCACCGCGCCTGTCAGCAGGACACAGCGGAGACGTTTCTGACTTATTTAAATAAATATGGAATCAGAAAAATATTCATTTATTTTAGAAAATATGACACGTTGATGTAGATTAAACTATTCAACAGTATATAAAATTAATCAACCTTAGAAATACGCAACATAAACAGAATAATATTAACACAAGTCACAGCCTCAAGTCGCGCTGCTGTGACGCAATCGGTCTTAAAATACGTCCTTAGAAGGTCGCAGCCTGCAAAATTCAACCATCATCTCTGGTGGTTGCCGCATCAACGTCAGGCATGTATGCTAAAATCATGTTGAATCAACATTGTTCACGTCATTTAAAATAAATGTACAATCTCCCTAATTGGTTTGCTTACCTTACGTTGAAATTCTGTTGATTTCTTTTGGGAGAAATGCTGAACGTTATGCATTCAACATATTTTCTACTTCTTTTTAAAATCCCAAATAAAGAAAAATCAGCATGTAAACATTTATTTAGCCTAAATATCCTATTTAGAGTATTTTCTGCAGCTTTCACGCTGGTGCATTAATAAATATATGTATAATATTTAGAAATGATATCCAGAAATTAATTTGTAATAATGAAATGCAGACACAGAATTAACTTAATCATGTGAACATAGGTTCGTGATCAAATGTTAACATTGGCCAAAGTACCGATAAGAATACCGTTAAAGCACCGGACCGTTAAGCAGTACCGGTAAGAGTAGTAATACCGTTAAAACCTTAACGATACCCATCCCTACTCATTGGCCACATGTCTTTGTACGTATTTCTTAAACTTCTTTTTGATTGGTCAAAAGCAACGTTCGGGAAAATCCAACAGAATCCCAGAAGTAAACAAAAAGAGGAAGATACACCAGACACCATAGACCAGTGGTTCTTAACGTTATTCCTGGAGGCCCACTGCCCTGCATGTTTTGTATATCTCTTTTATCTGACAGACGTAGTTCAGTTCATGGAGATCCCTTCTAATGAGCTGATGATTTGAATCAGGTGTGTTAAATAAGGGAGACATACAAAATGTGCAGAGCAGTGGGCCTCCAGAAATAACATTAAGAACCACTGCCATAGACAGATGACTGTGCGCTGTAATTATGTGGTTGTTATATACTACATAGTTTGTATACAGCACTCTATTCATTTCCAGAATGAAGCGTGGATGCGGCTTGAAAACAATGTTTTAATGCACTGCAAACAGTGAAGCCACCAAATTTAATGCTAATATTGCTAATAGAAACTGGCAACAAACACTTCCTCATCCCATAATGCACAGCGCAGCTGACTACAGCATCTGGTTTAGTCCGAAAATGCACAGTACTTTTGCAGTTAAGTCCGTTCGATCGGGTTCTCACCACAACCTCTCCAGAGTTCATTTGAAATCGTACCGAGACCACCTTTTCAATTAAGTCTCAGTCCACTTGTTTGGTCCACTTTAGGTGCACACCCGGGTTCGATTGCTGCATTCTCACCTGCCCAAATGAACCGCACCAAGTGAGCTATTTAACTGAGGTATGATTCAACCGAACTAAATAAGGCAGCAGGTGTGAAAGCACCCTAAGAACAAAATGAGAAAACAATGACAGAATTTTCATTTTTGAGTGAACTATCCCTTTACGAGAAAGCAGAACAAATATGTGAAGCATCTCTGTTGTGAAGTTAGCTTGCTGAAGTATATTAAAGAAACACTTTTACCCCTTTTGATTGACACATGGCCCACAGTTCTCTGGGCAGTTTTTAGTAAAGCCCAATTTACACCGCCAGTGACTAGCATTAGCAGAGAAACATGATCTTATTTATTTAAATGGTACTTGGCTACTTCCGGTGACATGAGAGACAGCGGCTGATTCCAGCGACGCAAGATAGTATAACTTTATGCAAATGAGCAGCCACTTTAGGGGCGACTTGTGGGAGTAAAATCAGCGGAGTCACGTCATTCATCTCTTGTCAGCAACTGCAGTGGGCAGCAACAGTAATGTTTACAACTGCTGCTGTGATTAACAAGAATTAGATGTCTTCAAACAGCTATAGAAACAGACAGGTGACACACAGCGACAAGTAGGGATGGGTACCGAAACCCGGTATTAAACTGGCCCCGGGGCTAAATTATTAAAGACCGTAGTATCAGTAAGATCTGACGCTATCGGTTCTGCTTTCGGTCCTGGAGAAAAAAATAAAAATAAATGTACTATGTATTCTTGCTTAATAATGTTTTCGTGCACATTTTATCTCACCAAACATTTCTAATTTGCGATTAAGACGTTTGTCTGTGAGATCTCTCATGCGCGCCGCGGAGGCTGTCTGTCTGTCAAACACAACCACAACAACGAGCGCGGCGCTAGCACACGCATAACAGCACGAAAACTACCGCTTAATACAAAGAGTGACGATGGCGGATAGAGCAAAACATTCAAAAGTGTGGTTATACTTCACTAGAGTTGATGCAGACAACGCTCGTTGTCATACAGGTAAGTGCAACAAGATGTTTGCATGTAAGGCCGGAAACACAAGCAATCTGTCAAAGCATCTTTCAAAAGTGTATTACGTGCAGAAAGAAGCTGTGTCCCAATTCAAGGGCTGCGACCTTCTAAGCATACAACCTTAAAAGGGGAGCACTCTGTCTTTCAAGGTGGCAGCCTCAGAAGTCCGTGAAGAGAACTGAAATGAGACAGTCTAATCCTCGGAGGACCTATTATTTGCGTCACCTGCTGCACGCGCCCACCGCGCCTGTCAGCAGGACACAGCGGAGACGTTTCTGACTTATTTAAATAAATATGGAATCAGAAAAATAATCATTTATTTTAGAAAATATGACACGTTGATGTAGATTAAACTATTCAACAGTATATAAAATTAATCAACCTTAGAAATATGCAAAATAAACAGAATAATATTAACAGAAGTCACAGCCTCAAGTCGCGCTGCTGTGACGCAATCGGTCTTAAAATACGTCCTTAGAAGGTCGCAGCCTGCAAAATTCAACCATCATCTCTGGTGGTTGCCGCATCAACGTCAGGCATGTATGCTAAAATCATGTTGAATCAACATTGTTCACGTCATTTAAAATAAATGTACAATCTCCCTAATTGGTTTGCTTACCTAACGTTGAAATTCTGTTGATTTCTTTTGGGAGAAATGCTGAACGTTATGCATTCAACATATTTTCTACTTCTTTTTAAAATCCCAAATAAAGAAAAATCAGCATGTACACATTTATTTAGCCTAAATATCCTATTTAGAGTATTTTTTTCTGCAGCTTTCACGCTGGTGCATTAATAAATATATGTATAATATTTAGAAATGATATCCAGAAATTAATTTGTAATAATGAAATGCAGACACATAATTAACTTAATCATGTGAACATAGGTTCGTGATCAAATGTTAACATTGGCCAAAGTACCGATAAGAATACCGTTAAAGCACCGGACCGTTAAGCAGTACCGGTAAGAGTAGTAATACCGTTAAAACCTTAACGATACCCATCCCTAGCGACAAGTCTGATTAATAATGTATAAAAGCCCCAGAAATGTAAAGAGAAGCAAAATTCTGAACAAACAGTACAGTATTTATACTGCACACTACACTGTATTAGCTCTACTGTGTGATTTATAGTGGAAATGTATGATATACACATTTAGCCTGGGAAGGGTAGATACAATTTGATGCTATCCATGACAGAAAAGTCATATGTATTTCCACTATTAAACTGAATGGAATTGAACATCTCTATGATCTGGTTTTGTGCCAGGTGGCACTTTCAATTTTATTCATGAGAATCTTACAAATATGCGTTATTTCCTTTGGAGTGTGACAAAAGCCAATGTATGTTCATTCAAGAAAAAAATTGTTAATCTTCATTCAAGTGCTGGACCACTTCAACAGTAAAACAAAAATTATAGACCAGCTAAAACCTCAAGTACAGCCACACCACCAACTACTTCAGAGTGGAGAAATTATCCGTAGATTAAGTTTAGAAATAACATGGCTGCTACCTTTAGGCATTAAATAAAAATGAGAACCCAATGAGAGCACCGATGTGCAGTATAACTGCACTTTATAGCACAAAATTATCATTAAAGAGCCCCAATATTTTCTTTTTTTTTGGTGAGTAAATGTGTGTTACTGTTGCACTGTTGCTACTGACTATTCAAACACAAATAGTGTTAAACAGTGTGGAGTGACCCTTGTTGTTTGTTTTTCTAAGATCAAAAATGCAAACATGGTTTTATGTTTTAGTATCTTTATCTTCCCAATCTGTTACATTCTGCTCAAGCTGCGCAGGCAAAGTTGATCAATCAGCTTGGTCATCTGCATTTTCTGGATCAGATTTGGACTCTGGTATTGATAAGGTAGTAAAGACGATATCATCTGCGGTTGGGAACTGATCTTCCAAATATGGTAAGGAGCGCCACATTTCTGGAACATGCTTGATGTATTCGCCCAATGGCAACGCACTGGATAGCTTTTCAGAACGATAAGCTTTGTAGAAATTGACGCATTTCAAAAAGGCAAGGCATAGAGGAGCAACAGCGGCAGGGGTTCGTGTAGGTCGTCTACAAATCGGAGGGTTGGTTGTTCAATCCCCGGTTCCACCTGACCAAGTGTCGATGTGTCCTTGAGCAAGACAACTAACCCCATCTGCTCCCGACGAGCTGGATGGCGCCTTGCATGGCTGACCTTGCCGCCGGTGTATGAATGTGTAAGTGAATGTGAGGCAATATGTAAAGCGCTTTGGATAGCCATCGGTCTATGAAAGCGCTACATAAATGCAGTCCATTTACCATTTATAACAATAATGTACGGTTTGCCGAAAATAATGTGTAAAAATTTCACCAAATACGCAAAATAATGTTCTTTTTAGCAACGTCATACAGGGTCTAAAACAAAATCAGTTGAACACCACTGCATATTTTTGTGTATTGTGTTTTTTTGTAGCATTTCCTTTGTGTTTGAGATGAAATTATCACCCTATATTGTCTTTCTTTTTGCATTGTATGCAATTAGCAACCCATATCACACCGGTTATTTCCAAAAAGAAATCTGCTTTCTATTTTCAACAGTTTTGTTTTCACACTTGCACACCACATAGCAAAAATGAATATGGAGGAAATTAAAATGAATCCATTTGAACAAGTTTCAGAAGAACATTGCACTGTTGTCCTTATCTTTTATATATATTTGGTCATTTACTTTTAATTAAGGAGAATGTTGAACCATTTCAATGAGATTCTGTACAATGGCTTTGTTTTTTTAGTAAAATGAAGGTTATTCAGTTCATTCATCTCCCATATTCACTTTCTCCCTTTTATCGCTAGCAAACGTGCTCTACCTTTTAATATTGCTTCATTTCCTATCCATTTACAGAGTTGGCTCTGAAAAAGGATTGAAATGTCTTGCTCAGAGGCTCTTAAAATTCTATTTCAGATGCCCATCTCTCTTACCTTAATGTCTAAGAATGAAGCTGTGACAGAGGAAGGGCCTTTCATCCATTATGACATATCCTCACGTTGAAATATTAGTCAGATCAATCGTTCTTCTCACCCTCAAATGCGGCTCCCCAACTTCTCTCTTTGTAGTTTCTACCCTTGTCAATTTTCTATCAGATATGTTTTGCACCACTAAGGAAAGTGTTGTATCAATGTCGAGAATGGCCTTTTAAGTGGCCAATGTTGTATGCTTCGACATACATTTATTTAAAATCATCAAAGCATTTGCTTTTCCAACTTTAGTTTAAATAAATAATTGATGTTGCTCATGAGCCAAGTTTGCAAATGGAAGAAAGTTTTAGAAGAAAATTTCTGTTTTCTGTATAAAAGAATGGGAACTTCAAAGAAAGTCCTGTGATTTTTAAATGATCGATTCTGACCCAGCACTTGATCCAATAGAAGGTAGACGAAAAGGCGTGTTACTGACATATATTTGGATACGAAATCAAGCAATTAAGGCCCAGAGAGCCTGTTTTAATGTTTTTTCACACTTTCATTCTCTCTGCCCTCTACGGCGCTCTTAAATTTTTGATGGCACAAGGTGGGTGAGGCGTATTGATCCTGAGAAGCATCAAGAGAGCATTTTCTCTTTCAAAAACAATTAGTAGACACCTTTCTGGAGGCCGTAAGCTAAGGAGTCAAAGTAAAAGGCGTAGACATGTATCCAGAGAGATGCATAACCTTGCATTGAAGCCGGTCTTACCATGACATTTTTAGGTAAACTTCCATCTCGTGTGTTTGATGAAACAGCTCTGCTCCTAGGTTCCATAACTGCGAGACTTTCATGCATATCCCCTGTTCCTCTGTGCCAAAAGATCAATGCAGACCTTGATGAAGGTGTACTCAATGGATTTTTTTGCTTTCGTCTTCATCAAAGAATTCATCTTTCTCTGTGTAATGATGCTTAACCTAAAGTTCTTATCTTTGCTACCTTAATTTCTGTCTGGCCATTACAGACAGGCAGTTACTTAATAAAATGCAAATGGATGAAGAGAGGAATATAAATCATCTCCCTCTTGTTCCATGTGGAATGATTATTATGCCTTCCTCATCATTATCATGGTGCGCACACTGGAAAAATCCATTTGAATGGAATATTGTCTATGCTTCGGTTGAACCTGTAAAGTTATTTTTTAAAGTTTTAAGGAGAGCTGTGTATACTGTAAGGGGTTAATCACACCAAAAGCGCTTTAAACGCTTGAGCAGTGCGACGCGTCTTTTTATATTGCTAGGCAACAACCTAGTCAACTGTCTTGTCACTTAAATAATGAAGCGTGAACGCTCTTTTGCTGTTAACTGTCATATTAGCAGAAACTTTAAAAAGAGGACGCTTGCTCTGACACACAGGAGAGAGTGAGCGAGTGGAGTCCGGTTCTTCAAAGCAACTGTAACCTTCCCTCACCACACCGAAAGGCCCGCCTCTCCCCTCATTCGATTGGACAATGAAAAGACGCGAATGACGTCGGGCGCTTCTCCGCTCTCAGCGCTCCCTCAAAAGCGCATGCTGCGGCTGGCGGCAAAAACTGCAAGGGGCTCGGCGCACTTCCTGCCCATAGAATATCATTCAAAAAAGGTGCCTGCAACTGCCTTAAATGCTTTTAGTTTGATTAGCCCCTAAAAATGTAGCTCCCTTAAATATATACGTTTAATCAAATTGGCTGTTACGGAGCCCCTAAGGAGACATGTGCTCATGTAAAACTTTTATGTGCTCAAGCGAAACCTTCATGTGCAGAATTTTTATTTAAAGTTTATTTTCATGTTCACACGTGAAACTATCACACGAGCACTTGAAACTATCGCGTGCTCACGTGAAACTATCGCGTGCTCACGTGAAACTATCGCGTGCTCACGTGAAACTATCGCGTGCTCACGTGAAACTATCGCGTGCTCACGTGAAACTATCGCGTGCTCACGTGAAACTATCGTGTGCTCACGTGAAACTTTCACGATAGTTTCACACGCGGACGCGAAAGTTTCACGTGCTCAAGGGATAGTTTCACGTGCGCACGCGATAGTTTCACGTGAGCACGCGATAGTTTCACACGCGCACGCGAAAGTTTCACGTGCTCAAGGGATAGTTTCACGTGCGCACGCGAAGTGAAACTATCAGTGTGCTTCAAAACAATGTGTCAAATGTCTAAAACAGGGGTCTCCAACCTTTTTGTTAGCAAAAGCTACCACCAGTGGCAGCCGGTGACTTATTTTTTTGAGGGCGCTCGATGGGAAATTCGTCACAACATGTATGTAGCCCGTCATGTGTGTGGTTCGTAATTTCAAAGTATGTGTTCTGCACGTCGAGTTATTCTATGTGCATCACGTGTCTTGTCAAAATAAGTGCCTGCTGCAGACACGTCTAAAGGGTTTATGATAAAAGAGACGCTTGCGTTTGTCAGATACTCACATAATCTCATGGGTAATCAGAGTTTACTGTTGAGCGAGTGTCTTGCGTGTATTTTGTGAACGTGAGCGTCTCTTTTATCATAAACGGTTTTGACGTGTGTGCAGCAGAGACTTATTTTGACAAGACACGTGATGCACATAGGATCCCTCGACGCGCAGAACATATATTTTGAAAAGACAAGCAACACAGATGACACTCCGAAATACTTATTTTCAATTTGTGCCCCTCGGATGAGCAGTCACGAGCTGCCACTGGCTACCACAATGGATAAAACAATCTGGAGGGCTACTTTTTTATATAGTTTATAAAAAAAAAAGTGTACTTGTTGATTTTATTTAATTTTGCTTGTTGATGTGTTTTAGTATTGTTTAAAATGTAAACATACATTAGCCAAGCTAATATAAAAATATGTAATAAATAAATATTTCAATTGAGACTATTAATAGAATGTGCTTTTGGCACGTTGGAAACCCCTGGTCTAAAATATTTGACATAATTTTACACTTCATCGTCCTATAAAGTAACTGTCAAATGAAATGCTTACTAGAAGCAGAAGCATTTTAAACACTTTTTTTATACATTTACTAGTCCTACAGGCAAATGGTAAATTACACACTATAGTGCACTATGGGGCATAAGGAACGATTTAGACAGTGTAAATATACTGTCGGTTCGGGTGCATGAAGGGTGATATCACGTCAGTGTCCTCCAAGCGGTAGCACTGCACACACACACACACACACAATGTTCTCCGGTCCAGCGACGCAATAGCACAGAGCAGATCATGCACATATTTGTGCTGAAAACATATCCGAAAACAAATCCGAAACATATCTGACCTGTTTAGAGTTGTTAAATGTGTTATAAAATACAGTGATGTGAAAGAGATCAAATTATGCAAACAGTTAGACATCCTCAACATTATATAACACCACTGATGGGTAGAAGAGGAGACAAGCAATGCTGCCAAGCACCAACATAAATTACACATCACTGTTGTTATAAATCTAAATCGAAATGTATTAGACTGAATTTTTATGCAATTGTGTGTCTCATAAGTTGTTAGATGTAGCTTTGCTGGGATGTGATATAAACAAAATACTATTGGTTATTTTGATTTGATGATTTTGATTTGATTTTAGATTTTATTTTATTTAAGTGTCATGCACTCATAGGTGCCCAGCCCACATGGGCTTATATGACACTATCCAGTTATTAGGAAAGATGACCATCAAACAAGAAAAAACAAACAATATAAAACACCACAACATCCTGACATACACACAACTAAATCATATTATCCCAGGATACAAAGTTTTTTGTCTCAATGTCCATGCCTTCTCAACAAAGGTTGCCACACAAAAAATTTCATTTTCAAATAACCAAAACATAATTTCACCTTCAGGCATCCAAAACAAATCCGGGTTTTTCTGTTGCATCATAGTATACAACTCAATTCTTAAATTATTATACATTGGGCAATAAAACATAAAATGAAATTCATCCTCCACCAAACATAAATCACATACGGAACATAACCGATCCTCCTCTGAACCTTCCTTTAAAACGCCCCACTTCCACCTCTAGGGGCAACACTCCCACTCTGAGCTGAGCACATAAAGACCTCTGTCTTTTTTTCAAATTATATTTGACATAAAGTTCGGTAGAAAAATTTTCCTTAAACTGTACATAACTTCTTAATTTAGGCTTCCGTAGCATCTCTAGTTTCCAATGTTCTTTATAAATCTCAAATAATAACTGTCTGATGTCGGGGATCTTGCACTGTATACTGTACTATTAAAAAACAAGTATTGTAAATTTGCTACTGAGAAGATTTTAAAGACCTCTTTGGACCAAGGATGTCCGTGGGCTCTATCCCAGTTAAACACTTTTCATGTGAGCCTTTCCTCTGGTAAACACACAAGGCGGTTCCATAGCCTAAGGACTTCTGCTCTTTGTTTGACCACACAGGGCTCCCAGCCCATGTCCCCCTCTATGGCCGCCCTAGTGGTAAACCTGTGTACTCCAAGAAAATATCTCACAGCTCTGCTTTGGACCATATTACATTCTGGCGCATCTCCAAAGCCCCATACTCCAGCAGCATAGAATAGCACAGATCCAACCACTGAATCGTACAGTTTAGTAAATATATCAAAGCTCAGCTCAGGGCAAACCTTCATCTTATTAACCACAGCTCCAAGTGCCCTCCCAGCAGACTCTGATAACACTTGTCTGCCTTTTGAAAAATTCATATTTTCATGAAAAACAAACCCGAGATACTTATAGGTTACAGAGTACATCAATAGTGTTTGTCCAAAATAAAATTCATAATCACTCCGAAGTACAGAAGGCTTTCTAAAATGAACTAGTTGTGTTTTATCACCATTAATGATAAATCTCCATTTGTTACACCATTCATTCATAATATCCAGCATCTTCTGTAGTTTTGTCTCCTCGTCAGCAACCAAAACAATATCATCAGCGTACAGTAATATACTGAGATTCAGGTCATCAATGTCTATACACAAGTTAGCGCTCTTTATTTCTTGAACTAAATCTTGAACTATTTTAACGAAGGGAAGGAGCTACTCAATATGTTCCCATTGACTTAAAATGAAGTCAACACATTGAAAAAAGCTAGCAACACACTTCAAGACACTTCAGTGGAACTTTAAAAGTTTGATACAGTCATTTCATTTCACTTCCAGAATACATACCTATTTGCCGTTTTTTTGGGGGGGCTAGATATATTTTAGATAAACATATGTTGCCTGACAATATTGTAAGAAGCTTTTATATTTATTTTTCATAATGCATTTAAATGTCACATCCATAACACTAAAATTGCCTTTTTGGTTTCAGAAGTCCACCTCATGCCTGAAACACCAAAAAAAAAAATCAAAATTACCTGCAACTCTAAAGGAAACTCATGCTGGGTGAACAGCCGGTTAAGTGTTCCCCAAAGGCTTTATATTCCACTGCTGTCTGTCAGGCATCACCGTGATTCAGTTTTCTGTTAATAATCCCATCTCATACTGATATCAAAACCACAGACCCCTTCCTGGCAGCATTACATGAACCGTAATATAACATACACACCAATATCAATGGTGGGCTATATTGATGATTATATTGCATTAAGAACTTATATAACCTCAAGCTCATCTAAAATGTTTGTTTTTTCCCTGGTGGGTTCTTTATGTGTTCTTTATGTTTACCGTTACTGAAAGGCTACTGTTGCAGGTCTTTCTTGTGCATTTGTAGTATAATATTTCAAGCTTTGAGGCTGGAAATCCAAAGGTCAGTGGTTTAAATCCCAGAAACAGCCTTGGCACAATATTCAGAGAACTGCTGACTTCTGCTGGACATCTTCAGCTCCTGATCGAGGCATTTAACTTCACGTCGCTCCAGGTGCACACTGCCACATTAGATTAAAAGTGTCAGCTCGGAATGATGAATAAATGATTATTTAACCAAAACGCAATAAACATTGCATCTTTTGGCTTTGCACATTTAATTCAGCCACGTGTTGATCGATGTTTTGACAGTTCTTGGAAATCAAATGCTGGGAGTTGGCAGGTTTAAGACCTTTTTTAGTTCAATCATATTGCAATAACACATTATATGATGCTTATAGGGGGTCAATTAATGAGAAAAACACATTGATGAGGAAAGAATTTGGTGCAAAGAAATTCTGAAACGCTTTTAAATCATGTTTAAAGCTTAAAAGCACTGTTGCTTAGGTCCCAGTGTATGTAACATGGGCTGTTATATACCCATTATTTATAACCTATTAGAGCAGTCTTTATGATTTCCCAGTTGCATTTCATCAACAAGTTTTAGCGAAGCAACTGACGTCAGCACAGTGTATTGAAACTCCTGTAAGTGTTTTTATTATGAAAGCGCCTAAATTCTTTGATCACATGCATTTAAATGATTTAGTAACTGAAGAAAAAGGCTTCCATGTATTAAAAAAGCATAGGAGATCACTGCTCTTCTAAAATGTATATACTAGATCAGGGGTGGGCATTCCTGGTCCTGGAGGGCCACTGTCCTGCAAAGTTAGCTCCAACCCTAATCAAACACACCTGAAAGCCCTGCAAAAAAGCTGCAGGATTACTTAGAAATGACACTTAGGTGTGATTGATTAGAGTTGGACCTACATTTTGCAGGACAGTGGCCCTCCAGGACCAGGAATGCCCACCCCTGCACTAGATGGTCGAGTACATAGTGTATAGTGCACCTTATATAGTGCATCATTTGACATGTGACCTATGTTTTACGGGTACCTGTATGTGCCATGTTCTGGGATTGGATGACCCGGCCAGACGATTACAGGAATATGAGCGCTAACCTGACGTGAGATAATATGCTTTGCCCTTTATGTTTTACTTGCTATGCACGGTGCTATTAAACATTGTCACCGCCTACACAGTCCTCTTAGCTGAGCTCTGTCAACTCGCTTGTTGGATTGTAGCCCTTAGTTTTGTGTATTTAAATCAGTGGTGTGCAGTTAGGCCCTTTAAAGACTTCAGTGAAGGTTTGACAGAAACGTTATTAAATATTTTGTTGCCCCATTTTATGAAAAATAAATAAATAAATAAAACACGTAGTATACAGCCTCAAATTATGAATGACTACCTTAGATGTCTTTGGATTGTCTTTGTAATGGTCCTTAATGGCAAGTGGCCCTTCAGATGATATTTTTAAGGATTATGTTGTATTAGCAAAGTGACAGAAAATTATTTGTAAATAAAATGCACTACAGAGTTCTTACAAAACCTGTTTATGAAGAGGCAGGTGTCAAATCTTCTTTGCTGGTAATCATACTCCTGCAAAGCAAACTATTCACATACTTAAAACCTATATTGTAGAGTAGTGGCCAATACATTTTTTTTTTTTCAATTAAATGTGAGGTGCATGGTACAAAACAGACAAAATACTAAAATAATTTAACCAAAAGGAAACCACAGCATAATAGGGAATCTGGGTTTTATTTAAATATACAAAAATGAATGCATAGAAAAATAAAAGGTCACAGCTAATTAAGCATACAGTACGACTGTTAACTATTTTTTGTAAAGCTGAGCTTTAGTTTATACTTCAAACACACCAATGCAACATGCAAACAACATTTTTAACGCATCTTTTATATAATGTTTATACAAAGAGTGAAGATGTCACTTGTTCTAAGTTGGACATTACTTTTGGCCATTACTGTACAACAAAATAATTTTGCTTCAGCTGGTTATTTCAGCAGGGATAAAGGTATTTTGTTTCATTATATATATATATATATATATCAAGTTCAAAGCATTGAGCAATAGAGCATTTTATAATTGGAAGTCAGATATACAATATCTATTACACATTCTATTATAGCATTAATCTTAAATATGGAACCCGCGCAAACATGGAGAGTAAAGAAAAACTCCAGGTGGCAAAACAAAACCTGGACATTCATCATGCCGCACAGTTGTTTAGATGCAACTTCAAAGGTCTTATTGCATGCCAAACACAATGCTATCTGTTAGGTTGGGTACCACAGGGGATCCAGGGGAGGGCAGTTATTTTGTACGCTCTGACAGCTGAGGTAAATGACTCCATTACTGCGTCTAACACCAGGTGTACACAGAGGAGCAACAGAATGGCCCTCGGTTCCTCAACACAGTCTGGTTTTGCTGACACTCCATCTACAAATAAGCTTTTCGTATCCCTTCTGTTGTGCCTGACACTGTGTCCTAACCTGGTGTGACGTCACATGTCCAGTTGCTGAAGTTGAAACATTTCGTCATTCTTCATTCTTCTTTTTGTGTTATGCTTTTAACACATTATGGAGTGGTTTCCCAGACAGGGTTTATCCTAGTCCCAGACTAAAATGCATGTTTGAGCTGCCTTCATTTTAAAGCATCTTGTACTGACGTATCTTAACATATATCAGTGACATTGTTTTGTCTCAAGGTGCACATCAGAATTTTTTGTAAGGATTGTTTGTAAAACTACTTAAATGTCCTAATATAACTAAGGCCTAGTGCTGAATTAATTTATTCTAAACCCTGGAAACTGCCCCTATGTGCCATTTTAACACTTTATGTGTAATTTTGCATTGATTTTGTGTTCAAATAAAACACAAAATGTGTTGTTCCAATAATGTGTGTATTCTGGGACCACAGGCCCTATTTTAAGCGCATTGTCTAAAGCGTACAGCGCAACGTCTAAATGGGCATGTCCGAATCCACTTTTGCTAGTTTAACGATGTGAAGAATGGTTTGTGCGCTGAGCGCATGGTCGAAAAGGGTTGGTCCTTTTTTTTAATGAGTAATGGGAGTATTTTGGGCGTAACGTGCAATAAAGCAATGAGAGTCTCAGTTCTCATCCCCTTTAAAAGCCAGTTGCGCTGGCGCTATGTCTAATCCCTATTTAGATGACGGACTGGGATTAAGCTGATTTGAACATTTAGGGTGGGTTGCACCAACAAGGATTAGGCCAAAATCTGGTTTAAATCAAAGCTTATTTAAAGCAACACCAAAGAGTTTTTTTTAACTTAAAATAACGCTTCCAAAACAGTTTCAGTCGTTCATCCACTCTAAACAGGGTGAACAGCACTTTCACATTCGCTTTGCAGCCCTCTATCGGCCAAAACCGCACTAAAGAAGTTTCCAAACGTCGGGTAGTGGTCCTGTAGTCCGAGTGAATACTACAAAAACTTGCTTTACGGCAGACCTACAATCCAATCAGAGCCAGCTATGCCTCAGTATTTATGACAGTGGGTAATGGACAATTACGCTTCTAACCTGTAGGGGGAGCAAAGAGCCAAAACTCTTTGGTGTTGCTTTAATAATTCCAAGGCACCAAAGTTTAAACCTGTTTAAAAATAAACAGGTTTAAATTTAAACTGTCATTTTGATCCAGGTTTAAATCTTACAGTAAATCTAGATTATCTTTAATCCTGTTGCTCCATTACTTTAAACTCTGTTTTAAATCTAAGTGAGGGATTAACTTTAAACTTGCATATGATGAGGTTTAAATATGTTTTTTAATAATTAAATGTCTGGCTAAATGATTAGAAACACATATCGCGAGCGTGGTGGCGCTATTCAAAGATGCGTTTATTATAACGTCTCAACAAAGTGAGTTTGGCGGCTCAAAAAGTTACCGATGCTCATATGTGCTTCTCCTCTGTCACGCGCGCTCCAGTCAGACGAAAGACAGTGAATGAACGGACACACGGTGGCGCTTAATGACAAATGCGTCGACACATTTTGTTCATGATATCACAATATCTGAGCTTTGCGATACAATATTTCCTGATATGTTAATCAATACAATTGTTTTAAAAGATTGTCAAATGTTTTTATTTGAATCAGACCTTTAGATTAGCCTACCGGTGTATGTAGGTGATTTATAATACAAAAAATCACATTACATTTGCTTGCATAAACTGTTTATTTTCTTTTTGAATGACAATGTCAACATTGTTGCTGTTTAATTACACCGAAAAATTCAACATGGCGGACAAAATAAATCGCAGATGAAGGGTTTAATACAGTTTAAAGTTTTAATCTAAGATTTGTTAATCTGTGTTTAAATTTAAGTGGTGCAACACAACTTGAATTAAAATTAAACTGAGATCAACAAACCCTAGATTAGCTCTAAACTCTGCTTAATTTAATCCTTGTTGGTGCAACCCACCCTTAATGTTCCGAGACCATTTGATTATTATTATTTTCTAATTTTTGATAGATGTGAGCTCCTTAATGGTAGCTTCTTGTGCATACATTTGTTTGCATTTAATGACCAAATATTTACATTACATGTCTTGTGTTTCTTTAAATGTGCACATTCTGTATATATTTACAGTGCCTAAGTATATTTTTCATAATTTGCTGCTCTGCTGAAGCCAACCGTTAACTGTTTTTCTGTCTCATCCAAGCACATTTCATCATTAGAAATTTTTTTGCCATCTCCCATCAAAGTTTTGGTCAATTCTCATCAAACCTCCCCCCATGGTTTGTTTTACCTCGGCAATGTCAGGAATTTAAAAAATTGACAACAACAATTTCAATCTAATCTGTTTGCTTTACGTAACACCATAACTGCAGGGAGCCCTGTATCCCTGATGAATATTCCAGAGGCTGTACTGTCCTGCTATGAGACACAGCGAGGGGAGTCGGTGTTGTATATCCACCGTGACCTTTGTCTGTCTGTGCCTGCTGCGGTTAGACTTGTGTTAGAATGAAGCCTGACGCCACCTCCTCTGGGGCAGAGACTCACTCCTGGGGATGGGGTGGAAACAGGGCTTAAAGGCCACAAACCCTCGTAGAGTTTTCTGTCTGCTTTCGCTAATGATTATCGATGACTTATTACCGAATCAACATATTCAACGGCTCACATGTCGTTTAGGATCACGAGATGTGTCAGTCTGTCTGTGAGAACAGAGATCTGTTTAAGCCTTTAAGATGTAGAAGGGCAGAGGGCATTGAAGAGAGAATCACACCAGCAGTCAATCCATCAACCAATCAGAGCCTTGCGTAATGACATTCCAGCTTGAACCGATTGTTTCTGGAAAAACTGGAATGAGGCGAGTCACACTTTATTACTTTGTTTCAAGCCTATTCTTGACATTTAACCTTACTTCTGCATATAATAATGAAATAATTATAACACTTAGGACCAGTTTAGTGTCAGCATAGAATGTAATAAAAACTCAATGAGGTTTTAAAGTATTTTATGGAATTGAGTCCTGCTCACTTTGCTTTCTTGTATACTTTTCTTTTTAAGGCCCTGTATTTCTCCACAGTGTACAACTCCACATTTGTCATACTTATTAGAAATCCTTGGTAGGACTGTGTATTGTTGAAGCTGGCCTATCCATTTCTCTCACACTTCAGAGGAGATTAAAAGATTTATACCATATCAGGACCTGTGAGGACCGCAGTTATTTTCACTTACAGCATTCAAGAGTATCGTCCAACATGTCAGGTTGAAAAATGAATCTTGTGTGCCCTTTCGATATGTCAAAGGTACTTAGCAAATGGTGTCCAGGGGCCATAAAATAAAATGAATAAATATAGATCAACAACAAAACAAATGTTTAGCATGCAGTGAATTAAATATGATTTATGAAAGAAATGAATAGTAATTTAAAGCAATACTCCAGCCAAATATCTAAATTACCCCATGATGTACTCACTAGTGATGGGCGGGTCATCTTATAACCCACAGGTAACCCAAGGGTCGAGGTGAATAAAAATTATTTGCGGGGTGGGTCATTAAAAACCACAAAAAAATTGTATGTTGCGTGCTTATAGACTATATTAAATATACGGGGAATATATTTTTTCATATGTGTGATAATGTTAAAATACGTAGGGTTATGTAGCAACTTTCGTGATGTGAGGCCAACGTTTTGGGGACATCACACAAGCGCCAAGCAGCTCGCACTGCTTGCCACAACAACAAAACAAATGAAAAAATAAAAGTGAAGGTGCGTTGAAATTAAGGTCAGGAATTTATGAAAAGATATTGCAAACGTTGCTTTGTAAATGTTGAAAATGTTTATCATTATCTTATCTTGTTAATATGACCATGCTGGTTTCTATGGTTCATAAGGATTTCCCGTTGCCAGTTTAAAGGGTGATGTAATCTAATGCCAGTATCCAAGCAATTTTAGGCTGAAATAAAGCCTGTTTAATTTACATTACAGTGCCTAGTATGTCCTTTTAATGGTCGTGGGTGCGGGGCAGGGCAGGGAGGAAGGGTTGTAAAAATAGATACAGTGGTCTGGGGCAGACAAAATAATTTCATAAAAGCGGGACCTGCAGGTTGGAAAAAACCCTGGCCTTCGCATCATCAGTACTCAACCTTAAGCAATTCGAGATACATATTTCCATCATCATGTCCTTGCTTTTCCATGCTTATAATGGGATAAAACAGGGAGCAGGAAACAACGTTTGACTTTAAACCCCCAAAAATGCATACATCTTTCACAAAAGTTATTCATACAGCTCCAATAAAGGTCTTTTGCAGGTAATTGATCCAATATTGTATGAAAAATATCCATATTTTAAACTTTATAAACTATAATACCTAACTTCCAGTACCGACACCGTCTTGGACTCATATATTATGTAAAGATCATGTTTCATGAAGATGTTTTATAAATTTCCTACCACAAATATAACAACTTATCTTTTGAGTCGATGCAGTTATAGCGACTTCGTTTGGCGCTTTAAAGACAATTTTATCTTTTTTTTTTACCAGATTCCAGATCCTAAGAGGTGTATCTCCGACAAATATTGTCCTATTTTAACAAACCATACATCAATGGAATTTATTGTGTATAAATCCCAGAAAAAATATATAAATACATAGAATAACCTTATTACTGGTTTTGGTTCACATTTAATCCAAATACATACAAGAAAAATAAACAAAACCTTTCAGTTCAGCAGAGCAAAAAGCCTTAAAGCTTAAAGGAAAGGCAAAATATAAAACGGTGTTTGACAATTTCCATAATTTAAGATGCTTGAAGTACCATGAAGTATGAAGTCCAGCTAAGATTGATGTATTATAATTATACAGTGCTCTTCTCCAAAGCAGCGCCCTTAACATCAATAAAAAGCCATCGCGGTCTGATGAGGTAAATGGTCTGCCTTGAAGTAAATTGCGGCCTTTACCTGCTTCTACTGATTTTCTCCTGCTTTATTGTTTGATATAATTAAAATGTAAACCAGCTCCTTCCATGGGTGCTTTCTCAAGCGATGTTCAATCACTCTTTATTGCATTGGGCCTTGTCTTTACAAAAGATTCTCAGAGGAATGCGGGGAAGATTGAATGGGTTGGCAGCCTAGCTGGGCTATTTCCTCTAATGCGTGGTGGGCTTGAAGGCTATCCAAGAGATTAATATGACTTCAGTCTTTTTGGAACAGTGACATTTATTCTTCCCCGAAGTTTCCGCTGTTTGGAGTCACTTTCTCACTTTCATGATTCTCTCTCTCTTTCTCCCTCTCTCCCTCTCTCTCTCTGCTAAATTGGGAAGCATCCAGAATCCTTGCTTTCGCAGATGCACTAGACTATAATCTGTCATTTCTGTCACATGCTTGTTTATTATATATTATATCTCAAAAACAGTGGCGCAGGATGCATGACCAGAATTTAAAACAAAAGTGCATGGCATATTCGGTCCCTTCCAGACAGCTCCTGCATGCAAAACCCCCTGTTGGTATTATTCTACTGTACAGCTGCTCTAAAGCGAAGAGATTTCTTATAAATAAACTCCTGACGTGTATTGATGTCTCTGGACATTGAAGATTTGATGTTCTGTGCAAAGCATGTACTTGATATGAAGAATGTTTGCATTTCTGCTGCCACATCACATCATTCTGATAGATTTCTATTAATCCAATCAGCCACACACATGCAATACACCACGTTTTCCTGCTGAAGCTGCCATATTTGACGTCTTGAGCAATTCATGAAGATCCCCCTCTCCTTATCAGCAGCGGCTGCGGCGGTAACATTGAGTACGGTAATTATTGTGTCGCTCCAGTGAATGTGACTCACTTAGCCAGAGGAAGTACAGTACTACAACAAAGCAATGAAACGATGACTCAGTCATAGACCGTCGGCAATCAAGGATATAGGTAATATTTGTGGGGTCAAGGTTAAGAGCAATCAGACGTCAGTTTGCATCGTGCAATTTTCGCGTGGGGTTTTATGTGTGAATTTACAAACGATTACTAGCTGTTTAAACAGTGAATGGCTTTTATCAGTCTCTGCAAAGGATGTCATCAACTGTGCAAAAAAATAAACTATGGGGTCTAAGGCTGATATCTCTAGTACTTAAGAGAGTACGTTAAAAAAGTACAGAGAACCTCTGATACCCCAGAGATCCTAAGGAACTGAATTAAAATATCACAGGTTCCCTGAATACCGTAGTTGAGGCATCTTCACAAGGTGATGCCCTAGTGCAGGGATTCCCAAAGTGTGGTGCACGCACCCCCAGGGGTACGCGAGTTGCCACCAGGGGGTGCGCGAGAGGAAAAATGTAATGGCGGTCTGTTTCTTTAAGTGGGATTATTCCATACAATAAATAAATAAAAAATGAACAGTAAACATTTCGTTTGTAATCGCTTTTATTTTAAATAAAAACTATCATTAAATAGTATTTGATAGAAACATAGAAGACAGCTGCTGTCTTTTTCTACGCACTGTTCTTCTGTTATGCACTGCAGCCGCTATATGCGTGCCAACTCGTTTCATTCATTCCATATATATTATAAATATGCTTAAAGGTGCCATTTGTCATAATTGAGGTAAAAGATTTTAAAAAATTATCTACATGCATCAAAAGAATGAGAAGAAATAAGGGCAAAGATGTCATTAAAAAAATGACAACGTATAGTGCTGCAGAAATATCAATCTGAATTAGCATGCTAAATTACTAGCTACAGCCCGACTGGTGTTGTAATACCAGTTTCGACCATGGGAGGCGGTATGCGGGCCACGCACATAACCGCCAGCCAAACTGCAATACACGAATAAGTCCGCATGTGTGGGAGTACAGCCATAGATATTAGTACAGCCCTCTACTACTACCGCTGCGTCCGAAAACTAAGGCAGCTGACTTGTTCGCTTAAGATTCATGAAGGCAGCTCAGAGAAATGCAATTCGGACATGCATTGATGCCTTGATGCCTTCCTGCCTTGCAATAGGGGTTTCGGACGTATTTCAGTTCAGGGAAGAGAGCGGAAGAATGGCTAAAGCAAGAGACATTTACCACTACCACAAACATTTGCTGCTGGGAACAACGCGATCGGATTCACAAATAAAATATGATAAATAAAGTAACCGAACCAGAGAAAATACTGGCACTGCTTTTCATCGCTGGAGACAACTAATGGACATGAAAGAAATGAGGTTCGACTCCGAAATGACAACTTTTGTTTACGATTGGTAAGTAAGATGCTGTTAGTATTTGCTAGAAGTTCATTTATAATAGGCATTGCGATTGCTTGTACATGAACTACGGCTTTGTGCAGTAAATGTTGCTCCATCTGAAAGCAGCTGATGGCGATTCACTTTTAATCAAGAAACCGGCTTCACTGACGAGAAGCGCAAGACTATCGCATGCAAATTATTGCACATCCTTAGCTGTTAGCGTTTAATAGTTAGCTCTACCCACGGATCCGATCCGGTTTTCACCCGTAATCTACCAAGCTGATGCTAAAATGTAACATTAGCTAAGAAGCTTGAAATGTCTTCGATTATAATGAACACCAAATGGACGCACGAAACGTAGCGGAAAACATTGCAATTTTAATAACATTGCAATTTTAATGAGACCGAATGTTTTTTTTGTGACTAATGATAACTTAGTTGCTAATGTAAATCAAACTTGATATATGCTGCTAAATTTGCAGCTGCTAAATTAAAATAGACCAACTCACTTTTCTGGACGTATACTGCCCCCGTCTGTTTGGAGTGTGGAGTATGAATTGATTTTTTTTGGGGCGGACATGTTAAATGGTCCCTTTAACTGGCTGAAATCAGGGAAACTCTCAAGTGTGGGACGTCTTATGATAAAGTTGTTAGTCACGAAGGAGGAGAGGGACCAAGAGAGTGAGAGACCTTTTTATGGCAAAAATAGAAATAATGAAATGTGACGAGATTGGCGCAGGATAATGCACAGGTTACGCGAGCAATCTGTTTTCCATGCATGGTAAAGAGACCGCCAATGAATTATATAATAAAATACATAAATACTTACAAAGACACTGTAGGGAACTTATTAAAAGCTTTTGTTTAAAACTTGAGCTGTTATAACGAATCTGCAAACTATACACCTTTTGTGCGAATAGTAAAGGCTTTCGTGAATGATGGGTCTGCACGTTATGCATGCATCTAGAAGGAGAGCGCACTGGTAAACATGAGGAAACTCTCATATATTATCTATTAGCTGACGGCAGTAAGTGTACGTTTTTTCCCATAGTAAACTTGAATGGCATCTAAATATCACAGTGGTTAAACGCATACACGGGGGCGCGCATCATCTACGCTGAGCGTAGCTGCGTCTGGTCGTAGTTTCAGATGGTGCAACGTGTAAATATTTTTCACAATGTCAGACATAGCTAATTTCTTAACGTCCGGCTGTTGCAACCGGCCCCTGGTTATTTGCGCATGATTAAACCTGATTCTTTAAAAACAAATCGTTTTATCTTTGTTTTTTTTGAAGTGGGAATTGGGGGTGCGCCAGCCCGGTTGGTACATAGAAGGGGGTGCGCAGGAAAGAAAGTTTGGGAACCCCTGCCCTAGTGTGACATTCTGAAGAACTGTGAATTATGTCTTCATTCATCATTTGCATACATTACTTGCATCCTGTAGTAGTAATGCCAAAATAAATTAAAAAGTCTAATTCATACTGTCATGTAGATGTTTGATTTGTTCTTCTCTAACTTCATAAGACAGCATCTCAGCCTGCCAAATCATGTTACATCAAACAAACTTTAGACTGCGCTCCATTTATCCCTGGTCTCTTGCTCCATATGGCTGCCTTCTCTGAAATATCTGAGGAGATTTGATAGAGTGAAAAGGCGGTGGATGTGTATCGTCCATATGCTTCTCAAAGTGTGAGGAAATCTGGTGCGTTTCATCTTTAAGTATCCCATGTGTCTTTGCACTTTGACTTTTACTGCAGTTTTTCTTGATAGTCATACTTTATCATCTATATTTTAAAAAATAAGGGTTGAGAGTTTTCTGAAATGTATTCAGTGGCTCTTGATAGCAATACTCGACATAATGATAATTATATTGAAAAAACATATCCTGTTGTTTTAGCAGCAGGCATAACTCTCCAAAGAAAATAAAATGGTCCCTGTTTACTTTCTTAATGAAAAGTGCATTGTTCATACTACAGAACAATTATTATTCTAAAAAAGTTCACATAGATGTGGAAAATAGAAATCAGACTGTGCTAAATGTATTGGGAATGCTTTTAAGTGTTGTTTTTAAGTACTGGTTTATTGCCACGTCACCCTACAGACATCCCCGGTGATGGAAACCAGAGCATGGGAGCCTGAAGCAGCAAGGCCCCTATGCATTGTTGGGAGACTCAAATCCTTGGATTATCTACGTGCTTAAACTGATTCAGGATCAGGGGATGCTAGTCACAGCTCACTAATCTCCCTGTGTAGGGTCAAGGGAAAGCTCTCTGGAGTCAGTGAGCCAGCACTGTTTGGACTCCGTCGAGGGTTATTAATTCCCTTTCTTGCCACAAGCCTCTCTGTCAAGAATCGATTGTACTGAGAAATTGACAGCAAAGGCTTCTCTGTTCTCCCTATCTTTTTCTTTTTCTATGTCTGTCTTTCTCCCCATTAGCTTTCTCTCTTTATATGTTGTTTATCTCCCTCTCCTTTTGTGTTTTGTTCCCTAATTGGCATCTTTGGACTAATTGTTGAATATGCTATACGTTGTGAAAACCCACAATTGCATTGCCAATTTCTTAGTAAAAAAAGGTTGGTAGTTGATTTTGAAGCTGAAAGACAAGCCAGAATGGCAAGTTCTGTTATTCAGCCAATGGGCACTGTTATTCTTGCCAACAACCTAAAAAATGGCCAAACATTAACTAATCGATTGGTCCAACTGATATATAAGCCTTTCACTGCTAATTGGTACACCAGCATTCCTTTTTGTTTAATGTCTGTACCCTTGGCTCACAGGTGATGTGAGAGAAGGGAGGGCCATCGCTGTATTATGTCTGATTTCTCGTTCACTTCTCTCACGGCTGTAATTGGTCAAGGTGAGATGTGTGCGGCAGTTGCGAGATAAGGGCTCCTTCCCTTCATCGATCTCCCCGTTTCGAAGCACACGCGATATGAGCAGCACGTGGCACGGGCCGCAGGAGAACGTTCAAGTGTTTTCATGGCCTCTGCTGAAGTTCTGTTTCCTGTGCAGCTTTTGTGAAGAGTGCCTTGAGAGGAAACATGAATGGAGCTCTCACAAAAGTCCTTCACATGCTGGGCGAATAGAAAATATCACACGCACACTTACGCGCACACAGACCCACGCTCGAACTCGGATTGAGTAGGAATACATCGGGGGACTGAGAAAACCAAGTGTGACAAGTGAAATTAGGACATGAAGTTTGCATCAAAGCGCAGCTGAACAAAGCCTGGGTCTTGTAGCGAAAGTGTCCTTCACCTCTTCAGCGTGGAACATGCCCGAGGCCGCTGTTAGTATGCGCTTTGATCTTCTACCACTCCAAACTTTGTCCTTAGTGACAATAATAATGATGATGTACGGTAAAAATACTTTTGCTTTGTGAAGATCTTTCATGTGCAAGTTAGGATCTAAAGCACTTCACTGTCAAAAAATAAACAACCAGCTAAATCAGAAGAATCTCAGAGTAGGTCCAGATTTAAATCTTGTTATCGGTAAAGAAATGTCATTTTAGGATGGCAGATCTTTAGGTTTTTTAGCTACGAAAAAACTTTGTTAATCATCACCAATGGCGGGTTGCATAAACATAGTCACTAATTTGTCTCTTAAAGGTCTCGTTCTTTCTGTGTTTTTGAAGCTTTGATTGTGTTTACAGTGCGCAATATAACGCATTCATGTTTCACATGTAAAAAAAAACGCTGTATTTTTCACACGATTTACTTATCTGTATACCGCTGATGTCTTTCTTGTTCTATGAAGTCCCTCCTTCAGAAATACGTATTGAGTTCTGATTGTGTAGTTTGTTTAGTGTGTTGTGATTCGATAGCAGCTTAGCTTGCCATTAGCTTAGCTGGCGACTGACATTTTCCTGTGGGCGTAGTTTAGTCAAAAAACTGTTCTAGTGACATCATTTAAGCAGGAAGTAGAGGGCTGTAGTCCAAACCGGCCGTTCGCTGTAGGCTTTGAAAGGCGAATTCTGTTAAAGAAAATATATCACCTGGCAGTGTTGAGCTTTATCATTTTACAGGGATTATTTATGCTACAGTATTATGGCAACATTACACACTAACTAGGGTTTAAAAAATGGGATCAGAAAGAACGTGACCTTTAAAGGGACAGTTCACCCCCAAAAGAAAACTCTGTCATTTGTTCACTCTCATGTGGTTACAAACCCGCATACATTTTCTAATGAACACAAAGGAAGATATTTTGAGAAATGTTTGTAACCAAACAAATCAGCAGCCCAATAGAGGGTTTTCACGACACGTCATCAGAGCGGAAGTCGCCATATTGGAGGCACTCCGCATCACAACAGAGCACAGGCACTGATGTATATCCCGAACGTCATCAAGGAAAATGGTTAATTATTGCCGTGTTTGAGGTTGTACCAATAGGACAGATCGAGAAAAACATTTGGAATATTATCGACTTCCAAAAAGTATTAAAAACCAGGGAAAGGAATGCAAGAAATTATCAGAGGAGGCGCTTGTGGTTGGCAAAGCTCAGGAAAAAATAGTAGTACTTTATTAGAAATATGACTGAAGTACATAAAGTATAAAACAAGTATGCTTCAACTTGTTGTCCTTTATTTAAAGAGAATTTAATATGTACTTTTTAAAAGTATACTTTTAGTGTATGCACAAAATGTACTTAACTCTTTCACCGCCAGCGTTTTTAAAAAAAGTTGCCAGCCAGCACCAGCGTTTTTCATGATTTTCACCAAAGTTTAATGCCTTCCAGAAAATGTTCTTCTTTAAATAAATAAACATACAATATACCAAATGAAAGAACAGACCCTCTGCTTTCAAACAAAAAAAAACCGTTTCATCCTACCTTTAGTGGTTCTTTTGCAATCAGCTTTTGAATATGGGTAGGTTTTTGCAAAAACACCATATTTTGAGCAAAAAGCAAAAATAATTCCATATTTGTGACAGACTTTTCATAGAGATCCCATTCAGAGCGATCTTTAAAACAGACACGGACATGCAGCAGCTTGCCATAGGGCAATACTTCTGGTTTTAAACAGTTGCGGAAGGGCGCCACCTGGTGGATAATAGCAGTATTGCGGAAAGACGGAAAATCTCGTCATTGGCGGGGAAGCGTTTTCTCTTAATTGACGAGATATCTCGTCAATGGCGGGGAAAGAGTTAAACACAACTAAAATTTGCAATGCCTTAATGCCAGTTTGCTTAATTGCTCATAACAAAATTTCTATTGTAATGATAATAATATTTTTAATAGTAAATTGTAAAAACAATTATTGCTTTTATTGTTTTACGGTGTGCTTATTTTACTGTAAAGCACTTTGGTAGGACACTGGCTATTTTAAATTTTCTATATAAATAAAGCTGACATTGACGTACTGTTTGGGCCAGGTAGTTTACTATATCGGGAGATGCAACTGAAGGAAGAATTGCCGGGTCGTCACGGATCCAAGAAGAGGGAGCTAACTCGTAGGGATCTGCACCCCCTATAAATTGTAATTTCTCGAAATATCGTGCCTTTGTTTGTGGTCCAAGTCCTTCCCTATATGCCTTTGCATCTTGGACGCGTTTTCTGTTGTTTAGACATGTCTACATCCCCTTACAGTATCCAAAGCGCACAATACTCCATTGTACCCCGTTCAGTTCTTTACACCGAGTTCCTCCACAATGGCCGCATCCGGGTAACCGCCCAGAATGTGACGTCGGTGAAAACCCTCTATTGACATTCACAGTATTCTTTTATTCTTACTTTGGATGTCAACGGGGCTTCTGATTGGTTTGTTTGCAAACAATCCTCAAAATCCTTTGTGTGTATTTTTTTATACTATCCCTTTAAGAAGTAGTTTGACAAACAAGCAGTTAGTAAGGGCTATGTTTACTTTTTACATTCAAATTAGACCAGTCTACACTTCTGTGTAACTTAGAAAAGTTTTAAAGTTATTTAAAAATTAGATTACTTTTTACACATACGCAAGGGTCGGCGTACAGCGCACATGGCTTAAATTTTGTCATTCAAATAGTTTGCACATGTAAACAGTACTATTTTACTAGTACTTACAGTTTGTGCATGTAGAAGTATTGCAATTCGTAGCAATGTGCATCTGTCAAATGCCTGTGGATGTATACGAGTCAAATGAAGTATACTTTGCAAGACTGTGTGTCCGACCGTGCGTGTACTCTCGCTTACACGTAAAAGAAACAAATCTATGCAACCATACACATTTCTGTGTAAAGATTCTGTATAATTATTTAACTAATATATATCTGGCTGACCCACCAACAGAAATACACTCTCACAAATAAATTTACATGAAGGTACAAAGTTGTCACTGGAGCGGCACCTATTTAAAAAGTACACTTTTGTACCTAAAAGATAAATATTGACACCTCTAAGGTAGATGTGAGTACCTAAAAGGTACATACTGTTACTCCAAAGGTACACTTAATGATTAATTATTACCTAAATGGTTCATGTTAGGACTTTTTTAAGGTATCAACCCAGGGACAAAAAGGTACAACTTTTGTACCTTTATTTCTGAGAGTGTAGACTAACAGTATCAGAGTTTACTAGCTTTCATTCTGTGTAAACGAATTACTGCCTTCAAGCCGCCTTAAACTTGAAATTAATGAGTCTGTTTACCAAGGTAGCGTGTAATTGATCAAAGATACAGCTGAAATATAAGTGATGTTGCAAGTGTGGAGTACATCAGTGAATTGCTCTTTCGAGAGAATGATGAAATGTAATGTTCCTCCTGTCTTGAATAAAGAAACAAACTGGATCTAACCAGGACAAAGAGATATACGGATGGCCCAGATTTACCAAAATAAGAGGACAGATACAACTGTCTCTAATGGCAGCTTCAGTGAACAGTAACACACGAACACCAGTTTTAGTAACAGTTTAAAATACTGTCTGAAAGGTCAGGATACCTAACGCTCTATATATAATACTGTCGATAAATGGAAAGATGTAGAATGGGCTGAATACATTAACATCTATGTATTTGGCAGACTTTCACAATTTTCTGTTGGTACAAAGTTAGAGCAGCTTTTCATGGTATACTTCCAGCTACAGTTTTGCCCTCTTTTGCCTTTTTTATTCTGCGCCCACATGACCAGGGTTTGAAAACACAAAATGCAAAACTTAAACTAAGTTATCAGCATGCTTCATAATATTAAGCAGCCTTAAGTCTTTTGCTATCATTTTAGGGATTAACGTTAGCTGTGTCAGCTCGTCCTCTCACCTGTTCTCGGTCTAGATGTAATGCTCGTATGGCTCTCTGGTATCTCTTGACATTTGATGTTTAAATATGAGATGATAACCCACTGAACTTGGGACGATGACTGGATTTTCGTTTTATCAAAAGTAAAAAATCCTTCTTAACCATAGTGCCTCGACTCGAGATGTGTTCGGCTTCACAGCGTTGTGCGGATTGGCCAGTTGCCACACCAGTTTTTTCCCACCTCCAGATCGGCCCTGTTGATGTAGACGTGTCCCTTTTAAAATGTTGCTGTAAAGTGATGGATTGTGATAGGAATTTTTTACATACTGCACAATCTGCTGGTGTCATCTTTGTTTTTCACCTCTTTGTGTTCCTGTACTCATTGAGGCATTATATACACTTTAATGGTGTAAATGTGTGTGTGTGTGTGTGTCTCCCCTTCAGATTTGGTTTAGTTGACATGCTGAAAAATACAAGGTTAAGTTTAGATATAAACACACCAGCACCTAAATGGAATTGCCATCTCCCATTACTTAGAAACATATACCACTTATACCTAACCCTGATGGAGTAATACATGCTATTTGAGCTACTTTTGTGCTAAGTGTATTATTTCACGCATACTTTCAACATCTCCTGTGATCTCATGAACGTGTGACCTTGATGTCAAATAAAGAGAAATGAAACCAGAAGTCCCTCCTTCTATTCTTTACCGGCCGTCTATGGTTGAAATATGAATAATAGATTCATGTTTCTTGTCCTCTTATCTGCTAAGTGAAGCTGCGCGTCTTACTGTTGTTCCATCAGATAATCTCTGAAACGAGAGTATGTGATGTGATGGCCGATACTGGAAGCGGTTCAATCTGTTGTTTGCCATAAATCTCCTCTTGTAAGTGGTTCCCTTATGGAACTGTAATGCAAACCTTTTGAGATCTCTCGGTGCAAACATAGCGGCATGACGAATTGAAGCAATACGAGATGCAAAGCGCATCCTTGGTGCTTCTTGATAGCCTTTATCCAAGTTTGGAATAAGTGCATGTTCAATGATCAAGCCCGGGCGTGGACATTTTGAGAACAGGGGCATCTGGCAGTAGTACAAGTGAAATGGAAAAACTTTGCGGTTGAGGATGGGGAAACTTCTTTTTTTAAAGGTTAATTTGCTCAGTACAGCTTGAACTATTAATTAAATGAATGCGTTGTTCTAGATGTAATTTGTTAGATTAGAATAATTAAGCAATATTGCTGTGTGCTCATTATTATACTGTAGATCAACACTGTAGCAAAATCCAAATATATGTACTTTACAGTGATTAAACCACCTAAGTTTAATTTTCTTACATGAAAATCTGTGATAATTTACTGACCCTCTATAAACAGTTAAATTGGAAATTGACACCCGCAGTCACCATTGACTTTCAGTGCCTTCTCTCCATACAATGGAAGTTAATGGTGACTGAAGCTATCTTCTTGTTCTGTGAAAAAAGGACAAATTTAAAACAACACGCAGGTGGTTAAATAACAGATTTGGCACTTTTGATTAAAGCACTTTAAATCTCACTGACACTGATATTGTTCCTTTGACTATCCATAATCTCCACTTATATAATAAATCTGCAAGGGTGTCACCTCAGTTCAGTAGACATGAACGCTGTTGATAGATGTGTTGAGGATGATAGATTGAGAATAGATGAATGAAAGACAGGCATTGAGAAAGAGAGAAAGATTGAATTGATAGTAAATTGCCCTTTTGTTCGGCTAAAAGCTTTGACCTTTGAGCCTTCATCGGCGGGCTGATCTGTTGACATCACTGATAGGTTGCAATCATACAAGGAGAGTCCCAGAAATAGCACTGCTGTTGTACTGTATGTCTGCGCTGTGACCCTTCTCAGCCATTAAATGATAAATGGAAAAGGTTGAAACTTGTGCCATACAGATGACCTACACGTGCTATTAAAACAGCCCCGCTTATGGAGCGAAGTTTATTATCTGTGGTGAATTCCCTGGAGACAGCTGTTAAAGCAAAGACAATATAGTGTAGATAAAACCAGTCATCTTTGCTGTCACACGAGTTTTAGTTACTGTACATATATCATGTGTTTCAGTGTCTACATTTATAAGTGCAATTTGTGTTTTTATTTAAATATTTGTTTCCTACACAAGTACAGTTAGTTATTCATGATTTTAATTGCAGATCTTTTTGTTACCTGATAGTAGTCCTATTTATTAATGATCAAATTATTTAAATGATTAAAAACTATAATTTAAAGCATTACAGATTAATAGCATGCAAAATGAATCAAAACTATGTTGTATTAGATCATCATCTTCAATGTACACTGAAAAAAATTATTCATTGAATTGAATCAATTTTTTTAAGGTAAGTGGTTGCAATCAATTTATTTAAGCTACATTTAAACAAAAGTTTTATATTTTATTTTACTTTACTAATATTTTTGTTTAAATGTAGCTTAAATAAATTGATTGCAACCACTTACCTTAAATTTTTTTATTAAATTCAATGAATCATTTTTTTCAGTGTAGTCACCCTTTGCCTACAGCTTAATCTCTAATATACTTGTTGATGGTAATGACAGCAGTTTTGGGGACATTGATAATGTTATAAAAAGCTTCAAACTGTATTCAATTTTTAAATGAATTACTTTTTTCAAATTAAAGGTGCAATGTGTAACTTTAAGAAGGATCTCTTGACAGAAATGCAATATAATATAAATTATATAAATTATAAAGACCCTACATTATGAACTGTATTATTTTTATTACCTTAAAATGAGCCAATTTATCTACATACACCGTGGGTCTTCTTACATGGAAGTCACCGTCATGTTTCTATAGTATAATAAAACAGTTTTATAGAGCGTGTTTTGTCAAGTTGGCCCTGTCCCAAATGGCACACTCCGGACTTGTGTTCCTCCTCAGAGTCCACACTTTGATGACATCATGTAGTGCAGACTTTAGGGACCCTTCCCAGCAAGCAATTTGGGCTAAAACCAGGCTAAATTTGGGCTGTCAGTGAAAATCTAATAGACGTCTACCACAGCCCAAGAATAGACGATACGGATAAGTTTAAAACAAATGAAAGCAAACACCTTGAACACCTGTTGACTTTGTCTACATGTTGGAATATCATACATCTTCAAGTTATTTTGGCAAAAATGGCATGTGACCAAATTCAAGGCTATTTAGGGTAGAAGTGGGTTACTCATAGCCGGTCTATATTGGGTCTATAGTTAGCTGTCATTTCAACGTCTTGGTTTTTGCTTGCTGGGTTGATGCGAGTCCACGTGCGTGCACCAGAGTCGTATTTTGGGACAGACTCAAGCGACACGCCGGAAATACGAAGAGAAGTTGCTCGTCAGTGTGAACTCTTCCCTTTCATTGTCTGATTGGTCTTATTACTCTTTCGCAAGGACTTCTGGGTTGGTAAAGGGCGCGAAGCCTGCTGCAGTGCGGGCTTCACCGAAGACCGCATCATGGGGGCAAATTGGGCGCTGATTAGCACACTTCGAAGCGCAAAAATGACAGATGGGACACCCAACGGACTCGTAGACTAAGCGAGCATGCGCAATTTAATGCCACGACCGAAAGTCCACATGAAGTGCGCCATTTTGGGACAGCTACCGTAGCTTCTGATTGCGTTTTAAAATTGAGATTGGTTGCAGTTCGAAATCTCACCACTACAGGTAGTCTTAAGAAAAACCCATATCGTGCCTTAAAAGAAAGAAACTCTATTTGAACCCACAATGAAAAAACTCTGCCACATTTAAAATGTGTTATAAGTAAAGTTTTTGTAGCTATAGGAAGTTATATGCTATGGGACATAAAGTTTCCTTTATCTGAAGAATCACCAATACCCTGTCTGTAAGTTGTGTGTCTACTCATTATTTGTGAGGAAAATATAAACACGAAAAATTATTCCCTCCTTACTTCCCATACTGTAGTGAAGAAAGGTGAATAGTCTTTCTGAATAGTCAGTAAGTAATATGGCAAGTACTCTCATAAACCTGACAGAGAATGGAGCGAATCTCTTCAGCCCAGTCATCCTTAGAGGAACCCACGCATGTCTTTTGTCTGCAGCCCTGAGTCCAAGGCTGTGTACACCAAGTACTGACTACTAACCCACCCATTGTGCTACAGAAGTAATGCTTGTAATGCTCAGCGTCACAAACGCTCATTCCCATTTGTGGGCTGTCGGACCCGCTCGAAAACTACGGTATTGGCTTTCAGCATATGAGCACAAGCACTGAAATTGCTTTTTTATGTGTTGACTGCTGACTTCAAACGGCAAGCTGATGAATGTGAGGTTGCTTTGCTTTAATGTCTGACTATATTGACAAAAAAATATTGCCGCTTAGTACGTCCATTCTTCAGTATACATAACCGTTCACATCAAAGAAAGCATGCGGGGTCGGATGATGAAACCGTTGTGTCAGAGATGTCACGAAGTCATTCCATTCCACCATGTTTGCTTTGCAGAAGTGCATTTCCTGTCCTCTCTCAGGTCTGCTTGCTTTCTCAAGGTGATCGAGCTTCTCCTTGCATTGTTTACGATGTGTTGTGGTGCCACTCACTCTCCGAGTGACAACTGATTGAAGCAGCTCGGCACTATTTTAGTATTGATGGAGACACCAAGCAGTCAAAGCAAACTATTGAAAGGAATTGATGCGCAAGGTGGGTTGGCCTATGTTACTGGCATCCCCTGTTTGATTTATGTAGGCTCCCCATCCAGTTCTTCAAAGATTAGGTTACGTCAAGTAGCTAAGGTGCATTGAAATCATTGAAGAATGGCCTTGTTTGTAGCTCTGGTGAGGGAAAGAATTATAAAACAATAATGATTTTATGGAGGCGCTCAATGTGCACTAAAATCTGGTGAACAATTCTTGGCCCCCCTTTGGATGCTATTAGTCTACAAATACACATCAAGAATTGTTTGAAGAGGGCCGTGAAAAAGTCGATTGTTTTTTTTAATAAATGTTTCAGAATGGCTGGCTATTAGAGGTGAAATGGCACCCATAAAAATACCATTCACATGGTTTGCCACCCACGGTTCAGCATGCGACCGTGTTTTGCCCTTGTGTTACAACACCGCTGAAAATATAAATATTGTTGAATTGAGTCCATTTCATGCTAATTACACTAATTCTCTGTTTTACTGCAAATGGTTGAAATATTTAACAAACATGCCAATACAAATCTGAGTTTAACATTTTAACTCTTTCCCCACCAGCATTTTTTCAAAAAGTTGCCAGCCAGTGCCAGCATTTTTTGTGAAAGTTTAATACCTTACAGAAAATGTTCTTCTTTAAATATATAAACAAACAATATTTTAAATGAAAAAAATCATTTGCTTTAAAACAAAGAAAAATGTTTTATCCTATCTTAAATGCTATCTCAAACATGGGTAGGTTTCTTCAAAAATACCTAATTTTGAACAAAAAGCTGGAATAATTGGATTTTTGTAAAGAAATTTTGTTATAGATCAGATTCAAAACATTGATCAAAACAAACACAGAGTATTTACTGCTTTTTGGTCCATATATGCTGTGTTGTTTTATAAACTAAGAGTGCCACCTAGCGCATAATAACAGAAATTTGGATTGCCGTAAAACCTCGGCTTAGGCAGGGAAGCGTTTTCTCTTATGTGATGAGATAGCTTGTCAGTACACATGGGACAACATGCAAACCCTTTCACTGATTAGTGATTAGTTTCACTTACATTCAGTATCACTTTTCATTGCACTAGTCTGTGACTAACCATTTTAGGAGGTCACCAGCGATAAATGTTTGTCATAGTAACAGCAGTAACAGTTTGTCCTGCAAAAACAGCATTAAATGTGTAGTTATTAGAAGGCCCACTCAAAATCTGTGCACAGAAGTCCATAGAAACATACCTGTCATCCACAAAGTCATGTTTTCAGCTGCCAAATGAGTATACATCATATATCTATCAGTATGACAATATTTCTGTTTATATAAGTATTATATAAACGTATTATAACGCTATTCTGTTGCAAACAATATTATATAAACGTATTATAACGCTATTCCGTTGCAAACAATTTTAAAGGAAAATATTTTATTTGTTCTTACCTCAACATAAACAATTTATTACATACTACTCCCCCTCTCGTTGTATCTTCTTTAATATTACTGAGCCCAAGGTCGAAGTGCTGCAGACCAGGTGCTCTTCCGCCATACAATATAGTTCTCATTTTTTATCCACTTTAAAATTTGCCACGTTTTTATTTTGTGCCACCATACTTACTCGTGTAACTTCTCGTGTAAAAGTTTTTAAAAAGAAAAAAACATGGAAGTGTTTGGTGGCTTCTAAATTCATACCTGTTTGGATCCTAAGGAATGAATGGGGCTAGGCTAAATGCTAACACATTCACGACATGCTGAACAAAGATTAAGTGCACGCATTGAATAAAAATATGTATGTATTCATTCATCTAAGTAGCTTTAAGAACATATTATAATATTGAAAAACGGTGATGTTGTCCTTTAAGAAAAAGTGTATGATAGATGCATATATCTAAATTATAGATGTTGTTTAGATATATACCGTACATACATAGATGTCATTTTTGTTATGATGAACCCTCATTTTAAGCATTTACATTTAGCAGACACTTTTATCTAAAGGGACTTACAGTGCAATTCTCTCCCTGGGAATCAAACCACTGACCGTGGCGTTTGCTAGTTAATTTCTGTTTATTACTTCTTCTATATAATTTAAAGATGTGGTGGAAAAACTAAAACAGAAATATCTGCAATTACATCAGTATTGGATGATCACAGCATCCAAATTACTCATTGTTATTGGCCTCAAATGGCCTAATAGCATCTGTTATGTGGCCAAATAGTGTTCATGTACCGGTATTAACAAATGGCCTCACGTGAGTGTCTGCAGTTAGTGTTGAGTTTGATGAACGTGATCGTTCCTGTACTTTCATCCATAGCTAGGTGAGGTAATGAGGTAATTTGTCAAAGTTATGGAAAGCAGACCCATCCAATGTGTATTTCTATCCCGCTGAAAGATGTGTTTCCAGACAAATTGCCTCTGAGTGCTGATAACAGTAATCCCTTAAAACAGACATATCTCAACGCTGCCAACTGAGTTCCATTCTAGGCAAAGTGCAAAAGCCATTAAAAGTTTAAAATTTGCCCGTAATGTATATCCCTTCCTCCCTCATAATTTTTCCCTTTAACATGTTCCGTAACACGAGCCAGATTACTCCGTCTCACGCTGTTTAAGATGTCCAGTGCTGAGCAACAAAGCTTGAGACACAAAGAGCTACACAACTCACTTACTGTAAACACCCAGTGATAAAGAGTGGAGAGAAATCAATAGAGGGCAGACACCACAAATCTGTCGATGGAGGGCACTGCTGTTGGGATTAAATCTGCGAAGCACTGCCTGTGTAAAAGGGGCCATAAACACTTGAACAGCATCCATGTGCCTCGTGTTTGTCACTGGTTTATATTCTAAGCTATGGACTTTTAATTCTGCCGTGTCTAAATTAGAGGGATTTATTGTGCAAAGCTGTACTTTATTGAAAGAGTTACCAGCAGCTGTCTTACCACTACTCCATTTTCATGTTGGTTTGTAAAGATTTGGTGCCGCCATCTGTGTTGACGGGTTCCATAGATGAGCAGTAATGTTTTGATACACGAGACACAATAAACTACAGAAGTATTTGACGCCCCCTTCTCTTCCATTCCTGAAGGTTTCCCAGGAGGTGCCACAGGTGACAGCTTCATGTAAAATTCAGTAGGGCTCCAACCAAGCCCCCCCCCCCCATAGCTCCACTCAACCTTAGCTTCTCTTATCCAACCTTCCTGTCTGCCCTCATCACAATAGGCGACTGCCACGAGAGAGACAGTTGCCAGAAACACACCTTCTCCTTGTTGTTCTCCTCTCTTACTCATGAGGCTCGATAAAGGAGCCAGATCCAAAGAGAACAGCCAGCTTCTCCAGATGGCGTCTGGGGGAAGGGAGGAGCGTGAAAAAAGAAACACCTTGTATTTGCTCACATGGCGAGAAAAGATTCAGTCTAGTCGGATTCGATGAGTTGACACCAGATGAGAGTTGGGCTGCTATTATTTCACAGATCAAGGGATTTAAATAGGACCCGCCTGTTTGCTCTGTGTATCTTTCTGAAGAATGTTGTCTCTTTTTTTGTTACTCTGATGAAGGTCACCATCCATTCAGTTACTAGTCTACATACTCCCTCTGCTGGCCGCTCAAATAAAACAAGAAAGATAAAGAAGGGACGTAGAAGCTAGCAACTGTATGTGTGAAGGGCTCACAACCAGCATCTAACTGCTAAGTAGATGCTTTAGATGAGGCACTAATGATAGGTGAATCAGCATTTCCAGTGGGTTTATGGTGGATTCGCAGTCAGGCTCTAAAAGAGTCATTAATATGAGGGTCAAGTGCTCCCTGTGCACAGTCAGTAAATCTCACCGATACTAACCGAGACTTTTGCAAGACCTGGTGAGCGGCCTACATAGGCAGCTTCCTTCTGTGGCAGCCGTCAGACCATAATATACCCTCTTATAACACAAATAGCACTGTGTAGGCACAGAGTATAAGACAATTATTTCCTAATTATTAAGTTGGTTTCATTTTACAAATGACATAAGCCTTATTCTCTTTTTTTACCTTTCATGCAAGCCTCAATGTACATGATGCCTTTTATTGCCATCTACAAAGGCAGCTCGCTAGATGTTAAAATGGGGTGCTTATGTAAGAGCCAGTGCAGTGCAATAACTATCATGTTCTCAGATATATTAAATTAGAAATCACTGATTACAGTGACTAAATGAGTTTATAGAAGAATACTGAAATGTTTTCCTGCTATGATTTCCACCCCGCTTTAGGTGTGGATGTCTTGCGCATCCTCTAATAGTCTGTCATCACAGGCCTGCTCCTGTATTCCCTCTCTGAGCAGACATGAGCATCTGGGTGTCTTTTTGAAGTTCCCAGGCGTGAGCTCACAGGCAGCTGCACTTCCTTTCCCGGTGGTATCTGTGAAACGTAGGTGGATGATGAGTTGAAAGTCCTTCACATTCTCGTCAAGATTTCTTTTTTGCTTTAATTCTTATTCCCGGTCTATCACAGCGAGCCTCACAGAGAGCTACCTTTAAAGGCAGACAGATGGGCTACCCAGCAGGCAGATAAATGCTGATAGTGCACTGACGAGAGCTCAGACAAACCGAGGGGTCGTGTTAAAGAGAGAGTTTAAATGTAGCAAAGCAGCTGCTTCTCTGTGTCTAAGAGAAGGCTTTTTGCTGCTTCCAACATTTGTATTTTAAATTGCTTGTCAGTTCCTGCGTAGAAGCATTTTAAGATGTACTCAACTGCCAAAATGGCAGCGTTTCGCACCCGTGCTAACAACCGGTACCCTTTCTCTTGTGTAATACGTTTAATAGCATTCTCTTCAAATATAATATTAATTAAGAACTGCAGTTCTGTGATGCAGGTAATTAAAAACAGATTAATGATTTAGTTAACACAGTCACTTGACCACCCAGCATTCAGCACCTTGGAGAGCGACGCCTTCGCTGCTTTAAAATGTAGGGCAGCACATTTCAGCACCATGGCCAGCGACTCATTAGGGAGCGTGTGGAGGATCCGGTCAGAGAGCCAGTGTAGTTATTGCCCTGTACTAACTGTCACGCTCAGATGAACTGCTCCACAATCTAGTTTGCGCTCACTTCTCACAGGTACTTTGTCTTCTCCTCACTCGGTTTCTTGGCAAAGCCCTTTGCCTTTCAGCTATGTGGGCTAAGAGTGATGGAATAACCCTCCCAGTGCTATTAGACCACCACGCTCAATTGCCCCATAAGTCTCCGCCCTGACCACTGACTCAGTGTAGCATTGGATTATGTAATGCATCAAAAAAAAAGAAAAGTCTTTGAGCTATAGATAAACTTTTCTCTTCAGTCTAACCCCGTGTGCTCTGGAATGTTCTTGAACGTGTCCTTGACACAGGATCTTTGTCGGATAGTCGCTTTACAGTGGTACTTCTCATCCACTCGGGAAAGAACATGCTGTAGGCTGTTTTTCGTCTGAACAGGACCAAGATAGTGAGCGACGAGGCTTTTGTTTGGGATTTTGCCTCCGGCTCTCTGGGGGCCACGAGAGGCCCCGGAAAGACTTAAGACCGGCCGTGCTGTGATTCAGGAACAATGCGTGCTGAGGTCAAACCATAGCTGGGGATTACACTGGAGAAACGTGCACAGCTTTCCAACCTTCTCAGCATGCCATGGAAGAACACTGGATTGTGACTCGCATCTAATCTTGATCTTCTGTCATGAAAGCATTGCCTATGCATTACATTACAAGAGTGCTTGTTCAAGAACCTTCTCTCCTACTTATCCTGAGTCTGTCAACTGCAGACAGCTGCAGTTATTCCTCTACAGAGCTCTTACAAGCTTTTAGCACCCATCTGCATGATGAAACAGATTGTCTCTGGCAATGTATAGCCATGAGTGTGTACAGTCATCATGTACAACACATCATGTGATGGTTAGTTACAGCACAAACAAGAATCTGCCAATGGTATTCTTCACAATTCCCACTAATCATGTAAACATTTATTGCAGGCTATGAGTTTATTGCATAGACAAGTTGTTTAGGGAATGGTCTGATATATTTAAAATAAACCTAAATCTAGGTTTACATCATATGTTATTTAAATCTTGTCTTTAAATGAAATGCAACAGCATGTTTAGCAGGACACAGCTTTTTTCTGTGGTATCCTATATCAGAACACTATTAAATTTTGTTAGGTTCCACTGTGGTGAAAATCAACTTTTTATTGTTATTTATATGTCTATGTGGTGTTTATTGTTTATTTGGATCGTCATTACCAAGGTAGAGCTGTCCGGTTGAGTAAAGGTGGAGATTGATTCGCATATTCATAGATCCATGAGGGAATTACATTCAAGCAGCATAAGAGCATGTAGAAATGACTGTCACAGGAAAAACTTTTAAATATGCTATTATGATGCTCAAACATGAGTATCAAGTAATAAAATTATCGCCTACAGTGAGACTTTAATGTGGCAACCCTAGCACAGACCTTATCTTGTACCGCCAAATCGGCTAGTCATAAAATGGCAGCATTTCTTTTCACCAGAAAGCATACATGCTGTTTTTTAATGTACTGGGCTTGTCCTGTTATCGGAAATCTGACCGACTGTCAATTTCCAAGTGAAATTATCCTATCTGCTATTTGTGTGCAGCTCTGGGGTGATGGAGGGGGAAGAATGAACAAACAAAATCAATCTGCAGGCCTTATCTGCTACATGATTTTACAGATATTATGATAGCAAATAGTGTCATCTCTCCTCTTTCATTCTCCGAATTGAAGGAGGGGGGTCTGTTGGGCAGAGATGTCAACACAAAAGTGACACATCTGTGCCAGTGTAATGAAATATGTTATGTTCTACTGTGAAAAGCTAAGCCCTCGAACAGATCAGATTAACATCAATAGCCAAGTCTTTTCAAATTGGGACTACATACAACGTTCAGGTGAAAGGTCTCTGGTAATCCTGTCAGCATGGCCATTTTGTTTTCTGTGCTCAGTTGCTAAATTACCATGGTTTAGATTATTTTGATATCCCTAAGGATTGCATTTTTGTTCAATTGGGAAGTCACTCACATTTAGGGGTGTAAATTGGACAGTTCATTAATATTTTTCCCGGCCAGCGATGTGATTTATTTATTTATTTTTATATATATTTATTTGAGTAAATAAGTGCTGCCGTGGTCTCTTTTGAGAGATTTTTCTTTTAAAAAAAAAAATCAACTGATCAACATGTCAGGAGAGAGGACACTGTGTTTTGCATGGACAATATCACCAGCAGTGCTAAGCCCTCGCTCGTCTTCTGTCTCTTTCACTGTGTTTTCGCTTCTACAACCGCTTTGTTGCTCCATTGCATTCACTTGCTGACACTAGAAGATGAAAATAAACAAAAATGCATGCTTTGGGTAGCCTAGAAATCTAGACGCACCCTAGCGGCCGCAAAATATTTTTGCTGCCAGGGTTTAGTCTAGGCACTCACAATACACTTAACAGCTCCAAAAACCAAAATTTGGTCAGGCCAATCACATCGTGTGTAGCGTCTGTGGGGCGGGCTTAACATGATGACGACAGAGCTGTGACGGTTCCTTCTTGAAAACAAAGAATGGCTGCTGCTGCTGGCGAACAGCTTTCTTTTGAAGCGGCTTTGGCCGCGACTCTGGAGGACTTAGACTTATGTTTTTCTTTGAGAGAAGAGCAAATAACCCTACTGAAGTCCTTTTTAAGCAAGAAAGATGTGTTTGGAGTTTTGCCGACTGGTTACGGTAAAAGTTTGATATACCAGTTAGCTTCGTTGCTCTGATTGGTCATAGCGCTATCCTATTGCGTGCAGAGGCATTTTGAGGGACAACCTTATATCCCCCCCCTGCATTGAGCCGTTTGTGTGAAGAGTTGCCAGACCTTACATCTTGATGTAGGTCTGGCTAACCAGGCTACGCTTTGGGGGAAATACGTAGATGGACATTATGTCAAATAATGAAGACGTGGAGAGTGTCAAAATAAAGGTACCTCAAATCGTTTTTTTCGCGTGGAATTGATGCATCGGCTTGTTAGAAATAAAATCGATGTATTGTCCATATTGATATATTGTTACACCCCTACTCACATTCATTATTAGTCAACTATCCTCAACCATAAAACACACAGATGTATTGGTCTATACTTTTTCCTATACTTTTCATTTTCCTACGATCGGATATCAGCTGATTGTTAAAAGGCAACCAATGATCATCAGGGCCTATTATATCCTGGCAATTAAAAGGGGTGTAAAATTGCATTAGAATTTTTTACTGTGAGTCATTTTTAATGGTTGACAATAAAAACAGAATTGCAGTTTGTAAGGGCAATCATTTTTGTAAGCATTTTTGGCAGACACTTTTATCCAAAGCAACTTACAGTGCATTGCAAGGTGTACATTTTTTACCAGTATGTGTGTGTTACTAGGATCGAATACATGACCTTTTGCAACTGCTAACGCAATGCTTTATCACTAAACTATACAGGAGCACATAATAATTTTTTTTTATAAAAAAAATAATACAATATCAGTAAAATTGCATGTTTAAATAGATTATCAATTCTAAAACGCAAATATTCGTACTGCTGAGTCTATACGAGCGGCTATCCTGTCGACAACATTTCGTTCTGTCATCTCACATAGTTCTGTATATTATATTTGGACATCAAGTTACGCCTCCTGCTTTAAGTTACCCCTCTCTCCCCGCCCTGTTGACTACAATGGCAAAAAAATACAACTGCAATGCAATACAAAATAATTCAGTTAATGCAAATTTAAATGTGAAGTTAAAGCTTTAGGCATAGCAATCAGAACTTCAGGTTGTGTAAAAATAGCCACAGCCACAGTTCATTGGTTTTAGATCCAAACATTGTGGAAGGTGTTCAAATTAGAGGAAGAGAGCATGTAGAAAGAAAATCAATGAAGAAGAAAGAGATCGAGGGTATGGAAAGCCAAGAACATTGGTCTGTCAGATCTCTGCTATTCTAGCTGACAAAGTTCTTTTCTATGGAAGTTGTAGGACACAATTCTGCAAAGCAGGAAACCTTGAGGCAATGAAGGTATCTTGTGAGAACATTGTACTGATAGACATTCTCATATCTGTTTAGGTTCACTAGGGACATAACTGACTATATTTATGAACCTTGTGTGCTTTTGTCATAACCTGTGTGCATTTGACAGTTTAAGAACAATAAGACATGAAGTAGAAGTCATTTTAGTACTCAAGCGCTGTGTGATATCCAGCTCTCTGTATGTGTGCATTTACAAAACCATATCTGAAGAACAGCATGTAAGTGAAATTGTTTGAAAGTTTAAACTGGCAAGACTTCAAAATGCATGAATATAATAAACTTGAGCACTGAACATGATAGAAATATATACGCTGTTAAATAGAGGATGTAAATTATTGTTTTTTTTTGTATGTTCACTGTAGCACGATTCTGACTTTCTGTCTGTAAAAGCAAATTGTGGATACATTTTAATCATCCACAATCTAATATAATCATATTGCGCACCTCTACTGTATTCAGGTTTATACAGTTTGGTTTGTATACGTTATGTTATAGTTTTAAGAACATATTATTTTACCTAGGAAATGTGACTTGGCAATCAAAGTGCAATTTACAGTAATTTGTTTTCTCCAACGTCTTCTCTCTCTCTCTCCTCCTTTCTTTCCGAATTGTCCTATTTTTTCCTCTCGGTTGGGATTTGTCCTAAATTCTTCATGTATCTTCTGGTCCTAAAAAATGTATCTTACTGTAGATGAGTATTTGCTATGCATGGATATGCAGGTCTTCTAAACAGCTTGTTTCAGAGTAACTCTGGTCTTCATTAATGCCTCAATGTCCTTATCATGCATCTTCATACATCGAATGAAAATGCCACCCCTGAGACCCTCCACAAGATTCACTTCAGGCTATTTTTCTCCTTTTCTCGGTTCAGGCTACAGCATGAACCCTTTTTCCTTCTGCCACCACAGCAGAAAAAGAAACCTGCAGGGAATAAGAAGCAGAATTAAGATCTAAATCAAAAACCGTGGAGGTTAGAAGAGTAAAATCTCCTATAATGCCTTTTCCCTGTTAAGTATTTAAGCATAATCACGTATGAGATGCTAGGAATGCATTTCTCAGATGTTACAGTATTTTTTTTGCATCAGGACAGTGTGCACTGTAAACAGATCCAGAGGATACATGTGAACAGACCTCCAATATATTGTTGTTGCGGCAACATGCCTATCCATTCTGAATAATCTATGTTCTCACACGAGATTCCTGAATGGAGCTGCAATAAAAATATATATTTCATCAAGATGATAGATCATTGTCAAAAACCTATATTGTCAGCAAAAGTTCAGCCATTTCGCAAAATAGCAAAACTGCAATAGTGGAAGTTGAAGTCTAAAATACACAAACTAACTCGAATAGTCTTTACTTGGCATGATTGCTGCTGACTCAGTTATCATTGGCATGCATTCATCAACTGACTTTAAGAGAAGCAATGATGCGAATGAGGAAATTAATCTGAACAGGTGTTAAAACTTCCAACAATTCACAGACAATTACTTTATCAATGGCTTACTTAGTGCCCATCGTGACCACCCCTTTTAAAATGTTGTGAATGTTATTTCACAGTCATTAAGAGTAGTGTGGCTTTTTTACTCAGTTGACGATGTTACTTGATTGCCTTTGGCCTTCTAGTTGTTTGCGTGTTGTTTATGTAGCGGTGCTTTGACACTTATGTGAAGGGATAGGCAAATAGGAGTGTAACCGGCGTGTCAATGTTTCATAAATAGCTTAATTGTAAGATTTAAATATAGATGCAAGATAATGAAACAAGCAAGAGAAAATAGGACATGACAATCACAGAGTTTTTTATTACTGCGAGTTGGATCCAGCACACTGCATGTATCGGATTCTGTTTGTATTTCATTTGAACTTTTTAATGACCCCAATAACAGCCTCCCCCGCAAGCAGTTTTCTTTGGAAAGTTTGGAGCTATGTGTTTTCGATGACGAGGAAGGAAAATATGTAAATGCTTTCACACTCTCAAGATTTTGGAGTGTTAAAATCGACTGTGCATACATTTTCCCACCCATAAACTACATCAGTTACATACTTAAAGCGATCTGAAAAGTAGGTCATTTGACTTTTCACACAAGCTCTAACTTTTTGTATGTGACCATGCAGATATATCCCCCATATCATTCAAATACATGTCACAAACTACATTTAAGAAAAAGAGAGTCAGTAAACTCATATCAGTACAGCATTATAATGGTATTTTTTAAAGGTGCAATGTGGGACATTAAGAAGGATCACTTGACAGAAATGCAATATAATATGCATAACTATATTATCAGTGGTGTATAAAGACTTAACTGTATTGAACTGTATTGTTTTTATTACCTTATAATTAGACGTTTTTATCTACATACACCGTGGGTCCCCTTACATGAAAGTCTCTGTCATGTTTTTACAGTAGCCCTTAACAGACAAACTGTTCTATAGATCGTGTTTTGTCACTACACTGTCTCAGACGATGACATGTTTGTCCTGTGGCGGCTACTATAGCTTTACTATGCATTTCGAAAAGGGGAGTGAGCTGTGGACTGAGCTGTTGGTCTCACTGCTAGATGCCACTAAAAGTCCCACATTGCACCTTTAACTCCCGGCGGTTCAAAAACGTGGTGATAATCACTAATAATCATACACTTACGTGTAAGACATAACTAATTTGAAAACTGTGAAGTGTCTACTTTTATTTGTGTACATTCAGAATAAGAACAAATATTTGTGTTTTTTCAAATAAAGAAAAAAAACAGGGTGCACTTATAGACGTCTCTATCATGTACACTATTTTGTTATTAAACTACTTTTAAAATCTAAAATTTTACTAACCATGCATCAACATAATTTCCTTGAAAATACATGTTACTCACATATTATTGTAGCGCAGTTTGTGCTTGATACAGTGTTATGTGATATTGGCCATTTATATATTTATAGCCAGTGGTTCTTAAACTTTTTGAGCATGCGGCCCCCCTTGTATACAGTGCATCCCTTCAAGGCCCCCCAAAGAAAATGTATGACATAAAACACTTTAAAATGAATAAATATTCAGTGTAGTTCTGTTGGTTAGTAGTTTTTTCCTGACTTTTCATTACATTATGATTATGATAATTTATTTTATAAAATTTAAGTAATCTGGGGCTCCCTGGCACCATTTTAAGCAACTGAAAAAATACCAAATGTAAGAGCATGTGAAAATCTCTGCCGTTGTCCCAAAATGGCCAGACCCCAGATGGTTAAATAACAAGATAATCACAAAATAGGCCTTGACAATAAACTTGAAATTTATTTTGAACAAAAAACGATTATTATGAGAAAAGTGTGATTATAGCACATCAAATATTGATGAGCAAGCTGCTTCATTAATTCAAGAAATGGATGTGGAGGATTACTACAATGGTTATTCTACGACTGGTCTGGGACTGAATGGGTTTGCTGCCTGCCAACACCTCCAACTGTGGTCACACAAAACTGAATTAAGTGTCTTCACTCCCTTTTGACATGACACAGATCATTGGCAGTGTCACAGTGTGTCATTAAGATCCTAGTCTGATCCTGCTGCTTTAAAATAGCTTCTGTTGACTCTGATTTCTCACCCTTTTCGCACCGCAGTGCCCTTCAGTTCAATGAACAATGAAGTTTGCCGGCATTATTACTGTATCTCAACGAGGAATCAGAAACATCCGTTGAACCCTTTTCCTCATGCTCCTTTCCACTACCATGATGCAGCGCAGATATAGAACGTACAATTTACTAATTTGTGAACCACTTACAGAAAATGGCGCCTGTGATATCTGAATATTCATTGTGGCAATTAAGCACTTCATTGCATTTTGAAGTCAATTTGTTGTTGTAACACAGCAATGTAGAATGATATAAACTCTATTCATTTCATTTTAAAGAGGATTGCATAATAGCCTATACAGTAGGCTCTTTACAATCTAATCTAGTCCATTTAAAGATTTAACTTTTGTCTATTCATTGAAAATCTGCTCTGCTCATAATGACGTATCCTCTATAGTTTTTATTTTATACTTTTTCAAGGCTTTATGATATGAAAGAATTAAACATGTATAGATAAGCAAAGCAATGAAGGATCTAAAATCACCAGATAGCTAATTAGAAACCAGCAGAACTGCTCTATGCCAATTCACACATCTCCTCCACACGCCTGCAGAGGAATGTGGTCCGCCTCACGGACTCCTCGGTCCCATCGCATGAATATGCTAATTTGGTCAGAGCCCACCTTTTCGACTCTCCGTACCTCACTTTACATTTAAATTTCTTCACCTGTCAATGTCATCGCTGTCAACTAGATTGACCGGCCATGCCGGCGAAATGTCAGTACATGCAGACCCTTCATGTTACGGGCTCAGTGAAGTGACAGATCGTTCTGTGTGTTTTAATAGTACAGGGATTTAATGTGGATTTACAGTGAATGAGTAGTAAAGTTTCACACCGCACACAACATATATGTGATGCCGTGACATTCCAGCTTATTTTCTCTCTAGTTGTTTGGAACCAAACTCAATTACTGGTTACGCAACCCTTCATTCAGGGCGCATTTTCGTTAATTTGCTGGTAAATGTTCTGCAGCTTTTTGTGATGGTTTTTCACTTAAGTGCAAATTGGGGAAATTATATTTTAAGCAACAGTTCACCCGATTATGGCAATTCCATCATCATTTACTCAACCTAATGTCATTATGAATGTGAATAGTGACAACAGGGTCATTGTGGGTTTAGTGCCATCGGTTATGATGTGTCCAATCACTGACCAATCATGGTTTAAATTGATATTACAGGATTTTGGAAGTTATGGCAGTTGGTAAGATTTCCCTTGTTAAATTACAGTATTTTCAGACAAAGCTGTCATGTGGCCTTGGAAGACTCAGAATAAAATGACAGAATAATTTCATGGTTGACTTTCACACCTTTCCAACATGTCTCATTTTGTGTTAGACTGCAAAAGAGGAACAGACGACACAGGGCCGGATTCGCGCCGAAGTCGGATGCTTCTGTGCAGATCCGGCCCTAATCCTGCCCTCATATGTATTTCATAAATAATCATTAAATTGTACATATTGTAAATTAAGAACAAGGTTTCTTTATATTCTCTCCCTTCTCATTATGTTCCTACAAGCCTTCTTACTGATAATACTATCTTCAAATTATTGTTTTTCTTAATATACACTCACCTAAAGGATTATTAGGAACACCTGTTTAATTTCTCATTAATGCAAATATCTAATCAACCAATCACATGCCAGTTGCTTCAATGCATTTAGGGGTGTGGTCCTGGTCAAGACAATCTCCTGAACTCCAAACTGAATGTCAGAATGGGAAAGAAAGGTGATTTAAGCAATTTTGAGCGTGGCATGGTTGTTGGTGCCAGACGGGCCAGTCTGAGTATTACACAATCTGCTCAGTTACTGAGATTTTCACGCACAACCATTTCTAGGGTTCACAAAGAATGGTGTGAAAAGAGAAAAACATCCAGTATGCGGCAGTCCTGTGTGCAAAAATGCCTTGTTGATGCTAGAGGTCAAAGGAGAATGGGCCGACTGATTCAAACTGATAGAAGAGCAACTTTGACTGAAATAATCACTCGTAACTACCGAGGTATGCTGCAATACATTTGTGAAACCACAACATGCCCATCCTTAAGGTGGATGGGCTACAACATCAGAAGACCCTCCCGGGTACCATTCATCTCCACTACAAATAGGAAAAAGAGGGTACAATTTGCACGAGCTCACCAAAATTGGACAGTTGAAGGCTGGAAAAATGTTGTCTGGTCTGATTAGCCTCGGAAGAGTCAGAATTTGGCGTAAACAGAATGAGAACATGAATACATCCTGCCTTGTTACCACTGTGCACGCTGCTGGTGGTGGTGGAATGGTGAGGGGGATGTTTTCTTGGCAAACTTTAGGTCCCTTAGTGCAAATTGTGCATGGTTTAAATGCCACAGCCTACCTGAGCATTGTTTCTGACCATGTCCATCTCTTTATGATCACCATGTACCCATGGCTACTTCCAGCAGAATAATGCACCATGTCACAAAGCTCAAATCATTTCAAATTGGTTTCTTGAATATGACAATGAGTTCACTGTACTAAATGGCCCCCACAGTCACCAGACCTTAACCAAATAGAGCATCTTTGGGATGTGGTGGAACAGGAGCTTCGTGACCTGGATGTGCATCTCACAAATCTCTATCAACTGCAAGATGCTATCCTATCAATATGGGCCAACGTTTCTAAAGAATGCTTTCAGCACCTTGTTGAATTAATGCCACATAAAATTAAGGCAGTTCTGAAGGCGAAAGGGGGTCCAACACAGTATTAGTATAGTGTTCCTAATAATTCTTTAAGTGAGTACAGATGATGTTTTCATTTCCTGCCTTACACCTCAAACTCCTCATGTGGTTAAAGTCCTATGTAAAGCTGACATTAATCAAGGATGTGCTATAACGTAATGTTGTGGAATCAATGCAGCGATTATCACTTTTCCTTTTTAGATGAGATGGAAAGTCCCAGTGGCATCTCTACCCCATAGAAAATCAATCGCAGTGCACGCAGGGTTAAGAATACATATGAGTACTGAGCACTGGTCTTAAACTTCAGCCCTGGTAATGCTTAGTCATTACCGTAATTCAAGAATGTTTTATTGAAGCCCAGCATGACGGATTACTGCGAGGCTGGTGGAATGTGAAAATAATACGGCCCTGCGGAAAGTTTGTATGTTATGAAATCGTATAATTACACCACTTCTGGCTCTTATGTTACGCTTAACTTTATTAGAGTGGCTTAATGCAGGTGAAACATATTTTTCACTTCAGCTTGCTGAAAAATAACAACCTCTGCGTTTTCTAAATAGTCCGAATCATGTCACACATGGGCGGCCGTGCGCCCCTAACCCGACTCACGGCACAGCTAACTGTGGCTTACTCGCAACTGTAAATAGGAAAATGATTTTGAACACTGAATATTTCACTCCGTCGTATTTTATCCACTTTTAAACCTTAATAAATGATTTATGCTGCCGCCTTAAAATTAATTTGGCTGCCATGACTTCACACTCAATTAGCATAGTTTGTTTTGTGGAAATATCCCCAATGCTTCACTGTTCAGTGTAATTCCAAAATGAATTTGTAATGCTTAATCTATAATAATAATCAAAATTTTTTATGCCTCTTGACTTTACTGGAATTCTTGTATACTTTTAAAATCTTGTGTATAAAATAGCCAAAGAAATAAGTCTGAAATAAGCTTACACTTGCATTTATGCATTTGGCAATAGTTTTTTATTCAAAGCAACATACAGTACAGTGCATTCAGGGTACACATTTCATCAGCATGTTTGCTCCCTAGGATTCAAATCCATGACATTTGCACTGCTGACACAGTTGATGAGTTGAAATATCCTTAGGTTTCACCAACTGGCGAGATCTGCCGGTTGCAGGCGGGGAGGAATAAAGAGACATCTGTCAGGCCGAGCGGACACTTTGTGCTTTCTGTTGTGTGATGAATCTACGTCCTTCATGGCCGACCACAGGATGTTTGTCCTTCTTTATTGCTGATAAAGTGGATGTGATAGAAATATTTTTTTTGCATAAAGATCAGTACAATGAAAAGCAAAGGTGATATAAAAAAAACTAATTTGTGTAAGTGGGACTGATTGTCTTAGAATAAATTTGTTATCAGAGAGTCTGCTCATAAGAATAAAGCGTGTCATCATCAAAGCTTTAGGCGATTTTGGGGCAACTGCATCGCTGACCTAAGTGATACATGTGATCTCGACTTGCTCTTGTGATAAATGTGATCTTGTGGCAGCTGCATTGCCTGATCAATATCAGACAAATTTTTATGACCAAAATCCATTTCATTTGTCAGGTGGCTGTCGGTCTAACTGCTGCCACATCAAGTCGAACACACCTACACTGTAAAAATTCCTTGTTACACCTACATTTTTAAAGGTGCAGTGTGTAACTTTAAGAAGGATCTCTTGACAGAAATGCAATATAATCTACATATATTATCAGTGGTGTATAAAGACCTTACATAATGAACTGTTATGTGTTTAGTACCTAAGAATGAGCCATTTTTATCTACATACACCGCTGGTCCCCTTACATGGAAGTCGCCATTTTGTGCCACCATGTTTCCATAGTTGCACTAAGGTTGTTTTCACATATGTTGGTGCGCACCGCGGTGCGGCCTCGGAGCGCACCAAAATACATTGTATCATTTTTCAGTTAGTGCGGTCCGTGTTCACATATATATATTTTTTTACTTTACTCGAAATGGCGCACCGTACACCATGTGACAACGGTCAGCGCTGTCATTGGTCTCTGACAGCTCTTACCGTCTCATGACCACCCCCACGTTTCCACGACAGCCAGACTGACAGGGAGAGCGCAGCTATCAAGATGTGGAGATAAACGATGCACGTCTTTGCGAAGTTTCTTTGCTTTAACGCGAAACTGCATAGCTGTTCTATTAAAGCCTTTCTCACGGAGCCGTTTGCTAAAAAGCCCGTAATGTCACTATATGTGTGTGGAGGACAGCTATGCATTTATAGAATCATCAGCTCAAACGTAAAGGAGACAGAATCTCTATGCAACGGACCAGGATTGGCTTGTTTGTTGTTAACCCACAATATAACACCCGGCTCACGTCACAACGAAAGCCCAGTGGCTCAAACATGTGGAGAACTTCCTGTATTTGGTTCGGCCCGAGGTCCAGCACTGTTTACACCACAGGTGGGTCGCCCCAGAGTTCGGCAACAGCCGCTCCGAGACCACCTGTTTAGAGCGGTCTCGGAGCGGCCGTTTAGTGCGCACCCGAGTGCGGCTGTTGTGTTCACACTGACCCAAACGCACCGTACTCGGAGCGACACGTCATTTGGGCCGACCTAAACAGTGTATATGTGAAAACACCCTAAATGGACAAACTGCTCTACAGAGTGCATTTTGTCACTACTGTATTTTGTCTTAAACACCAACATGTTTGTCATTGTGGCAGCTACCGTAGCTTCTCTATGGGTTTCGGTGAACGGTGGACTAAGCCGTTGGTTGCAATTCACAATATCACTGCTAGATGGCGCTAAAAGCTACACACTGCACCTTTAAGTTTAATCAACTTGCATTTACAGTTCATTTAAACTTTCTTTACCAGTGACTTAGGCTAATGAATTCTATTTTTTATAATTTGTGGCAACTCCTCACAAGTCTATAAAGTTTAAATGAATAGTAACTTTAGGTTAATTAAACTTAAAAATGTAAGTGCAAAAAAGAATATTTAACACAGTGTAGGGGAGAGCGGGGCACAACCTACCGCTTTTTGGCTTTGGCTCTATCATTCAAAAATATTTAAGTTAGATAAATCATTTTTTACAAAATTAACACAAAAATGTATTTTACAAATGAACACTTAAAGTTTGTTTGTGGGACCTGCTGTTATACAGTTCATACAGTTACACCGAAAGTGACAGGAGTGCAACATTACAACTCACCCCATAGGTGGGGTTAAAGGTGGATATTGCTTATATATCTGCCTAGATAAATGTGTGGATATCTATCAATCAATAATCCTTCATCTAACCATCTTTGTATTATGCATTAATGCATATAAATAGATTTTTTTTAAAGGGCTGCACAATTAAGACAAAAAGTCATAATTGTGAGTTATTTCCCCTGATATTGTATTAACAGTTGTCATTTTATTGAATAGTATTTACATTGTTTTCATTTTATTGTCATTGTATACTAGGGGCTTAGTTGTAACACTGTGTTTCAACTAACCCCGCTGTGTAAAAATGTTTTTAATCCCGGCTATAAGTTACTAGGAATTGCTCACATGTTTCAAAATTCTGTTATGTTTTAGGTAACAAGACTTTGATTTAATTATTCAAATAGTTCGATTGGTGACTTACACACACAACTTAAAAGTTAAAAACTTTTAAGAAATTTACTTTTATGCCTCCAAAACACTGTTCAAAACACATCAAAACTTTTCACAAATTCATATCATATCATCTTCTGACAGTAAGAGAAAAAGACCAAAAGCACAGATTGCTCGGCCATGTATAAATATGTAAAGTAGCTGCGTTACAATTAACCCCGCATTAGTTTGTGCCCTGCTCACCCCTATGCTATACCTAATTAGCTACACCCACATTTTATATTAAATTTACTTTAAATTTGTGCTGTAGGAACACATTTTTCAAGAACATGAATGCTCAAACAAATCATCTCTAAGCTCTTGGTTGGAAAGTATTTTTGAGCTTCTGAAATTGCAGTTTGGGATAAAAATAAACACAGCTTAGAGTACAATGTGGGCGCAAGTTATCAAGCTTTAAAATCGTATGCAGGCTAACTATTGGCAGTGACTCTCGTTTCAGTTTTTACGACAGCTCCAACTGTGAAGTCTCTGATGATGTCTTCTAGACTCATCTTCTGCTACTGAACAGAAAAAACTGTTAATTCTTCTGTTCCAGTGGTTATGTCGGATTGCACTTCAGGGGGCGAGCAGTCTGCTATCACAAATGCTCATCTACTAACCAAAATTACCATTGTCATCTTGATGTTGTACAGAAATGATGCTTAAAAATCACAATTACAATAAGAACAGGAAAAGCTTGGCAAGGATACTATAGTGATTTGCCTTACGGAATTACCGTACACACAGGGTTTATATAACAGTTTGGAAAATGCTTACTGTCATTTTTTATTTTATCCAGTCTTACAAAAGGCTCAAAATGATTTCACATTCAAAATTAAAACGATCCATTTGTTATGTTTACGGCTCCCTTATTGCATGTTTTGCGCCAAAGTTGCATCAAGCAGTGTTAGATGTTATGTGATGTAGTGATTGTGTAATGGTGTTTAAACAGTTTATTTATTCATTTAGTAACATCATCTAACCCTGTGCATCTTGTGGTTATTTCATTAGGCTGGGTACACACCAAAAGATAATCGGGCTGATTTTGGGCCGATTACCACCCTTCCGAAAATCCTAGCTATGTCCCGAGTATCGCGATGGTTCTACAAATAATTTTATCATATTGTCCCTTCGTGTGAGGTGTGTTAAGAGTGTCCTGTCCGAACCTGCTCGGAAGAACGTCTGAGCCACGCGATCGTGAATCGTAAATATTGAATATTTACGATCAGAAATCCTGATGTGTGTGGGGAATCCTAAGGACAAACGCGAGCACGCTTTTAAAATTATCACGTGAAACAAAACCATATCCAATCAGAAAGTGAGATGAGGGAAGACGGAAGCAGTAATGGCGCAGCACAAAGGCCGCTTCTCAATCTGTAGGTCGCATTTCCAGGCTGCATATACTTCATCAAAACGTCTTATTTCAGAATATTAACAGTTATAAAATTGACTATTATTCCTAGCTTATCGTATATTGTTGTAATATACTTATGACTTGCGAATGTAATGCTCAGTTAACTTGAATAAACCAGGTTTCATGATGTATGCAGCCTGCATATGCGACCTCCACAGGCTACAGCCTTCGGATTAAGAAATGGCCAAGGTGAAGTTGATGTGGACAGCAGAGATGGAGGATCAGCTTGTTGATTTGTGGCAACATCACAAATGTTTATACAAATGTAAAAATTATTCCAAGCACTATCAATGAAACGTCTTCCTGCGTATTGTCCGCCATGCTTATTCTGAAGTCTTGCGAGATTTTGTGAAATTTCCTCTGTTTACAGTCAAGACTCTAGTTAAAAATCTGTTTGTGTGTGGTGTGCTGTCTTTGACACATAATGGCACACCACACACTATAGGAGCAAAACGGTTAAATCTAGGATTTTTTATCGTCATGTTTGTGGCCTATTACATTTTTAAAATCTTATAAGATGTAAAAAATCTTTTGGTGTGTACCCAGTCTTAGCAAACTAGCCTCCTAGAAAAAACTGCCTGTTTAACTCTTTATTTGCAACAGGTTAATGAAGTCCTACAGGTTAAGAGAACAGATGAAAGTAAATGCTTTTTTAAAAGTTGTATCTACTATATGGCTTTCTGGAACAAGATAAATCTTTTTTTGTCATTGGTTTACAATCAAGCAGTGTTGGGGCTAGTTACTCAAAAAAGTAATATATTACGTATTACATATTACTCTCAAAAATAGTAATGCCTTACTTTACTTTATTACTCCCTGGAGAAAGTAACTAGTTATATTACTAGTTATATTACTAGTTACATTTTTTTCTGGACAAGAATGTTTATTTGGGCAAGCCACGGCCAAGAAAATGCTGGCTTCCTTACCCGCTACTGGACGTGGGGCACAGCGTTTTGAGAAACATTAAAGAGTGTGCACTTCACCGTCAAGTAATTTTCCTTCCGTTGAACATAATTAAATATGACAATCTCCACCCGTCGAAACTAGCTTTCTGTTGCTGGGAACCTTCCTCTGAAAGAGCTTGCCGTTGTTGACGCTTCCATTTACCCGATCTGTCTTTGAGTGTGCCGCTGCCGCTCTGTGCTGCTGGCTGCCGGGTGTCGACCAATCGGTGATGGTAAATGATACCTCGTGCCAAACTTAGACCAATCTCTGTTCCATTCAGGCCCTCCTCCCCTTCCCTTTTGTTCTCTGTGTTTTGTGCCTTGTGTGATGAAGGTGCTACTGGCGAATGTAACTTAAGTAACTAGCTCGGGAAAACTGTAATAATATTACCATTTTCAGACGGGTAATGCCTTACACTACTAGTTACTGAAAAAAGTAATATTATTACAGTAACTAGTTACTTTGTAACTAGTTACACCCAACACTGCAATCAAGATATAGTTATGTGACAAAACTGACCAACTAGTCATGAGAAACGCGAGAACCAGAGATTTGATGCGCCATATTGTTCACCATGATTGTAGTTTTTCACATACGTTAAAACACAACATATCAAACACTAAATAAGCTCAAAATATGAATTGGTTTCTCTCAAAAACATACTATTTTGCTTAAAAAATAAAGATCTTAATGGAGTCATATGAATTTGTTTTATGATGGATGGATGCACGTTTTGGAGCATTGATCTTCATTCAATGGCATAACAACGCTAAAAAGAGCCAGGGTATTACTTAACATAACTTCAACTATATTCAGCTTGAAACATTTTTAGTTCTTATCCAAATTCATTCTTAAAAATGTGCATAAAACCTGCACAGATTTGAATACAACTTTTACAATCTGCAATACTATAATCTTACAATGCAGTGCTGGTATTGCTGCTTTTCTACTTTGAGCATCACTGTGACTTTTAGGCCAGGATAACTTTTCCCCACCATATTGCTGACAAATATCCTTCCTACCATAGTGGGAGTAGATCTCGAGAGCATTTGGTCTCTATAATGGGGGTTTAAACGGTGTCAGACACAGAAGCCCTCTATACTCTGTGTTTGACAGCTTGGAGTCCCTGGTGAAAGGCATGTGAAAGGCAGTATGGCTATCCGCATCTGGTAAAGATGGGGAGCAGATAAGAACAGCTGGCTTGGGCTTAGGAAATCTCTGGGACTGCGAGCCAAAAGCTGCATGTACATTTAATATGGACCTTTGCCAGCTTTTCAAGCTGCCGCTGTGGCATTAAAGCTACTCAGATGAACAGGACTGTGTTTTAGGCCATCAAAACATTTGGAGAGACATATGGTGACTTGCATGTCGTAGGCTGATCACATTCATCGTCCTTATTGCGATCAGTTAAACTATGATAACAGTACAATGTACTCATTTAAAACGAGTGAACTGTACTCAAACCAGTGAAAAACGTTTATTCAACTTAAAAGTTTTATGTGTGTCTTAAAATTTTTGAGTTGGTTTACATAAATGTTTTAAGAGATCTGAACTTTTCGGGCTTTACAATGTAAAATACCAAGCTATTTTTTTAAATAACCATAAAAACCATCAGCCTTACTTGCCTTTTCTCTATGCTTGAAAGGGTCCCTTTAGTATTATTTTAAGTGATTATTTCTTTTTTTAAGTAATGTTATATGTAAAAATAATAGTTTGTCTAACATATCTACTTGTTCTTACAAATGAAACATGGGATGTGTACATCTAATGCTTTAAAAATCAATCATGTGAAATGCAAGTCCATTTTTTAATAAAATGTCCCAAATAACATAATAAATAGCCTATCAGTATCAAAAATCTGTTACTGCTTTTTTCTTCAAACCGTTGCTTACTTTCACTTTCTTTGAATGAAGAGCCTGCTCCGTGACATTCCCAACATCTTTTAAATATCCCGCTCTCCCACAGAGGTCGACTCCTATCGCTATTCCGGAGCGCAAGTTCAGTCAGACATTTCAAAGGTTCACTCCACCCCTGGCATTTGAGAATGAATAAAGCATTGCTTATCCATCAAAAACAGCAGGTCACTATCTCCCAGAACCATGGCTTAGAGAGAAGGAAATAGTTAATCTTTCACCTCCCCTGGAAAAGAATGGACACCCATAAACTGATACACCTTCCCGATAGCCTGCACTTCTGCTTTTGTGGTCTATGAGAGTATTGAAGGGTGAATGAAACATTGCCAACAAGCATCGTGTCAGAAAGAGCGGAGGAGAAGATTTCCCAGAGGCCCACTGGTGTGACATCCAATGACCCACTTTTCATGTGTTTTTTTTTTTTAGGTAACAATAGAGCAAAGTGTCAGGTATGTAAGGGGGCACCTGGAGTCAACATCCTGCTCCGGTGTACAGGTTATTGTTTTTTTTCCCAATTTTCGGCTGTGGCTGAATGTGTTGTTATGGTCTGTGGATATATATATAGTATATCAGGGATTCACTATCATATGGGGGTTAGGGTGGATTGATTCTTGACAAATGCACACAATTGTTTTATTGGTTTAGACATTTTACCCAATGTGAACCACAAGGACTGCATGATTTATTTCAGAAAAACTGCAACAACCAGATATCAAAGAGCATTCAGAAGATACTAGGGTAACTTAGATAGGCTAAGGTTTGAAATATACTGTATTAAAGGAAGGTTATGACATTACAATTTAGAATATTATATAGGATTTGCAATGAGACCTAGAGCTGTAATCGGGCCTTAAAAGTTAGGCCCGAAATGTCCGTAGCCCGACAAAATGCAGCCCGAACCCGAAGGTACATTTAGATTGACAGCTATTTAAAAGCCCGAAACCGTTTACAGCCCGACATTATTTAAATGTGCGCACACACACAGCTTTTGTCAAGAATGAGAAATTTACACAGGTTTTAACATTATTTATTCATGACTAATAATCTACACGCCATTTGGAAGTTGAAACAAAGAAATAAAATAAGTCATCTGTAACATTGTAACATCTCATTCTAAATAGGCTTATGCAATACACTATAAATATGCCAATAAAATTATTATTTCTTAACGAATTAAATTAAGATAATATATTCTGAATTAAGATGGGTATTTGGCAATAACGAAATTAAGAGAAAGGCTCCGCGGGATTTGCGTTGGCACTTCTCTCCATTACTGCCAACATTAGTCTATATCCTCTGTCTAAATTATGTATTTAAGACTCGATTCATATTTAATTATACATTGAAAAACCTACTCACCAAAATTAGGCTACATGTTTTTGATGAGGAAAATCATTAAATCCAATCCACTGTAAATGAATTCAGCGCGATCCTGCGCTATTGAACTTGACCGCTCATTTACCTCACAAAGCCGGAGCGCAAGCCCGAGCCCGCCCCGAGCCCGTGTAAAATGTTAGAAAGGAAGCCCGAACCCGCCCGAGCCCGTCGGGTCCCGACGGGTCCCGTCGGGTTCGGGCAAAGATCTTCAGCTCTAATGAGACCATTGTACTTGTATTCTTTTTACTGTACTTTATGACAGATGCTGACAAGTCAGCCCTGTGTTTCAAACATTTGCAATTGGTCAGCTTGTAAAACAATGTTTGCATACTAATAAATTGATCTTTTATCTGTTAAACCATACTGTACAGCTCACTTTACTCAATAATGTCATGTTTAGATGCTTATGCAAAGACCCGGCTATGCCTGGTATTAAAATCTAACTTTTCTGATTGCATTTTGAAAAGAGTCTCTGGTTTTGTGATTTCACACATCACCATGGATGTTTTGGTTCTTTTGGGGATCTGGTAAGGAACCAAACCTGCCCACAAGTGTCATTACAGTGCTCCTGAGTTATGTTAGCATAAACACTTCACTTCCATGCAGCATTTTGTTTGCTCAGAATCAAAGCCTAAGCTTACATAAAACACTATTCTTATGCTGCCTCGCAATCACTGGTTTTCCATTTTGGAAATGTAAATTTGTTTTCAACATCTAGTTCCTAAACCTGAGCCTGTCATCAAAGATAAGCTGTAACAATGAAATTGCTCTTTTTCCTTTTTCTAGTTTTTGCTGCGCTTGTTTTCAGCCGGCTGAGCACGTCGCAAGAATATCGATCAAGAAGAGATTCATTGTCAGAATGTGCTATGTAACATATATCAGTTGAGACCCCAAATTCCACATAAACATCTATTGACCCGGATTACCCCTGGGCGCCACACAAACATGATTACACCCATAATTCCCCAGTATTGATCATCCATTGATCTTACGTAATGCTACCATTAGTCCCTTTCAATTAGACATTTAGTGATTAATTTCAATAATGAAACCGGCAGACATGCATTGGCATAAATGATATTGACCGTTCTTGCTCCTTTAAATCTTAACCTCAGCCCGATGCATTTATTCATTCCAGGTTGCGGCTCATATTATTCACTAAAGTACAAGTGCTTGCACGTCCTACCCATTAAGAAAGGCTTTATCTCGGAGAGATAATGTGGACAGTTGTGACTCACACGCTTGTCTTCTCATGCATGTCCACCTCTTCTAGCCAGCAGCATTGTACTTTAGTTAAAAGCACAGTTTCTGAAGCCCAACCAAGAATCAGATAATGACTCACATCGATGAGCTCAGACAAGCGTGTTATTTTGTTTCTCTTGTTACCCCTGATGAACTGGCTGTGAACTATTTCGTAGAATTTCTTTTAACAGTTTTAGTTTAATGTTAGACCAGAGTAACCTCCGCTTTTAATGCCATTAAACCAAATGAGAAGCAGGCAGATGTTGTCTTTTTCTTGATGTTATCAGTGTTTTATGTGAAAATGAATGGATGAAGCAACATTTTTTTAGAGTTTACAAGGACATATGGGTGTGTATGAGCATTAAAACTTTTTAATGTAAATATAGTACATGTTTGACATGATCTGTCTCAATTGATCTGTCTGTAGCTAAATTGGCATTCCATTGCATTGACAGTGCAAAAGGTCCTAGTAAGCACACATACACTCTAAACCTACCTTGGGTTAAAAAAGGGACGAACCCAACCCGTTAGGTCGTAATTTATCATCGCTGGGTTGTTTCATCCCAAAATGCTGCATTGGTCAAATGTAATAAATATATGGCCGGGTTTGTCCATTTTTGACCAAGCATTTTTTTAGTGTACTGAAGAAAAGTACGCTGTGTAATGCACTATATTAAAGTCGCCTTTCCACTGCACATGACACAACGATACGATTGTGGGACTTCGCCCCCTAGTGGGAGTTGTAATGACTTTTCAGTTTAAATGTAACATGGAAGAGAAGCTCATTCCAGCGCAAGAGGCTTCATTCCAATATTTACCATTTATTTAGTGGAATAACTAAATGAACGCAAATAAATGAAACAATAAACAGCTCTGCATATATGAACAAAAACTACTTATATTTTTAATATGGAGACAAAAATTTAAATAACTATCAGTAATCAATCTAAAGTTTTTTAAGCACACATGCTAAACTTTACATGCTTATATCTTCTGTATGCGAATGTTGATTCATACCAAAATGCTTTTTTTGCATAGTTGTGTTTGACAAACGAAAACGTCTCGGGTTACGTATGGAACTGTTGTTGCCTGTGAAAGGAACGGGGCGCTGCATATCTCTTGCAATACTTCCTGCATCCCTGTAACGCCGTTTTTGGCAATATTTCAGATAGCGATATACTTCCTGGCTCATGCGTCACCCTGTCTTTGCCTCACCTTTGATTGAATTTGATATACACATGCAGATGCACTTTCCCTTGGAGGTGTCCTCAAAATGTCACTGCAGTGATGCAGTGCGAGTTCCCTCGAAAGGGAACTGTAACAATGTATCTTTAAAGGTAACACAATGTTACCTTGCTCTCACTTGAAATGTGTACCCACTTAGTCCTTGATTTTGAGGGTATTGGACCTGGAAAGTCCTTAAAAGGTCCTTGAATTTGAAGTTAACTAAGGTCTGGGAACCCTATGATAAAGTTAAACAAAAAGGATTAATAATTTTTTACTTCACACACTGTTTTTAATTAAAATTAAAAATATATTACTTCTGGTCGGCATATCACATGCGGTGTAGATGCACAAGTTTTTTACACGGTTTCAACACTCAAAACGGATCCAAAATTACGCATCCGCAGATGGTCAGGACCTCATGCAGCCCCTTTTCGATTCTCCATAGGAAATGAATGTCTTCCGGTTTATCAGACGTCGTTTTTCATGTGCAGTTGAAAGGCGACTTAATGCATTTATAGGTGTTTAGCATTCTTTCATTGTAGCCTACTGAATATTTACTAGTTAGTCATCTATGCATGAAAATTAATACTTACAAGAATGTTAAGTACAAACCATCAATAATTTAAAGGTGGTGTGTAAATTTTAGCATCTCTTAGTGGTGAGATTAGCTCACAATTTAATTTCAAAATGCATAGCCGCCACAGGCTAGACAATGTATGGACAAAGCGCACTCTGTAGAACATTTTGTCCATTTAGGGCTACTTTAGACACATGACGGCGACTTCATGTACAAAGGGGACCCGCGATGTATGTAGATAAAACAGCTCATTCTAAGGTAATACAAACAATACAGTTTATTATGTAAGGTCTTTATACACCACTGATAATATAGTTATGTAGATTATATTCAAGAGATTTTTTCTAAAAGTTACACAATGCACCTTTAAACAATTATCTGTCATACAAAAATAGACATATTACAGTATTTTGATTATTCTTGTTGTCAATTATTCAACCCTCAAACTTGCTTGGAAAATATTGAAAATGTAAGTCAGACGAATGTTGTGTTTCTCTGTTGAATTCCCCCTAGATCCGCCACTTTCTCCCACTCAAAACAGCCCACGATACATAGTGCCGCCTCAAAAAAACCCTGAGGCCAAGAATGGCAGTTCCTTGAAGAATGAACTCATCTGAACAGCAAGGCAAATAAATAAATCAAATGTTAAAAAATGCAGACAAAGTCTACAGGCGCAGCAGAAACCGTCTCCACGGTGTTACTAATTTCATAGCGTGTTTATAATGCTGAGCATTTTTTTATGCAGAATATACACCCTATTTTCTTCTGTTTTGCAACTTAACTAAGACTTTTCTTCACTGAATCTGTTGCAGCATCTGTTTTTGTGCAGTGCGTTTTTTAACAAAGACATAAACAAAGAAAACAAACTGTGAAAGCCTTTTACATCAAACCACACCTGCCCTTTTAACATACACTACTGTTTATCAAGAGCAGCCGTGCTGGATTTTACCCCCATGTATATATTTGTGTTATGGCATCTGTTGTATCTCTACACGAAATCACATTTGGCTAAGCCACTTAGCATTGGTTATTTACTCATTAACGTCCCCTGAAGTGTTACTTTGCGTTGTTTAATCATTGGATGACAGCAAATTCACAAGGGAAGTCTTGAGTGCTGGTTTACAGGAACAGCAGAAGCTTCGGGCTACATCCTTATCCTACCCCGCGCTCCCCTAGCAGCCGCATACAATAACTTATACCTGTAAACGTCCCGGTGAAAATGTGTTTCTGCTGTCCCGGCTCACCATGATATGTGGCAAGACATCGGTTTTACAGCTCACCCCTGCTCCTGCATCGTAATGAGTCCGCTGTCAGCAGCAGGGCCAAGATCCTCACGTCGGGCTGCCAGAGTCTCGCGATGTGCTGTCTTAAAGTGTCTCTGCTCTTTAATTGAATTCTCCACCCCCTCCGGCCCCCTTCGACTGCATGCGAGCCAAGGGTGTGTTTAAGTGTTAATTTGTCAACTGCGACAGGGTGGCGTCCGGTTGCTTGTGTTGGCGCTGGCAAGGCAGGCACGCTGTGAGAACAGATGGACTTCAGAGGTGGCTTCTTAATCTTGTGCATAAACACTGCCACAACTCTTGAAGTTGTATTTCATTTGCCTAATTTGAATCCTGCATACGCATTTATTTTTTTAATTTATGTTTTTGTCAAAACAGTTGTCGCTTATTATAGATTGACCTTGTTAAAATGTCGATAAACACTGTGACCCTGACTCAATGAATGCGTCTCAATCAGCTTCCTGGTTGACTATTCTGTGCACTGCATGGGGGTTGGCTGTTTCTGTCCCTTTATCAGATCCTTCCTGTGCACTTTTTGATTTATTTTTTTAATTTAATTATTATAATGATTTTTTTTTTACCTTCTCAGAACATAGCACAAATCATTCAAAAGTCAACACAACACAAAAGTCATTCTTTTAACATTTGATATCTTTTCTAAACTCACTTCTTTTTTGATGTTATCTAAAGAATTAAACCAATGATGGTATAAACGGTGTATTAAAGCTTTTAATTTTTTTTTTTTGCTGCTGCATGCTTCTGGCCAATAAACACACACTTTTGGGTTGTTTATGGGTAGTCCCTGTTGTGCTGGTTAGACCGTATATCAAAGTAGGAGCTAATTTAGTTACCTTATAGTAAAATCGATCCCAGTTCCTGTTGTGCCAGAACGGCAAAAAGCAGGCAGTTACCCAAATAGTTCAGGTTCCTGCTGTGCGAATAGGGCTCATGTTACCAACAGGACTGGTATTGTGTTTTGAACCAACTATTTACTGTACACTCCCTGTACACTCTCCAAGATCCCCCTTACCATAGTAAAGCAGTATGAAACAGGCCTCCTGCTGCTTAGTGCTTTAGTAGATACCCTATACCACATATTCCCTCTCATCTTAAGTCTGAATTGCCTCAAGAAACTAGTCTTTGAAGTAATAACAGATTCGCTTTATCTTCGAACTTCTGTATCACCACACAACCAACACGTGTTTAAATGTCCTTACCAGACCCTGAGACAGTTCACACAACGCCTCCAACTACAGTACCTCCCTTGAGACATTATATAAGCCTAAAGTGATTTTCCCAGCATAGTTTTTAGTTATACACTTGATGGATTTTACCGAAACATTCCGGTTTGTAACTCCAACCTCGAAGAAGATTTATCATTTCTCAATTGGAGCTTAATGTGGAAGCTTTGATCTAGTCATAGTCATAAACTTGGCATCTAAGAGCTAGGATTTAGATTTCATCCTCAGGGCTTTTCCATATGATTCACCTAATTACTCTCTTCTGCTGTGACACTACCCCATAAAGTACCGATGAAACTCATGTATGTCCAAAACGGTTACTTTTAAGGAAGTGAAAAAAACACCGTATTTCAAAAGCAGTTAAATGTAGTGTTGTCATACTTGGTACGGCATCTTTACATGTAACCATATTCTTGCCAGTGTAATGATATAATCCACATTTTACCAAAATTGAGTTTAAATGGACATACGTGCATATTTAAGCAGTAACGGTGGTCAATACGCATTCTTCCGATCATTAATTAGAATGTCCAAGTCGCGTTTTATATTGACAGATGAATACGCTCAGTTTATTAAATAGCCTACGTCTTAGTTTATTAAATACGCTTAGTTTATTTAATATTAATTGTAAATTTATTAAATGTCTCTCGCAAACTATAAAGGGACAATGAATCAATACACTGACATGGTAATGCTATACAGATACTTTGTTTGCACAGTCCTACCGTAATTTTGTCACTCCTAGACGTACGTCTGGCATCAGGGGGGAAACATTTACCTTTCCTTCGATGAAGGAAAATCATTGTCTCACCAGGCTATGTTTATTCGGCTGTCCAGTGCTGAGCTTCGATGAAACTTCACTAGACCGGGGCGGGAGATACGCGGCCTGATTGACAGCTTTGACACCAACTGGATATATGTGAAAATCAGATGACATGATTTCCCAACTTTTCATTGGCCTTTTAGATATGTGAAGCATACTGTATACGGAAATGAACCTGGACATTCAATCTGTCGAAAAATCTCAAAATCGGCAAAATGGACATACGTGATTTTCATCGGACAGCGACGATATGTTACCCTCTCTGTGAAATCCAGGCTGAAAGTCTCATTATCTAATTATTAAATTTGGAGCATTTGAGTTTGATTTCACATTGATGTCAATCTTTGACATGGCCTTAAGGGGGTTGCACACCAGACGGAAAACGTAGTGCTGCGTCGCGTCATGAATCTAAAAACAGAACACATTACTTTCTATGAATGTATGCACATGTGACTGTGACTGTGACTCTGGACACTGCTCAAATCCCTGTCTCGCCACTCACATAGTTTAAGATTAAATAACATCATATTTGTCCCAAATCGTTAGCGATTAACATTGGCTAAAAACGTACGTGCAAACGGTGTATGATACCCCTGAGTTGTCCTAGACGCGACGCGGCACTGAGCTTCTCGTCCGGCGTGCGACCCCCTTTACTCAGTCAATACACAAGGTTATATTTTTGCAAAATGCACTTTACATTATGTATGATTAAAAAAAAAAATCAATAAATCACACAAAAAATGACAGTGGCTTTCACAGGCATGGTCTCAGTTAATACCCATGGGCATTTAAACACAGACTTGTTGCATCATAAGGCAATGACTTCAGCAACATTAGGGCATCTCCGGCAAATGCATTCGGACAGACTTCCTAGGCAGGCTTGGCAGCATACCAGAATTTTGTTTGAAATATAAACGGAGAGCGCCTTTGTAATAACTAATCCCATATTTGAAAACTTCAAGACTAATTTCTCACTAGAAATGCAGTCAAAGGTGTAAAAAAGTGACAAAATTTTGGCTCTAGCCTTTTTTTTGGAAGCCATTTAATTTTTTCAAACTCGACCAGGCTTAAACAATTACATTCCGTGCGCAAGCCACGCATAAAATTATGGGACAATGAATGTATCTCAGAAGACAGGAAGTAAACCAAACATTAGATTCGGACGTGCCTTCATGCCATCGAATGTTGACTCTGAAGGCAGCATTTTAGAGATTTCAAAGTCAAAAGTCAGCTTGACTGCAATTTAAATATTTTAGTAGTTTCAGTATAGCCTCCATATTATTGGTAATTTTAATACTAATTTCTTTAGCAAAAACTTTTGTATAAATCGACTCCATGTTTTTATTTAATTTGTGCAATTTACATTTGTTTTAGTTACACGTAATTGCGTTGGAGTTGTATTGATTTAACATTATTTTAAAGTTCACGTAATGTGTTATTAACCACCCAACCAAATCTTAATGATGGAAAAAAAACAGCTCCAATGCAAAGTTCTTCACAACATGTACGTAGCCCGTCTTGTGTGTGGTTCGTAATTTCAAAATATGTGTTCTGCTAGTCGAGTTATCTTATGTGCATCACATGTCTTGTCAAAATAAGTGCTTGCTGCAGATGCGTCTAAAAGGTTAAGAAGAAAAGAGACGCTTGCATTTGCCAAATACTCGCATAATCTCATGCGTAATCAAAGTTTACTGTGAAGGTAGTGTCTTGCATGTATTTTGTGAACGTGAGCGTCTCTTTTATCATAAACGGTTTTGAAGCTGGTGCACCAGGCACTTATTTTGACAAAACACGTGATGCATATGGTTCACATGACGCACACATATATTGAAAACATCACACGACACTCCGAACACATAATTTAAATTTGCACCGTTCGGATGAGCAGTCACGAGCCGCCACTGCTAGATTGTCATTGCACATTTTTGCAGCATGTCATGGTGTGGCATAAGGGGACCTCTGTGTGATCTCCCACTTAAAAGTGTGTTAGCAATTAAAAGTAGCAACATTGGCATTAATGATTGAATCTGAATGACTATGGTCCAATTATATTGGAATAACATTTATGCACTGGAAAAAAAGTATCTCATAGTTCACACAGATTTGAAGGCATACAGATGGTAGATTTCTAAAAGGATAAATGGAGAGAAATGTTATTTGTCTACATGTGTATGTCATGTTCACTTCCTGTGTATAACATGTTATTTTTAAAGTTTCGACCAAATATATTAGGATGCAAAACCTAATGCATTTCACTTTACTTCATTAAAAATGTTAAGAGTGGCAAATGCAGCTAATTTGTTTTTCTTATCTCCATGTTATTTGTTTACAGGTGTTTTAGCAGCCATCAGTCCGTGTGGCTTCGTTCAGTCTAGGCTTGCAGGGCTTTAGCATAATTCATTCAAATTTGAATAACTGATTTGTTCCTCATGCTGTTCATTTGAGGGCCGATTTGAAGTTTAAAATGTAGCGACTTAATATGTCTTAATGTGGTATGATGATGCTTCACACCCAATATTTTAATGAGAATTCAGTATCATCAAAATCAGTCATCGCAATAACCATATCAGTTGATATAATTGACAATTATGATTTTTGTCATAAATGTTCAGCCCATGGCAATTATCCCAATTAAAATGTAAAGTGTTCTGTCACACATATTTATGACATTTGTCTTTCAGCAAATGTTTTGCTATTTTCATACTGCAGCTTTGCTTGTTTTTCTTCTTTGCTTTGGCAGTTTTTCGTTCTTTGAGGCTCCAAAAGTATGTTGTTGTTACTAAATAGCATTCTGTCACTGCTTTGACTAACAAGTCCTTTTGCAAAAGTAATGCATTTGACAGTTTAGACATAGCATCTAGATATTTTACTCTATAACTCCAGACCCTGAGGGGTGTGAAAATTGTACGCTTCTCACCCAAAGAAACCAAATCTTCCATTATGTTGTATTATTTTATATTTTCTTAACAAAGTTTTTCCTCTGTGTTTAAGAATCATTATCTTATTGTAAAGTTTCTTCAGTGTTTCTGAAAACGCTTAGGTTACTCACGTAACCCCGGTTCCCTGAAATAACGGGAACGAAGCATTGCGTCAGTTAGCTCAGTGGTTTTCAATCTTGTCCTAGGGGACCCACAGCTCTGCACATTTTGTATGTCTCCCTTAACTGACACACCCAGTTCTGTTCATGGATCTCTCCCTTAATGAGCTGATGATCTGAATCAGGTGTGTTAGATAAGGGAGACATGCAAAATGTGCAGGGCAGTGGATCCCCTAGGACAAGATTGAAAACCACTGAGTTAGCTGACGCTATGGGGGAAACTCCTGTTTACTCCGTGACTGAAGCCTATTGGTTAACGTCAGTACAAAGTACAGACCAATGACGTTTGAACCCGCGCGCGGGATGCACACGTCCTTATATAAGCGCGGTTCAATCGTCAGGAGCTCATATTATTCGACTGAAGCGCGCAGCCGAATAACACTCGCTGCGTAGACGTTTGTAGCACGGCAAGAGACGCAATGCTTCGTTCCGTTATTTCAGGGAACCGGGGTTACGTGAGTAACCTAAGCGTTCCCTTTCAATACGGTTCACTTCGCATTGCGTCATTTAGCTGACGCTATGGGGGAACGTAATCCCATCACGCCGTGCATACACAACGTACTGAAGTGCCTTACCGGAGAGACACTGCGTGTGGCCCTATACCCGGCATATTCACAGCTTTAAAACAAATGTGTAAGCACCATATAAATTGTTGACGCGCACACGGTGGGGTTTTAAACGCACCGGGGGCACATAACATGGGGGCGAGGTACCGAGCGCGCCGCGGCTGTGCGAGATAAGTAAATTCAGAGTCACGTTGGTGAGCTCGCTGAGCGCACCGTGGTGTACACATAAAACGCATGAGCGTGCATGATTGAGCCGAGAGAACCTGCGCTCGTAGGGCAGGGATGTCTAAGCTGTACAATCTGACAACGTAGACGGCGAAGACCAGCCGGCCGCGTAGCAGATATCAAATATAGATATAGATACCCCTGTAGACCAAGTTCATGAAGAAGCCAAACTCGCACAGAGTGGGCTCTATATAGGACATAGCTCATAGAGGGGCGTGAGCCAGTGCGATGGTTTCAACGATCCATCTAAATAACCACTGTTAGCAACAGACATACGTAGTGAGTGATCTGCGAAGCTCACGAACGGCTGATCTGACTATAATATGCGGCAGAACGGTTCATAGCGTGGGATTATACAGATACCACAATAGTGTGAACCCAGGTGCGCCCTCGAGCGCATCGGATGCATATAGGTAGTTTTATAGTGCACAGATCGGTGAGCTTTTCAAGCGCGCCGTAAATGTGTATTGACTATAAATTGCACGGGCACAGGTGAACACTTGAATACATTGTGAATGCATATAGATGAATCAGAGTGTTATAATGCACAGGCCGGCAAGATTCTGGAGCGCGCCGTCATGTGTTCTGATAATAAATTGTGCGCACACGGGTGAACCCTTCAGTGCACCGTGAATGCGTATAGATAAATCAGTGCACAGAACGCGCCGTGAATGTGTACAGATATGATTGATGAACGTAACGGTGGGCACCCAACGCACCGTGAACGTACACAGATGAACAACAATGTATGTGTCACAAAGCATAACACAGCTGTGTATACAGGTGAGCTTTTCCAAGCGCATCTTATTGTATACCAAAATGTTATAGCGTGCACATGTAAGCTTCTCTAAGCGCACGGTGGACGCATATAATTAAAAATCATATCGTGCATACAGGTGAGCTAATGGGCGCACCTTTAATGCAACAAACCTCAGTAGTGCGCGAAGCAGGGATGTCGAAGCTGTAAACTGACAACGTGGACGGCGGTGGAGAAACCTCTAAGACCATGCCCATGCTCTAAGACAAGTGAGCATAATTGTCACGGGAGGTCATAACGTCAATGATCCATAAATAACCTGTATTGACAGGTGCTCTAGTGAGTGATCTGTGACGCAGATGAACAGCTGATCGTCTGATGTACGTCAGACGTATCTGTCATACAGAACCTTGGACAGTTCCAGAGCGCTGTACCTCGGGCACCATCCGCATCTGAGAAATGACAGGCTTATGAATAAAGTGAATGGCCAGCCGTAAAAGCATGGTTCGCTGTTACCGCCGCCGTCCGCATCTGAGAGATGACAGGCTTGTGAATTAAATGAATGGTCGGTCGTAAAAGCGTGGTTTGCTGTTATCACGGCCACATAGATATAGGTAGGGGAGAGAGCCCCCGTGCCTCTGTAGTGAGGAGAAAAGTGTTCCACCCACGATTCGCGGGGGGTTTAGACTTTCAAATGTCACTAGACAGAATGGATCAGACTTTGCATAAGGACGCCTCGCGAAAGGGGTCCTAGCAGCTTGTGTCAATGTGTCATAAGGCACGTAATGTAGGTCGTGTCCCACGGATGCCATCTCCGCACGCCCATCGTAATGGGTTAATATTTTGAATCTTGGTAGTTTAAGCATGAGATGCGTATCACTCTGATTGAACATAGCTTATAAAGCGATGCAATGAGTTTATAAAGGAGATGACTCGTCAGCTTGTACAGGGGGCGAGATCTCAGTTTGGTTCGGTAAATAATGAAACCACCGTAGTTTGTCCGACCGCATTATCACAATAACACGGTCGAGAGTGCTGCAGTGCTAAATCATCCCCTTAATGTACCGTATTCACAGTACAAGGTGATTGATATGAGACAAACGGCGTTCCACGCGCCGAAGGCTGATTGCCGTCGTAAAGCGTGTTCAACCCACAGCAGATGCTGGGTTAGCTCGTAATGACAGCACTTCATGCAGACGTGTGTAACTTAAGCATAAGCTTCCTGGCCGTCAGCTCGGGGCGGGACCTTTGCTTAGTCAAACTGAAGTGGACTTATGAACAGAATGCCACGATATTCAGCTTTCTGAGGCTCGTTAGAGGGGTACGTGTGCCCGTCTTAAACGAGATGCCGCGCGCGTCTGACTGTGCGCGCGCTTTGAGCTTTGAAACTTATTGTGGCGGGTAGCAAGCTTACTTGAGGTTGATATTACCCTTAATATCTCCGAGTATTGGAGCGGAGGTGTGAGCGTCTTCGGATCCGCTAATATAAATCAGCTATATGGCCGAAAAACGTCATAAACCGCTTGGCTGTAAGCCTTTGAGTGGCTGTCCGGAGAGGGCGCGATTCAAACGCTTGGAGCCATGCAAAAGTCTGAGGCTGTCGTCTCTCTAGGAAGAGAGAATAACAGCCGTAAGACCGTGCTCGTTTGCGCCATCAGCATCGTAGCGGAGAAACTGAGGTGGGCTGCGAGCGAATTTGGCAGAAAGGTGTTAGAGACACCGTACAGTCGTGGGGTGTCAATACACAGTATATGGCCAAACCGGGTTTTTTTCGGCAAGCGTCGATAGAATTATGGACAGCGGGCCGTGTGTGCGTATTACTGATTGCTTTTCAGTAAGGCGATAAAGTGTTTAGAGACACCTTACAACCGTGGGTGTCAATACACAGTATAGTAAGCACAGAAATTACTCTTTTTAGAGGAATTAAATACCGTTCGCCACTATAGTGAGGTCGCATAACCGACAGTATTACACAGTATGTTTGGATAAACAGCACACAGAAAACATTTCAGGGCAGTCCAGCCGAGGCGCGACTTAACCCCTTTTCTCCCAGACAGTTTCGTTCTCTGTTGATGCAGCTGTGCTGCGGAGACCAGAGCTCAGCCGTTCAGGTGCACAAGCCTCAGTAGTGACGGTGACCGAACGGCTCACGGAGCAGAGCAGTATGTCTAGGTGGTTTAATGTCAGACTGAACCCATCGCAGAGAGGAAGTCTGCCGCGAGGCCTGCGGTTTTGCCATTTATTAAAAGGGCAGAAAAACCGGGTATGTAAGAATGTACCAATATTCAGCGCACTGATATAGGACGGGACTGAATAAAGGGAGGTATTCGGGCCTCAGTATATTATAAACAAATTCGTTCTGCCTCTGATTCCATCTAAACCAGAGAGAAATGACCGGGCAGATGAATAGTGAGCTCTCCGAAGTAAGAACGGCTCAGGCCAGTAAAGCTCTATAATAAGTGTTTTAGCGCTCCAATAGAGGCGTGTACGCCTTATCGAGCAGACGAATGAGATCGTGCCGCTCCAGGAGGGGAGGGGCATGAAGCTCTCTTATAATGAGTGTTCTTGGTGCTCCAATAGCGGCGAATCCGCCCTATCGAGCAGACGAATGAGATCGCGCCGCTCTAGGAGGGGAGGGGCATGAAGCTCTGTAATCGTTGAACACTAGACAGCTGCATTTAGAGGCAGCGAGCTGTAATACCGCGTGCTAACTAAGCCGTTAAGAGACCTCACCACTGTGGGGAAAGGAGCGAGGGACTCCGCGAGCGTGGAGCACGAGTGGCTGTGCTATGACAGAGAACAGGGGCAGACCGCCCGTGTTTGCTTGTCGTATGCATCTATCCAGTTCTACGGTTCCCCGCTTGTTCATCTCAACAAGAGAGGAACGGCAGAGGGGAGCAGCAACACAGACAGAACAGCCATGCGTCGTATGAACGGTATCACCCGATGCACTCGGGGGATTAATATATGTGCCAGAGATCTCGCCACTGAATGTGAGAGGAGCGAAGGGACTCTGTAAGCATGAACGGTTGCGGTGTGACAGAACACAGGGGGGGTTTGTCCGTGTGTGCTTGTCTATGCATCCATCTAGTCTCATGGCTCGCCGTGTGTTCATCCCGGCGAGAGAGGAACAGCAGGGGGAGCACGAAACATGGATAAGACAACCGAAGCATATAAGCCCGGTCCCGGCGTGGGAGGTGCCAGACCGGTAACGCGCTCGGAGGAAATTCATAGCAGAGAGGCTCACCGAGCCGCTGTGCTGGACGCTATTACAACGGCGCCTGCTCTTTTAGCTTATAGCTTTATATTAAAAATATTGATCTTACCGGGCGGCCGCAGGGGAGACCTCATCAGGCATGTGTCCGCTGCACAGGGCTCGTACCACGGCAAGCGAAGGCTATCTTCGGTTCTCGGCCGGAAAGCGACAGGGGAAGACGCTAGACCTGGACTCTGCTATCTTCGGTTCTCAGCCGGAAAACGGCAGGGGAAGACGCTAGGCCTGGACTCCGCTGCAGGGCTTTTGTCAACGGCGAGGTAAGGCTTCTTCTTTTTCTTCGGAGCAGCGAGAGGTTCGCGCTGAAGGAGAAAATAAAGAGCTCCTGACGATTGAACCGCGCTTATATAAGGACGTGTGCATCCCGCGCACGGGTTCAAATGTCATTGGTCTGTACTTTGTACAGACGTTAACCAATAGGCTTCAGTCACGGAGTAAACAGGAGTTTCCCCCATAGCGTCAGCTAACTGACACAATGCGAAGTAAATCGCATTGAAAGGGAACCTGGTTTTCTCATGAGTATGAAGTATTATGTTCTATGAGGATTACATAACTCCTCCATTGACCGACCAGTGTGGTGCATTGGAGACTGTAAAATGAATCGGTTAACATTCTTTTCATCCACATACATGCCTTCAAAAGCCTTACAAGATCTCATAATGCAGATCCCCTTGACAAAACATGTGCTTCTCTAATTTCTTTATTTCACTTCAGTCTCAGTAGAGCATAACAATAACATTCATGATATTGCTTTCAAACCCTGTAATCATTATTACCTAACCAGAGAGAATTACATACATCTTACAAGTGGCCTTTGGTTTGATGCTTGCAGGAGCAATGTTTCCATAAATGTTATCTTTTTATAAGAGTCTTGGGATAGCGGTGATGAAGGATTTTATTGTTTGTAATGATGCACTAACATGAAAATTCTGGGCCGAAACCAATACCGAAACTTCTAGATGCACTTGGCCGATTTAAAGATGTGTTTTTGCCTTTTAATGTTCACGTCTTTCATTATGTTTTTTCATTATGTAGTTAATGTCCATGGTCTTTGTGGCATTTGTGTAACCTCGCCCCAATTGTCCCCAGGTGTGTCTTGTTACCCTTGAATAGTAAGTGTAGACACGGCTGCAGATCAACCAGTTTAATCCAAAATGTCAGGCTGAGAGTTATTGCGCAACTGACATCAGAGAAACGTGAGGCGTTTTCCCGGAATTGTCAGATCAACAAATTAAAGTTCAGCGGAGCATTAACCAGCACGGTTTTGAATTCATCAGTAGAAATTATGAATTGTAACGAAAAGCAAAATAGCTCGATGCACGTGGGAACATTAAAATGCAGGGGTGTTATCATGAATACACATAACTCAGGATTTACTCTTATAATGAACTTCATATCCACTGTTCAGCTTAACCTGGGAGCCTCACACACAACTAAATGGTGAAGTGAGACTTTGTTTTTGAAGAAAGCCATTTCAAACTATGCTGGGTAAATATTGAACAGAACACACCACTGAGTGATAATTGACCCAATGTTGTTTAACTAGAGATGTTCCCATACCATTTTTCTTCCCGATACCGATTCCCATAGCTGGGCTCTGGGTATCGGCCGATACCGAGTACTGATCCGATATCTGGGGGGCTTTTTACACCTGGTCACTTCATGTGTTTCTCTGATCGGATAGCTAAACTTTTCGAGACAGATTTAAATCCGATTGCTCAAATCACTTCAGGAGGTGGTCTGGGACGCATTTCAAATGAAACTGAAACATCTGGTTGATGAAACCACATCTTTCAGTGCATAACTCCTCCCAAACGTAAGCACGTCACCCGAAAGTTAGCCGTCAAAGAGACAAACAAACAAAGACGACACGCTCGTTGCTTTATGGAGCGACGACAGCGGGTAAAAAAGCTTCCTAGAACCAATAAAAGAGTCTATTGACAAACTCAAATGGTATTAAACAAAAAATAAAACTTTGAAAGAGAGTTTTATGAACGATTTTCCCGTTATGGACCTGTACGTTAAACACCGCTTCGTCATTCTCCTGCTGCGCTGTACTGCGAGCTTCAGCTCATGTCAAGCCAGGAGACGCGTGTCCCCTGCCCAACATACAGTACAACAAGTACAAGTTTTTAAGGCGGAGTAATAAATAGTGTATTTGCATTTTGGGCGGGAGTAAAAGATCAGATTCAAATCCGTTTTGCCAAGACGCATTTATGTGGCCAAATATAAATGGAACAGTTTTAACAAATCAGATAGCTATCCGATTAGAGAAAACACATGAAGTGACCAGGTGTAAAAAGCCCCGGGTCTAATCTATTTAAAACTTAAAAGCCCAGAAACAATTTTGTTAAATAAAAGGCATTTCAGTTTTTAAAAACAAAAGCACAAAAAAAGGTCTTCGGGGTGACGTGTCTTCAAATGCTAATAATTTATATTAATAATAATTTGTTACATTTAAATAGCGCTTTTTCTGCAGACCTCAAATAGCTTATATAAAATGCTATAATAAGTTACTCGTTTGAAAGTTATTAATGTTGTGCAACCCATCGAAAATGCAGTATGGCATATAAGACGTCAACATTTTATTAATCTGATATACTGCCAAACAGCGGACATAGGGCTGCACACTTTCATTTCTTCTTTGCTTCTCTAAACAGTGAACTTCCTGGCTTTGCAGCGTTAGCTTTAGTATTAGCTGTAATAGTCTCGGGTTTGATTCCAGGGAACACACATACTGTTGAAAAACGTATACCAGTGTTTCCCATACTTTTATTTATTTGTGCCCACCATAAAATCAAAAGTGACCGTTTTCAATGCCTTACTTTCAGACACAGGTTCTGTACACACACCCATGGAGTCGGTCACCACACTTTGATACAATGCCTGGTTTAAACTTGACATGTCTCCTGTTGTTGCACGTGGTGAAAATTGTAAAATAGACATCGCATGTTAATGCTGAGTGCGCAAGACCCCATTTCAGATAGTGGTGTGCACGGCACTTTTTGTAACTTCACATCTTAAACCTGATTGCATTTTAGTTGCCCATTATGTTACCCCCTGGTACTACAAATGAACTCCAACTCTTTGAGAAACAATCCCTTTAATGCACTGTACTGCATGCTCCATAATTTCTAAAATAAAGAAATCTCTGTTAGGCAGTGGTATGATTCAGTAAAAAAAAGGTCTTATAAATATTGAAATAACAACTGTATTTCTCAGACTAGTCCTGCCCATGTGTATGCGCTCTTCTGTGTAGACTGGTGTTTGATATCAGAAACAAGAACATACAATTTTCAAGTCTGTACATATACAGGGATACAAGGAAGGTCAGTGTACACTGCCTATCAATAATGAAACGCTCATATTCTGGAAACATCCAGCTGAATACTGAGCTTTCGTGATACCGAGGTCTACATAGTGCTGTTGTTGGACAGGAGCAGAAACATCTTGCTTTCTGACATTGGCTTTAATGTCATGTACCGTCAACAGGGTTTATCTTGATTGAAACCACACAACGAGTTTCTCTTCCTCCTTTTTTCTTCTTTTGCCGTCTGTAGTTCATAAATAATTATGTAGCAATGACCTCTACATGGTTTTTCAAATGTCTTGCCCTTTCCTTGGATGAATCCAGCGCCCCAAGGTAACGTTCCAGATTGGTAATCCTTTAAGTGGGGCTACACAATCTCTGCTCACCCCCCGTCCTCTCAGGTTCAATCCCACAGTTTCATTTTCTCTCTTATTCACCTCATCCCTCTACCCTACACAAATCATTGATTTTCAGAGGTTCTATCAAATATTTACGATGTGTGGGCAAGCCTCTTTCGTTGGGAATTCGGAGAGGGAAAATCATTTTGAAGGCAAAGTTGTAAAAAGAAAGAAAGACAGACTGACAGATAGAAAGAAAGACATATAAGACGCATGGAAGTTTTTCTAAAATCGTGTTTAGAATATCAATAGCATACTTTGGTGCAACTCTTGAATATGAATAAATAAGCAGATATACTGATAAAGATTGCTAACCGGGGTTCTTGTATCTCTGTGCTCTCTTTTCAGAGCTCCAGATTTAATCGATTCCAGACAGATTCTTGTCCATATGGAGTAAAGTTCTTTTGTTTTTATTCCTTCATCTGTCACAGCAGTTTCCACAAGTTTTATTTGTTGCAGTAGTATTGAATGTCTCGGAATGAGTTTAGTTTAATTACCACCCACTATTTGTATTTCTGTAAATGTATACTGTGTGTTTATATACACGCATGTACACACATCGTATCTGCAAAAATGGTGTTTCTCAGAACTTTACTTTTGCAATTACTTATGGCCATTTGAAGTCATTTCTCCTTAATGTTCACACGGCTTGCAGAGAAACCTTAGCTACTGATCTTCACTTTGTCTGTGGACATGTTCCAAATTGAACAGCTTAAATATTGTCACTTGAAATCCTGAACCTTAAGTTAAAATCCAATTTTTGAAATGGGGCTCTGTCTGAAATCTAGGCCAAATTCTCATAATCTTATTATGAGATTTGGAACATCAAAGTTTGGTTTTAGTCTTTGTTTTCCCTTTAAGTTCATTATTTGACATGGTCTCACTCTATTAACATTAAAGATATCAATGTTAATAAGATACCGCAGTGTTCTTTACATTATGCAGGATGATTTTTAACACTACAAACGCTAAATCACAAAAATGAGCTTTTTAGCTTATTTAGCCTTATTCATAGACTAGATAACAATTGTTTTGCATGATAAGTGGCAGGGAGATTTATAGACTCACTGGCCCTCATTTATCAAAAGTGCGTACACCAAATTTCCAGCGTACACCTGGCGTACACCCAAAATGACGGTGACTTTGAGATTTATCAATAAGTTAGTGCGGAAATGCTCAAACAATTCCTAACACCACAAAATCCACTGACAAACTAAAAGAAATTATATATTATGACCCACTGTAAAAAACAACAACAACATAGTAGTTATAAACTTCAGTGTTTATTTTTGTGCAACATGGACTTCAATGTTTAATTTGTGTGACTTTACCAAAGCATTTGATTTGTAGGCATATGTATTCCTTCAGTTGTGAGCCTGTGCGCTTTACCTGATGTTTCAGGGCAGAGCATGTGAACGCAACTTAGCGGGAGCGGAGCGTTGAGCGGTTTGGTAATATGACCATCAGACGGGAAGAGCGCCCGAAAATCTGCTCTGCTCGCTCAACCCAGAACGCACTTTGATAATTTGCTAGTTGCTGTGAAAACGTCTAGCAATAAGTTATGGATTCAAGCCTTATACATAAATGTAAAGTAAAAATCAAAGTTAAGATTGAGCAGGGATAAGAAATTGAAAGGGAGTGCACATTGCCAAAAAGACATGGTAATGCATCAAAAGGTAAGCTAGTTACATACCATTCAATGATAAATAAATACATGAATAGGTAAAGTAAGATACTTGTGTTGAAAGGACCACTGCTTGAATCCGATCATGATGACATGCGGACAAAATAATGGCCACGAATTATCTTTAATGCTACATTATGGACACAAATTAACAATTATTTTTCTTATTTAGTCTAAAGTATGACCATAAATTTAGAATTGAATAATTTTGTTGCAAAACAAGATAACTCAGTTTTTTTTATTTTTCAGAAATCTCATTTTTTAGTTGTGCATTTCAGTTAATATCAATTCAACTGCAGTTGGTTTGTTTTGATTTAAACCTTCATAACTTAAAAAATACAGCTAAGTAGCACCATAAAACAAAATAATAACATGATAACATAATAATAAACATGTTTTGACAAAAATGTCTTTAATCCCGCTCTTTAAACTCCCAAATAAAACAAATTTGTTTCTTTCCACTTTCCTGGTTTCTCTTGCCATCTTCCGTGTGTTCATGGCGTAAAATGAGGGCGTGGGGGAGGCGGAGACTTGAATTTATATGGGCGTGTTATTCTAATGACGTTTTCATTAGAAAATCGTTTTCAGTCGCGGCATTTATGAAGGGCAGGTATTGTGTACACCTGAATTTCAGAGGTACGCACAGCTTCATAAATCAGGCGATGAGAGTAGTGTTCGCATAATCTTACGCCAACATATACGTCCGTTTCTATGCAGGAATGATAAATAAGGGCCATTGTGACTTAAGTTTGAGACTTTCCTCCAAAAATAACAACCTAATAGTTTGTTTGTGCACCATATTACGACGTCAGTTTAAGTGTAATCTAAAAAGTATATATTCTAGTTTTAACAAACATGCCTTACTACATTACTTGTGTGCATTGTGAGGCAAAACAAAGGGCACTGATGTAATTTAAGATATATCAGTGCAAGATATATCAGTTTCGACAGCTCTTACATTTATTTTAGTCTAGGACTAGCCTAATCCCTGTCTGGGAAATCCCCCCCATATGTTTTAATTCCCATAAAATTGTCTAAAATTGTACCTATTATATAATATATCCTCTATAGAATCAGCTGTGTCTGGCTCTCTCTCAAGGATTTTTTCCCTCCTAGGACTTTTCCCTCCTGACTAAAAAAAGCTGGGAGTTTTTTTTTCCTATGGGGTTTTTTCAACCCTTTGGGAGTCAGCTGACATTGGCTTAATTTAACATCCTCTTCTATACGTTACATTATTACTATTGTAGCGACAAATGACCTTCTTGTCGCTTAGAGGTGCTTGTAGGGCTATTTGACGCGTGACTCCAAACAAGACGCTTCCACTCCAATACTGCATTTATCTCTTTTATTGGTCTCAGTTCTGATGCTCAAACACATTGTAACACACCAGTTTGTATATCCTTACATGTGGCTTGACACGGTCAAAAATTGTCTGCTTCCCTCATTCATTACACCTGGCTTCTCTTGCTCTCTGGTTACCTATATACCAAGTAAACACACACTCCACCCAGTGTCCCCCAGTGGAACTACAACAGACATTTAAATAGAGCATAATGGCTCTTACACCCCGGCCCCTAATTGTACATGACAGTTAGACATTACAATTCAATACAATATTAATAGAAAGAGCCATCAAAGCAACACTGTATAACACTATATTCAAACAATCTTCCATTGGTTATAGCTTAATGTCTTTGCATTCAGTCCCTTTTACTCCAGGCTGTCATACAATAGACAGAGCTTTGTCACGGGTCTCTCAAGTATATTGGTTTTAGTTTGTACTCGCACAGAACGTACAAGTCCATCTTTATCAGGAAAAACTTCCAAGACTCGTCCCATCAACCAGGATCCACGTGGGGCTGTAGAGTCCACAATGACAACAATGTCACCAGGAGCAAAGCTCCTAATTTCTCTGTTCCACTTCTGTCGCTCTTGAAGCAAAGGCAAGTATTCACTTGTCCATCTTCTCCAAAATAAGTCGCATATATATTGGACCTGTTTCCATCTCCTCTTGCTGTATAACTCTGATTTGTCAAAGAGTCCAGGTGGTAAAACTGGTTTGCCTTTCATTTTAAGAAGGTGATTGGGAGTAAGTGCTTCTAGGTCATTAGGATCGTCGGACAGCTTTGTTATTGGACGATCATTTAGAATGGCCTCAATTTCACATAACACGGTATGAAATCCTTCATCATCCAAAGTTTGCTGATGCAAGATGGAACTCAAAATTCTCTTGACCATTCTGATCACACGCTCCCACACTCCTCCATAATGTGAGCCTCCTGGAGGATTGAAACTCCACTGGACACCTTTCTGAAGCATTGCCTTTTGAATCCTACTTTTATTCCAAGAACTAAGTGTTTCTCTTAACTCTCTTTCTGCTCCAATAAAATTGGTACCGTTGTCTGATCTTATATGAACAACCTGTCCTCGTCTGCAAATAAACCTGCGTAGAGAGTTAATGCATGCATCAGTGTCCAAGGAATAGGCAACCTCCAGATGAACTGCTCTACTTGCCATGCAAGTAAAGATGACCCCATAACGTTTCACAATGGAGCGTCCTCTTTTGACCTCTATAGGACCAAAATAATCCACTCCTACATTCGTAAATGGAGGAAGGTCAGGAATGAGTCTCTCTTTTGGCAAGTCTGCCATCTTCTGCTCACCAACCTTAACTCCAAGACGTCTACAATGGCCACAACTAGATATGATCTTCCTAGCAGCTGCATTACCTTTAATGATCCAATATTTTTTCCTCAGTTGGGAAAGCATATGGTTTCTTCCACTGTGACCTAATTGTTGATGAATATGCCGCAAAATGAGAGTGGCAATATGCTGATCTTTAGAAAGAATAATGGGATGCTTCCTTTCCTCAGGCATTGCAGCATTCCTCAGTCGTCCTCCAACTCTTAAAAGACCATCTTGAAAAACAGGATCCAACTTATACAACTTGCTGTCTCGTTTTACCTTTAAAACAGATGAAGATGATAGAGCAGCAATTTCCTTTCCAAACTGTTGCTGTTGACTAAATGCAACAATAACTGTTTCTGCTTCAGTCAAGTCATCCAAAGTCAAGTTCTGTGTAATCGTTGAGGATGTTAGTTTTTGAAGCTCTTTCTCTATCTTCTTGGATGATGGCAATACACCCGAAGAATCTAAAGAGGCTTTGATTTCTTTCCGCCCTTGACTCCGTTGCCTCAGAACTTTTTTTAACTTCAAAAACCAGGCAACAGCAACTTTCAGCTTCATCCAGTCTGAGAAGTGTGTAATCAGTCTATGAGTGGCATTTGTTGTACTTGACATTTCATTTAAACCAGTGGTGTTTACACTCATGCTCCTTTTTACCTCAGGATCATCGACCTTAAGAGTAGAATCAACCATTTGTGCTGGCCACTCTTCCTGCGGTTTCCACAAATAATCTGGTCCATTGATCCATTCTTCACTCGCTAACAGCTGGTCTGCTTTCATACCCCTTGAACAATAGTCTGCAGGATTTTGAGATGTAGATATGTATCTCCACTGTGACGGTCTTGTAACTTCTCTTATAGAAGAGATTCTGTTGGCCACAAAGGTCAAAAAGCGTTTGTCCTCATTTCTTATGTATTTTAGGACAGATGTACTATCTGTCCAAAACACAGAGTCCACCAATGGAAATTGTATCTCTGCCCTCAACATTTTGTCCACTCGAGCAGCAAGTACAGCAGCTGTCAATTCAAGACGTGGAATGGTTACATGCTTCAATGGTGCTACTCTTGACTTGCTAAGTAGGAAACTAACATGGACATCCTTGTTTGTCTCCATCCTAAGATATGTTACAGTGCCATATGCAACTGTACTTGCATCAGTGAAATGATGCAATTGGATGTTGGTAAATTGGTCCAATCCTGTGGGCTTTAAACATCTATTCACCTTAAAGTCTGCAATCCTCCCAAGTTCTTCCAACCATAAAGACCATTGTCTTTGAAGATTTGAGGGTAGCTGATCATCCCATCCACATTTTGCCCTACACAGCTCTTGCAAAAGAAGTTTGGCTGTGAGAGTGAACGGTGCCAAGAATCCTAAAGGATCATACACAGAGCATACAATTGACAAAACACCACGTCTGGTGCAAGGATTAGTTTTGATGGCTCTTTCTATTAATATTGTATTGAATTGTAATGTCTAACTGTCATGTACAATTAGGGGCCGGGGTGTAAGAGCCATTATGCTCTATTTAAATGTCTGTTGTAGTTCCACTGGGGGACACTGGGTGGAGTGTGTGTTTACTTGGTATATAGGTAACCAGAGAGCAAGAGAAGCCAGGTGTAATGAATGAGGGAAGCAGACAATTTTTGACAATGTGTAGCGACAAATGACCTTCTTGTCGCTTAGAGGTGCTTGTAGGGCTATTTGACGCGTGACTCCAAACAAGACGCTTCCACTCCAATACTGCATTTATATCTTTTATTGGTCTCAGTTCTGATGCTCAAACACATTGTAACACACCAGTTTGTATATCCTTACATGTGGCTTGACACGGTCAAAAATTGTCTGCTTCCCTCATTCATTACACCTGGCTTCTCTTGCTCTCTGGTTACCTATATACCAAGTAAACACACACTCCACCCAGTGTCCCCCAGTGGAACTACAACAGACATTTAAATAGAGCATAATGGCTCTTACAACTATGTTTGCTAGTTCGGTTTAATCTTAACCGCTGTATTCTGCTGCTTATGTTTACCATCGATTTTTCTGTGTTTTCTCCTGCATCTATTAATGTGAGGCTGCTTTAAAGCAATTAAACAATTGTAAAAAGCGCTATATAAATGAAATTGAATTATAATCAATTAGTGCCCTCTAGCGGCTGATACAACCTGTGGTTACGTTTTAATGTATTTTGCCTTAAGAAGTACTTCAGATTAGACGCATTCATTTTTCTGCATTTGTAAATGTAGAAACACTTTTATAAACATTTATATTGTAAAGATATTTCCCCCTTTCACCATTATCCTAA